>NC_090068.1:9319543-9667135 GCF_038355195.1 Osmerus mordax
GTATGTCAAGTGTGTGTGTTGACCATGGCCCAGAGCCCACAGTACGCACAACACACACTCCTGTGGTCTCCAGCAGTGAAAAGCTATTGTGTGTGTGTCGACCTCGGGACACCTATTTTTACGGCCTGCAGTGGAACAGCCTTGGGCCCACCATCAGGTCCTTCCCTCTGCCTGCTCCAGGATCCCCTGTCTTCATTCATCTGCTGGAAACGGGCTGTTTGAAGGTCTCTCCCCCTCCTCTCCGCCTCCCACCCAGCCCCCCCCCCCCCCCTCGCCCCGAGACCTCATCTCCTGTTACACACTGGAACATACAGCTTGTGTAATTAGTGTGCGGTTTCTGTATAGCTTTTGAATAGAGCAATAAAGCAGTATTTTATTGCAAGAAGATAAAATAAGGGTTTGGTGCCTTTCAGAAGATTTTTTTTTTTAACGTTTCTGAAAAGGGCACAGCTTGTCTCAAGATACGGCTTTTTATGACAGAACAATCGCTCTGGACTAATAGCCTGTTATTGGTTCAGTGTTGCTGTGGCCATGTTACAGCCTTCTGTGATCTCAGCCTGACTGTATCAGAGTGACCAACTCTCTGGTCTGGATCCTGACAGGGACTACAAGACCCAGCAGCCCTTCCTTTCAACCCACTCCTTCCTCATAGGAAGATGGACTACAGTCCAAAGATGACTCATTGTAACTATAGGTGCTCTCCAGGTGCGCCCTCTCTGTAACTCTCATAGTCCTGAATCTATGCTGTAAGGATTGAACATTACTGTGTGGGCTAAAAGGCTTAGACTTGATGATGCTGAAGTGTGTGAATGTCTGTGTGTTGCGTGTTATTCCCTATAATATTATGCAACATCCCAGTGTGGGTTATTGTGTGGGTGTTGCACTAGCAACTGTTACTGCCTCTACAAGGCTGGCTGCCATGGTGCCATGTAACCAACCCCTGGCGCTTTCTCTCTCACACACACACACACACACCATCTGCAGCACACACCCCTATATGCCTATGCGCGGCGACTGCAGAGGTCAACTGCCTTATACGTGACTACACTAGCTGTATGTAGGTGAAGTTGCGTTATCTTTGATGTTTGTCTTAAAGTTGTGTGTGTGTGTGTGTGAAGGCTGAAAGGGGACACACCCGTGCAGTGTGGAGACTACGATGGACTACTAGAGCTGGCGACAGTGTGTTCCATGTGCAACGACGTCTCACTGAGACTACAACGAGGTCTTTACACAAACACATATTCTTACATGAACTCGACATGGGTGGTGTGGGGAACAGCACCACATTCACTTGCCTGTCGTCTAGACCACATATCCTCATCATCATGTGGGGCGGGAGAGGTGCGATACACACTCCAGTTTGTGGTTACCATGCAAATGAGTTTGTGGTTGCTATGCAAAGCCATCTCATCCCACAGTTTTGTTCAAGCAAGAGAGGCTTACAAATGTACTGTGTACACATCATAAATACATGCGATGGACACGGAAACACGCACGCACACACACACTCTCCACCCACTCACTCCACACAGAGCTGGCTCTGCTAATAGCAGATGATCTCATGCAACTCTAATGTGTGATCTTGTTTGTCTGACTTCGATTGCTTCTCTCAAGCCCTTTTGTTATCCCCACGGTATCATGGTAACCATACAGAGCCGTGAGAGAAAGGGAGAACGCGCACATATAGATTTAGACATCGCTTACAATATGCGTCTTAAAGTATGCTCCAGTACTCTAAACCAAATCACGTCCAAACGAAATCCAACTTTCTCGTCTCGCCTCTCTCGATTATGAGCTATGTCACAAAAGGGCTTTGCGGTTGTCCACAGATCAGCACCAACTCCAAAGACAATCGTTCCTAAGTCAATTACAGCTTGTAACCTTTCGCCTGGCCACCTGAATGAAGCGTCTGATGGTCTAACCGGAGATGAAGTGTGAGGGGGGGTTGCGGAGGTGTGGAGTCGTCGGAGCAGCTGTGGGCAGCCTGCCTGGCCTGGGTTGACCCCTCAAGAGTTAGGCAGCCTAAGTTCACCTTCCAGGACTCGCCCCCGCATGCGTACTAATGGTGATGTTGTCCACCTCTTCCTGTGTGTCCCTTCCCGGTCTGCCAGGCCAAGGGGGTGTACGAGAAGGTGGGCGAGTCCACGGAGACGGCCCTCACCACCCTGGTGGAGAAGATGAACGTCTTCAAGAGCGACCTGTCAGGACTCAGCAAGGTGGAGCGTGCCGGGTCCTGCAACTCTGTAAGTTGTGTGTGTGTGTGTGTGTGTGTGTGTGTGTGTGTCTTCTAACGTTCAAACACATGGGGGGCCATCCTGAACACGACATGGGCTCCATAGCAGCTTGGCTCTTCTCAATGAGTTTCTTGGGTACCCAGGGGCAGAGGGGGGGTTTTGTGAATGAAGGATCTGATTAAAGGCATAATGGCTACTGTCCGCAGGCTTGATTGCTTCAGTGTAGCAGGCTACAGCTCTGGCCCAGCCAAGAGCTCCTCGTGAGATCTGCTACTGAGCTGCCTCCTGTCTGAGCCGGCTGACCAGTGGAGCCTCAGTCTGGGAGACAGGTCTGGGAGACAGGTCTGAGAGACAGGTCTGAGAGACAGGTCTGGGAGACAGGTCTGAGAGACAGGTCTGGGAGACAGGTCTCTGAAGAGCCCGTGGTCATCCCGTCTTGTGGAGTGTGTGATTGGACCGGTCGACGGGCGTGGGAGTGGAGCTCCCAGTGCAGATGTGAATGACCGCCGATCCTAGTTTTCCACTGAACTCCAGATAAAGGTTCACTCGAATCCCCACGGCCTCGCCGCGAGGAAGAGCGGAGGAGGCCGTCTGTGACACAAGCCCTCGACGGCTAGAGATAATATTTAGACAAGCCCGGGGAGTTTATGAAGAGGCCTGCTAGACTTTTCCAGTCCCCTGTCAGGCCTTCCTTCCTTCCAGGGATGTCCTCTCTAATGCACTCCACGTTGAGGGGATCCCTGTGGCGGAGAGAGCTACGGGCACGCTTCGCTTCTTCCCCCCGCCGCGGCACGCCGTGTCCTCCCGGCGTGGAAGGGCGGAGCGAGGCTCCGTCTGGGCGCTGGTCTGGTCACGTCCGTCGTCTGGGCTGGGGGGGGGGGGGGGGGGGGGAGGGGTGGGGGGGGGCTGGTGTTTACCTCGCCCGTTTTTTGGGGGGGGAACATGGATGGCAGGCCTGGGGACTGGAGCCGGAGCGCCATCTACTGGTGTACCAGGACAATGCACGAGTGAAGGGAGATCTAATAATGATTTTTATCAGCGAAATATTTTATATTTCATCTATATTTCAATCGGAAGATCAGGCAGAATAGAGGGGCTTCTCTTCTAACTCAGCCAGCTTGTCTAGTCGCTTGTGGCAGCACTTTGGCTTCCATGAGAGCAACTGTCCCTTGCCAAAGTATCCCTTTGCCACCTGTTTGGCACAGAAGTTGTTTACAAGGTGGATGGCTGTCTGGCAAGGACGGTGTTAGCTGCTGCCTGTAGCTGGCAGTGCCAATAGACAGACAGACAGACAGGTAGGCAGACAGGCTGCTGGGGAGTGTCTGTTAGACAAAGCACTGTAGAGCCCCCATCCATCCAGCCGCCTAGCCTCTCAGGACCCCATCTGGCACTCTCGGCTGCCCTCATACAAGCCTGTCTCCAAGCAGCCCTGGAGACAGGAGCACTTAACGTTCTCTGCTTTTCTGTCTCCCCTGTATGTCATTTATCTCTCTCTAACCCCTGTCTCTCTGCCCTCTCTCTGTCTGTACCTCCCTCTCCTTCTCTCCCCATCCTCCTCTCCCTCTCCTTCTCTCCCCCTCCTCCTCTCCCTCTCCTTCTCTCTCCTTGTCTCTCCCCAGACCATCAGGCAGCTGATGAAAAAGGAGTTCACTCTGGAATTCTCCCGCGACCGCAAGTCCATGTCTGTGTACTGCACCCCCAACAAGCCTGGCTCCCAGAGCAAGATGTTCATCAAGGTGAACACGCGGCACCGCGTCAGACAACGTCCGAAAGAGAGGGGGAAAGGTATATCCTCTCGTCATTCACCTTCGACCGTTGACCCCCCCCCCTCCTACCTCTCCACCCCCCCCCCCCCCCCCCCCCCCCCTCACCCAGGGAGCCCCAGAGAGTGTGATGGAGCGGTGCCAGTACCTGCGTGTGGGCACAGGGAAGGTGGCGCTGACCGCGCCCCTGAGGGAGCAGCTGAGCGCTCGGATCAGGGACTGGGGCACGGGCCGCGACACGCTGCGTTGCCTGGCGCTGGCCACCAGGGACTCCCCACCCCGCCAGGCGGACATGGACCTGGAGAACTCCACCAAGTTCGCTGAGTACGAGGTACGAGACCCCCCCCCCCCCCCCCCAGAGAGGAGGCCGGTCTCAAATATGTCGTTTTGTTTCTGCTGCATGGTTTTCCTCTCGCTCACCCTCTGCCTTTCTCTCTCCTCCTCTCTCTCTCCCACTCCTTTCTTCTCTCTCCTCCTCTCTTTATTTCTCGCTACCCTCTATATTTCCCGCCTCGCCCTCCAGACTGGCCTGACGTTCGTGGGCTGTGTGGGCATGCTGGACCCGCCCAGGAAGGAGGTGATTGGGGCGATTCAGCTGTGCAGCGAGGCGGGCATCCGCGTCATCATGATCACCGGGGACAACAAGGGCACGGCCGTGGCCATCTGCCGGCGCATCGGCATCTTCGACGAGGACGAGGACGTGACGGGGAAGGCCTACACGGGCCGCGAGTTCGACGACCTGCCGCCCGAGGACCAGAGAGACGCCGTGAAGCGCGCCCGCTGCTTCGCCCGCGTGGAGCCCGCCCACAAGTCCAAGATAGTGGGCTACCTGCAGTCCTTCGACGAGATCACGGCCATGGTGAGCAGAGGGTTAAGCGGGTGCCTCTCGCCTACTATAAACCCCGCCCCCCCCCACGGCCTCACCCCCCTCATCCCCTCTCCTCCCTGCTTCATCCCAGACTGATTTATTGTGACTCTGAGTTTGTACCCGTGGTGACTTACGGGCTGAATGAGGCTATTCCCTCAGAAGTAGCTTTCAGAGCTGTCAACTGGGGCCCCGCTTCACTTCCTCCTGTCTGACAGACTGATGAGGGGGGGGGGGGGGACGCTAGGAGCAGAATGATGTGTGAAAGTGAAGTCTCTGTCTAGTTTGAACCTGATATCGCACTCAGAAACAGTTAGACTGCGGGCTGGAATCCTCGTCAATTTCATTACAGCTGGACTCAAATAAGGGTCTTGGAAACAATGTAGTATTTATGCAGTAAATCTGCTCACGTGAGAGGCTGACTGCTATCATTAGATTTGATGGACGATCTTCTCTTAGATAAGCCACAGCCTCACGATGCTCTCTCCATCCCCTCCTCTCCTCCTCTCCCCCCCACTCCAGACTGGTGATGGCGTGAACGATGCGCCCGCCCTGAAGAAGGCCGAGATCGGCATCGCCATGGGCTCGGGCACGGCCGTGGCCAAGTCTGCCTCTGAGATGGTTCTGTCCGACGACAACTTCTCCACCATCGTGGCGGCGGTGGAGGAAGGCAGGGCCATCTACAACAACATGAAGCAGTTCATCAGATACCTCATCTCCTCCAACGTGGGAGAGGTGGTCTGGTGAGGAGACGGACACACACACACACACACACACACACACACACACACACACACACAGGCACAGTGGCTAGCATTTCCTCATGGATCCTCACGTGTCTGTCCATCAACAGCATCTTCCTGACGGCCATCTTGGGTCTGCCGGAGGCTCTGATCCCAGTCCAGCTGCTGTGGGTCAACCTGGTGACGGACGGCCTCCCCGCCACGGCCCTGGGCTTCAACCCCCCCGACCTGGACATCATGGACAAGCCCCCCCGCAACCCCAAGGAGCCCCTCATCTCTGGCTGGCTCTTCTTCAGATACCTGGCCATCGGAGGTGAGGCAGTCTGCTCCAGGGACCAGATGACCAGATCTAAATGATTAACCTTTCCTTTGGACATTCACATTTAGATAGTCTTCACTAGCTAGGCTTACCTATTCCTTGTTAAAGCAGAAACCCATGGTTGCGTGGCTGTGTTCCTGTCTAGGGTATGTTGGCCTGGGCACCGTGGGTGCTGCCACCTGGTGGTACCTGTTTGACGACGCAGGCCCTCATGTGTCCTTCTATCAGCTGGTGAGTAGAGGACACCACCAAGACTGCGTTCTCAATCCCAAAATCTCTTTCTTTTTTTATCTTATCTTTCTTTTTTATCTTTTATCTCTCCATTTTCTGTGTGACGATAAAAAACAAACGGTAATCCAATCCTCCAGTGTTTGTTTTCGATATTCGACTTCTCAGGGGGGGGGGATCAGCTCATGTGATGAGTTACTGTCGTTGCCCATCGGCTGTTGACCCCTGACCTCCCATAAATAGACACAGACAGATCTAGAGACGGGCAGTGAGGGAGGCCGTAGCGTGACAGGAGAGAGGACGAGGTCAGAGAGCGATGGACCGCGTCCAAGCCTCTCCAGCTGCTCCTCCTCCTGCACTCCGTCGAACCAGGTCACACAGGGCCGTGGGGACTCCCTGTGGCCACACACACACACACACACACATGTGCACACACGTGCACACACACGCCTGCACAATGGTCACTCTCTGGTCATCAACCTGATCCGCCAGGCTCCTCTAGATCAGTTAATGAGCTCTGTGACTGTCAGGTAAACAGCGGTCCGTTCGTTTTAATGGATTTGGACGGAATCCAAAATGAATCAAGCTGAACGTCACTGTTCCTTCCTGTCTGCTGCTGTCATTATCTTTCCCTGAGCTCTACTGCTGTCCTATCTCCTCTCTCCTCTCGAATGACCCACTATGAGGCCTGCTGTCTCTCCCCCCCCCCCCCCCCTCCTATCTCCTCCTGGCCCAGACGGCTCCATTGTGAGGCCTACTGACTTCCCTTCTCTCTCCCCTCTCTCCTCCCTCACAGAGACACTTCATGCAGTGCACAGAGGAAAACCCCATGTTCCAGGGGATCGACTGCGAGGTGTTTGAGTCTCGCTACCCCACCACCATGGCCCTGTCTGTGCTGGTCACCATAGAGATGTTCAATGCTCTCAACAGGTAGGCTGCCAACACTGATTAGCTCAAATACGCGACTGTGTTCTTTCATTGGACGGCTCCACTACGTAAATAGACACTTGCTCAAATCCCCTGTTGGCACTGGGTGCGGCTTCCCCCACCGAATTAATCAATTAGTATAAAACTCCTCTCCTGTCTCCAGTGTGTCTGTTATCGCTGGGTAGTAATGCAGTCAGATCCGGACATGTCTTTCTGTTATTTGGGGGAAAAGAGAGGAAAGAGGAGGAGGGAGGGGAACTGCCCTCCGGTCTTCCCTCATGGAGCAAACCTGTCACTGGAGCGCCACAGAGAGCAGCTGGGTCTCATGACTAGGGAGCACCACCAGAAAGGGAGTTTGAGGGAGCAGAGCTCGTTTGGCAGATGAACAAGCGGCAAGTGGGTTTTATCTCAAGCCAAGCCAGACAGTATTTACATTTGCTGAGGAAGCTCATTGTTTGGATTTAATTCGAGCTTTACTAATCTCTGAATGTGGATGTATCCTAACATAATCTGGTTACTGACTGAGGGAGCTTCTTTCTTGACGTAGTAACTTTCTCTTAATTTTATTTAGCTAGCTTTATTTACAGCCTTATTCAGCTTTCAATCATCAGTGTTTTGTCAGCGCTATACACTAAATCATCAGCAGTTTTTGTCTGCTGTTAGTTCTGTGTTAGTGCTACTGTACATGTTGACCTTTCCCCTCCCCAGTCTGTCTGAGAACCAGTCCCTGATCCGCATGCCTCCCTGGGTAAACATCTGGCTTCTGGGAGCCATCGTCCTCTCCCTCTCCCTCCACTTTCTCATCCTCCACGTGGAGCCGCTTCCTGTGAGTACGGTTCTCTCCTCTATCTCTCTCTCGGTCTCTCTTATAAACTTACTCACTCTCTCTGTCTCTGTCTCTCGCCCCTCTGCAGCTCATCTTCCAGGTGACTCCTCTTCACTTCTCCCAGTGGATGGTGGTGCTGAAGATCTCCATTCCAGTCATCCTGCTGGATGAGGCCCTCAAGTACATCTCCAGGAACCACTTAGAAGGTAGGAGGAGAGCCTCACGGTTCAGAACAGCAGTTTCTCAGGGTTCACATTCTCAGGGTAACTAACTTCAATTAGTGACTAATTCCGGAAGACCTCCCACTGATCTGTCTTTATCCCTCTCTTTCCTTTCTTTTTTCTGCATTCCTTGTGTAGCCTAAACACTCTCTCCTCTTGCCTTTTATGAAAAGGTACTATTTATTCCTCCCTTTTCCACCTTTTAAGTTTCATGCACTGGTCCAAAGAACTAGTTTGTCATGTTTACTGACCAAATGTCACCTTTGGACCCTAGTTTGTCATGTTTACTGACCAAATCTCACCTTTGAACCCCGACAGGTGAAGAGGAGAAGAAGTACAGGAAGAGACGGCAGCTGAACTAAGAAGACTCCTCCCCCACCCGCCGCCACGCCGCATCACATCCTCCCCCGCCCACCCGCCACCACGCCGCATCACACAGACACAAATGCCTCTCCTCCTTTTTTAAGATAGAACCCTCTCTGCCTCCACCAATCCCGACTCCTGCATGTCCGACAACCACTAGAGACGAACAGGGCATGAAACAAACGAGTGTGTTGGTGCGTATGCCAGAGCATGTAGTGTTTGTGTGTGTGTGTGTGCGTGCGTGTGTGTGTGTGTGAGCGCATGCGTGTTGGGTGAACGAGTGAGACGGCGAGCGTGTGTCTGTGTGTGCGTGACAGGGCGAATGCAGCCTGACACAACTGCGAAACACACCGAATTCTTGTTGCTTTTTTTTTTTTCTCTCGCTCATTTGCTTTTTACTCTGTACAGTACGTAGTGGTGCAATAACTGGGGTGGAAGAGAGAGAGAGAGAGAGAGAGAGAGAGAGACAGACAGACAGAGAGAGAGAGAGAACAGTGAGGAGAAGGGTGAGAAGGGGAGGTTGAGAAGACTGGCTGTGAGAGTGAGGGAAGGGTGGAGGGAGGGAGAGGGACACACCCTGGAGAAGACCAGAGAGTCTGGCATCTCCCCTGCCACGAGGAGGGCTGTGGGGATCTGGAAACTTCTGTCATCCCAGCACAACGCGCCGTGTCTCCACCGAGAGCACTTTCTGGATCTTTCTTCTTGGGTTTCTTCTTTTCCTCCCTTCTCTCTGCCTGCTGTTTGTTCCGCTGATACGTTTGGCATTCCCTCCTCCTCTCTCTATCCCTCTCTCTTTATCTCCTCCTCCCTCCCTTTCCCTCCCTCCCTCTCCCTCTCTCTCCCTTCCTCCCGAGGAGGTAGCTGTGGTTCTGGGCTCTGACTCATAGTACCCTGGAGGCTGTGTGGAGGAGTCTCTCCTCCTGAATGTGTGAATAGCTCAATGCTGCTTGGCTGCTTTCTATAGCTCTTATCGAGGAGTCAGAGGGAACAGCTCACAGAGAACCAAACCAAATTGTAAACAAGTGCACAACCCCCCCCCCCCCCCTAGTTATTATTTAACATCAGCACACTCTAATCAATATCAATGATCAATATGTAGTGCTCCAAATATGTTGCATTTACCTCTTGGGACAGTGGTCACATATGAATGTATTTTTTTTTTTAATCAGGCATTTACTCCCTTAGATCGTCTCGTCTCTTGAATCCTGAGGCTTCACTTCTCTTTGCGACAGTTAAAACCGTAGGACGAGTTCATCTCCCGCTCTCTTGGACGACGTTGTTCGTGTTGAGTGTCGGCCGTCCCAGCCCCGGTCTGTGAGCTGCTCTCTCCTCCCCCTGCTACCGCCAGTGCTTTAGCCTTTAGCTCCAGGTTCACGTGGGTGTTGTTTTTAAAAGACTAATAATAATGTATTTGACTGAATGAACCCCGGAGGTTTGGCTTGTTTCTTTAGCTCTTGTCTGTAGGGTTGCTGTGGACCTGCGATGGGTTGGCTCCGGGGGAGCACGTTCCGGTGTCTCGTCCTAAAGCCCTCTGCCACCAGGCCTAGGCCGGAGACAGCCAGTCAGACAGCACACAACACCAGATATGAAAACTCTAGGCTTACATCCTGAAGAGATGATCAAAAGTAATATATTGAGTCTGATACTAAGCAACAAGCTGTCTCTTGTTGTCTTGTACAACTCAACTTGATTTGGAGAAAAATATTTGGAAACCAGGATGCTGTGTCACTGGGCAGGGTGGAAGTTTAGTCCAGGCCTGAAGTGGCATTGGGCTCAAAGGCCCCTTTTTTGCCTCTCAACCTATCTCAGCTCTAGTCCATGGTGGCAACCAAGCATGCTAGCACTCAGGCCCCTGGGCAGGCAGGCAGTGTAGGTTTGTACCGCCTTGTTACTTACTACTGAATCCTTGAACTCTGTACAGAAAAGGAGAAGATTGCATGGAACCTTGTTACTGTAATTAACAGCCTAAACAGTATGTAATATTTAATTTTTTTTGATAACTCGCGTCAACAAAACCTACTTACCAACAGCCAGAGAGCTGCAAGAAACCATTTAATTTTTTTCTTTGAGCACATGACATCTAAGGATCTTTTTTTTTTGTTTTAGTTTTTTTTTGTAGACTAGTCAAGTTGTTTATTCATTGTCAATGTTTGTTTTTACGGTTGTTGTTATCTGTGTCTTTTACTTTAGGGAAAGAATATAATGTGTAAAATAAATAAAAATTAAGGTTATGGTAATGAGTAATAAAGATAATTTCAGTGAAAGTAATCTGGTTTCAGAATGTGTGTCTGGTTTGCACAGAGCAATGACCAGTGATGAATCCTGGTTAATGAAGTCTTATGCGTGTATATTGAAGGGCTTGGTGTGGCTGCAGGCTCCCCTGACCCCCAGTCTGCTGCTCTAGTCAGAAAGCCAGTCTAGTTTCCTGGATTCGTCTGCTGAAGTAACCACCTATGTGTTTGTCATCAGTGAGGGAGGGATCAATCCTGAGATCCACTGTTGTCATTGGACCACTCTCTCCTGTTTTGCCTGAGCAAACACACGTGGGTCTCTGGAGCCTGAATCCACCCAATCAGATACAACGGATACTCTGTATTGCCTTGATGAAATTAATTGTGGACACATGATTTTATATATGAAAAAGACATGGAATAAAGATTATTTATCTTGTTATTTACTCATAGTTTGTGCTTTCATTTTTTTCTTTTTGAAGAATAGAACTTTAGACAGTTGCAAATTGCCTGAGTTGAAAAGTGTATTGTTTATCATTTGCCAGTAGATGGCGATAACATCATTTCTAAAAGAGAAAGCCTTTTCCATTCAAAAGCCTCCACTTTACACCAGGCGGCCATGGAAACGCTGTACGGAAGTAAGAAAGATCATTCAAATGTGAAATGGCCAAGTGAGGGCTGAGCAGTGAGCAGGTATGATGCGAGGTGATCGAGACTTCCTGCTGAGATGGTGAGTCAGGCACCTGAGCTCACCTGTGTGTCAGATTATACACAGCATCACTGTACTGTGCAGTCAGAGTGAACATTAGCTCTTAGTCAGACACGTGTGCTCGAGTAACATACCATGTAATGACAAGGACGGGCTTAAGGACGCTCTTGAACACTCACCAGAGGGAAGCGTGGTGGTTTTTCTCTCCCGCTCCTCTGTGTAGGGGCAGCTCTCTTCAATCCCACTTCAACAGGACCTACAGTTTCATGGCCTCGGGTTACCTCGTCAGGCTTTGTGTGAAAACCCTATTACATCACTTTGTGGGCTCACTTGATGCAATTATTATGCGTCGGATGCTGTGTGATTCCTTTCTCCATGGCAACAGCTCGTCCCCCATCCACCATCTCTGTGGTTTAAACAGTCACTGCCTTTATAGAGTGGGATATGGGGAAGGAAAAGGACACTGCAATATTGTCTTGTATGCATTTTATATCCTAATAATATCCATGTATGTGTGCTTATGTGTATGTTTGCTGAACCCAAACGATGCACAGTCAAGATGAATAACACCACACACACCTCACTCAAAGAGATTACTCCCCCCCCCCCCCCCCCCCACACACACACACACACACACACACACACACCCTGGGGCCATTCCCAGGGCCCAGGTGGTGTCCTGGGGGCTGGGGAGACTGGGATGTGGATCGGTATCAGTGTGAGGTAGTCAGTTCCACCCAGAGCTCCAGGAAGTCAGCTGCCTGATTGTCCTCCCGAGGCCTCGGCGCACACCCTGGATAGCAGCATGGAGCTGTTGACTCACTCCTGGATGAATGGAGCATGCTCCTCCTCCCCCTCAGCCCCCTCCTCCCCCTCAGCCCCCTCCTCCCCCTCAGCCCCCTCAGCCCCCTCCTCCCCCTCCTCCCCCTCAGCCCCCTCCTCCCCCTCAGCCCCCTCCTCCCCCTCCTCCCCCTCAGCCCCCTCCTCCCCCTCAGCCCCCTCCTCCCCCTCCTCCCCCTCAGCCCCCTCCTCCCCCTCAGCCCCCTCCTCCCCCTCCTCCCCCTCAGCCCCCTCAGCCCCCTCCTCCCCCTCCTCCCCCTCAGCCCCCTCAGCCCCCTCAGCCCCCTCCTCCCCCTTGTTTGTGTGGCCTGAGATCTGTTGTTTGGCAGAGACCCCTAGATGACATGGTCCAAGCGTACTGTACGTTATGACAGGAGGGCATTGCAGATGTTTGCAATGGTGTATCGCCGCGTCATCAGGTTGAGAGGGGAGCGGCGTCAGAGATTACACTCACACACGGCTGCTGAGTCTGAGTCCTTGCTATTGTGCAGTACCATCACAAAACTCTCAGGTAAACTAGACAAAGCCTTCCCCGGCGCCTCTCTGAGGTGAATTTACATACTATGGAGAGGCCCTCTGCAGAGCGTCGTTACCCGACAATGTTCCTGCTGAGTCTGGGCCAACCCTCCTGGCTTGAGCCTGTCATGGTGCATAAGAAGATGTGCTAAATGCCACTGGTGCTGACTCATGTGAGAGTAACGACAGGCCGTGTCCTGTCCCACTGTGCCGTGCGGGAGCTGTGGCAGGCCAGGGACGGCCGAGGACACAGATCTGGAAAACTGCTCCGAGGCGAGAGGGGATGAAAGTGACCCAGCACCGAGGGTGTGTGGGCGGGGGGGACAGACCATCCTAATCCCATGGTATATGTGTGTTGTGCTGTGAGGCTGGAGCTGTTGCCAAGGCTGAAAAAACTCCCTATGAACCTACGTCATGGCAGTGACAGCGGCAGAGCAAGTTCTGCTGAGGGAATGACCACATGCATTCAATATTTTCGTATTCAAGGCCGTTCAGCAGGAAACAGGAGTGAACCTGTTCACAGGCTCAGCCACCCTTCACAGGGAGTCAGGTGGCTGAGCGGTGAGGGAAGCGGGCTAGTAATCTGACGGTTGCCAGTTCGATTCTTGGCCGTGTCAATTGACGTTGTGTCCTTGGACAAGGCACTTCACCCTAGTTGCTTCGGGGGGAATGTCCCTGTACTTACTGTAAGTCGCTCTGGATAAGAGCGTCTGCTAAATGACTAAATGTAAATGTAACCTGTTGAAAAGGCCTAGAAGGAAAGGCAGCTTTTGCAAGAGTCCCTCTATATGATAACCTTAAACAGAAATGAATGAATCACAACCCTTTTCCTGAAGCCTGTCTATGTTTAATGTAATAATATTGTAATAAATATGTATTTTATGCCTATTTAGAGATATGTCGTCAATTAAAAACATGATGCAAAAAAGAAAACAGTAGGCCTACAATACTGTTGAACGGATGGGTATAGAATCGAATAGAATAAAGGGTAGAGAAGAGAAGAAAATACTGTCATTGAGGCAGTCGTTGTAGGCTACGGTAATTTGACGGATTTTAGGACCCAACGTGACAAAAGAGAAATATTTGACGAATCATAAAAGTTGGTTTTGTAGGTCTGCGTAGGCTATAGTGAATATCCTAAGCAAACTACATACCCATAGCCCACCGTCAAAATTTATAGTTTGTATTTATAGTAATTATTAACATTATCTATACTGTACAGTGTCCACACTGTCCAGAGTGAAAGGGAGTGAAAACGCTGTCTAATGTTGGACCAATGCGGAAGAGAGGGTGTGATTCAGCGTAGATCTTACAATAGATCGCCAAGAAAGGAGGCGTGTTTGGGAATAATGCGGGCGTGTTTTTGATGGTATTCTTAAACGGTATTTTCCGATGGTTACTGTTGTTGTACCATTCGGCTTTAGACATTTGACAGATAGGGAGGCTCTGTCACAGAGCCTCTGTGTTGTTCACTATTGCTGTATTTCCAAGCGGGACATCAATCTGGTTGCAGGAGCTCCCGGCTTCCAAACCAGTCAGGACCCCTCATTCGGTGAGTGAAACTTTCGGGCATATGGCACACTAGAATTGACACAGTTGTGTCATTTTATGTTTGTCAACAAATTTGAACAGATTGACAACGTTTTCAACACATGGCCAAAAAATATTTGCACGTTCATATGCGCTGTTCTACCACTGTGATCGCTAAAAATATACGGTAGGCTGTTAAGCCAATATTCTTGTCTATACCTTGTATTGTTTGCTGAGTCAAATTTTGACACGCACACACTAGCGTCGAATACACAGTAGTGTACACACACATGGAGAAAAGAGTGAGAGATACATAGTCTTGTGGACTAACATAATCTCCTAAAAATTAAAATATTGTCGTATTCATAATTACATCATGTAGTTGTAAATGGGCGTGATAATAACATTGTTGGAGTCATGGTTTTGTTCATCACACGTTCAGTCTGATCCCACAGAGAAAAAATAACATTGAATGTTCAAGACTGGATACTATAATGGAGGATTTGATTTTGTTCATTAATAACTGGTGGTTGATCACTATATACGCCTACTGCATAGCCTACAGGACATCGAAATACATACCACATTGTACATTTTTAGCTCTCCGTTTTGGTATTGTTTGGAACCTTGCAAAAAGTGACAGTTGACTTAATGTGCTTGATGAAAAATGTGTTTAATTCATCATGCACATTTCTATGAGGCCTCACTCAGTACAGTGTAGACCGTTAAAAAAAACCCTGGTAGTGGTGGTTCAGCTGTTGTGGCTCGAGAAGCCATGCTTGTGTCACTGCTGCAACACGTATTGTGGTTTAACTGCTTACAGTGCAGCACTTCAAGTGGTCTCTGTAAACATCTCACTTGTTGTTCTTATGCACTATACATTTTGATTAGGATACAATGGGGCAATTCGTTTCGATTATGTATTTATAGCTGTCTGACTGGTTAGGCCAATGAGTTTGTCATTACTCAAAGATGCTTTGAGGAAACGGTGTGTTAATTTTGTTTTTGTTTGCAACACTTGCGTCACTTCTGCTTCTCTTTTTCCTGCTGACTGGCTGGAAGCTCTCGCCGTGTAACACTTTACAATATCATGGTAATCACACCAAGTGCAACAAGCCTGCATGGAAGCCATTTTGACACCTCTCTGGGCCTCTGTAGTCATACAGGGGGGGAGGCTGAGCAGATGAGTTATCTGTGTGTGGTCAGGTCTGGTGTGGTAGCAATCCATCTTGTTCGGGGGATAGGAAAGACAGAGTCTCCTTCCTCTCTGATGATGAGCACTTATGAACAGGAAGTAGCTCAGTGCCCTGACCACAGAAGACCTGCTATACAGTCTTAAATTCTGTGTGCTCTCGTCCCACACGGTGGCTCTCTCCAGCTCACAAACATCTTTTCCAACGAAGAAACGGGGAGTCAGCACGGGCTAGTTTGAATGGGTCTTTCTATTGGGAGCGGGCCGTGCGACTGTGTCTCTCTAGTGCAGCTTCCCCTGCCTCACGCTGCTCGTCGATAAGCCGTCGGACACAGTAGGAGCTCTCCTATCCTTCTGTGCCCGTCTGCGTCAGAACCTCCCGAGTCCACAGACCATAGAGCAATGTCTTCACCACCGTCTTTTGTTTGAACAAGGGCCTGCTGTTAATTATTGATGTTCTGAAATGGCAGGACGGAACTAGGATCTGACAGAGGAGCCGGAGAGGCTGACGGCGATATCATTTTCAATACCAGCTTTCTTCGTTAGATTGAAGGCAAAGAGCTTGATGGGAGTGGGGAGAGAGGTAGAGCCACAAGCGGTTCCAACCAGACTCCTCCATCTTGGGCGACATACTCTTGATGTTCGATTGAAGAACCGACCGCATGTTGCAGAGAGCCACAGTCACGAATCCAAGCTACACCACACCCTTAATTGATGTGCTAGAGTCTTTCATGGCCCTGTTCTTTCAAAAAGAATGGCCTTGTTAGTGTCTCAGTCGACAATTTCCCTGGAATCTCAGTTGGGATTCCTGGAAGCGGCAGGTATGTTTATGTAGCAACACAACCAATGGCTACAGGGCAGTGTTTTAAATGAGGATCAACCCACAAAGTAAACCTCACTTGTATAAACTAGGCTTTAGGTCAAATGGATCTGAAAGAAACGTCCTTATGCATAAGCTATTAAAGAAAGGAAGGGCGATGCTAAGCATTGATTCTCGACCACCTATAGTCTTTGTCCCACAGTATCTCCTTAAAACAACCAAACCAACCCTCTTCTTCCTAATCCTCAGCCCCTAGATAAGGATCTTGTATGTTTACCCAGATTTCAGATTTGGGGGTAGGCCTCTTTGCACCCAAGGAATGCTGAACACAGAATCATTCTTATACAGGATAAATGTGTTCCATCTTCAATTTTTCCAACACTTTCTATTCACGTGCTTGTGCGCTTGTGTGTGTTGGCTGCTGTAGCGTGGAGGCCAAACAAAGGCAGGGACGGAGTGGAAAACAGTTCTGATTGATGATTCACTCAGCAGGCTAACAGTCTTTTTAGGATGGTGAGGTTTCTGTTCTGGAAAGCTCTGTGGCTCGGGTCTACCGTCGTTTGGTATGTTAGCTGTACAGTATGGGTTGTGCCTCTGTCTCTGATTGTCCTGTCTGTCTGTAACACTGTGCTTCTGTCTGAGACTGTCTGTGTAAGGGCTGTGCTGTGCCTCTGTGTAAGGGCTGTGCTGTGCCTCTGTGTAAGGGCTGTGTTGTGACTCTGTGTAAGGGCTGTGCTGTGTCTCTGTGTAAGGGCTGTGTTGTGCCTCTGCGTAAGGGCTGTGCTGTGCCTCTGTGTAAGGGCTGTGCTGTGTCTCTGTGTAAGGGCTGTGCTGTGCCTCTGTGTAAGGGCTGTGTTGTGTCTCTGTGTAAGGGCTGTGCTGTGCCTCTGTGTAAGGGCTGTGCTGTGTCTCTGTGTAAGGGCTGTGCTGTGCCTCTGCGTAAGGGCTGTGCTGTGTCTCTGTGTAAGGGCTGTGTTGTGCCTCTGTGTAAGGGCTGTGCTGTGTCTCTGTGTAAGGGCTGTGCTGTGCCTCTGTGTAAGGGCTGTGCTGTGCCTCTGTGTAAGGGCTGTGCTGTGTCTCTGTGTAAGGGCTGTGCTGTGCCTCTGCGTAAGGGCTGTGCTGTGCCTCTGCGTAAGGGCTATGCTGTGTCTCTGTGTAAGGGCTGTGTTGTGTCTCTGTGTAAGGGCTGTGCTGTGCCTCTGTGTAAGGGCTGTGCTGTGTCTCTGCGTAAGGGCTGTGCTGTGTCTCTGCGTAAGGGCTGTGCTGTGCCTCTGTGTAAGGGCTGTGCTGTGCCTCTGCGTAAGGGCTGTGCTGTGCCTCTGTGTAAGGGCTGTGCTGTGCCTCTGTGTAAGGGCTGTGCTGTGTCTCTGTGTAAGGGCTGTGCTGTGTCTCTGTGTAAGGGCGATGGGGGGCTGTGAGCCTCATGAAAATCCACTGATCCTGTCTTTGTTCTGGTCTCCCACAGAGCCTGTCTCTCTTTTCTCTCTCTCGGAGCGCTCTCGGCTCCGAGATGATGTGCTGCTATGAATTATTCTATGTGCGTGCGTGCCGTGGTTTTTGCAAGGTGTATGTGTTTGTGTGTCTCAAAATATGACCCTCTCCTCCTCTGGCTGTGGTACAGCACTCAGGTAGATGGAGGTCGAGGTCCTTCTTAGTTCACATCGCACCACGCTTGTCTCTACGGATGAAAGGCCTTTTATTAATAAAATTACAACTATGAATGACTCTGGGGGTGCCCGGGACTGTGAGTCAACCTCAGTAATCTTCCTGTATACCCCCCCATCCCTCTGTCTGCTCCTCAGAAGAAGGATCATTGTTCAGCTTGAGGAAGTGGTTCACAAGCAAATGGATTTCTATCCACGTTGCTACAATACAAGATCCTCAATCCCGAAACTCCCGAAAAATAAGGCTATGATTTGGGCGGGTAAAGGAAATGAATACTGCCAGTAGAACCAAATGAAAGTTCAGGTACAAATAGAGTTAAGCCTGGGGACAAGTTTAAAGGTCACTGACATATTTTTATCATGCTTTTATATTTTGTGTCTTTTATGATTTGTTCTTTAACTGGCTCCCTAAGTACCATACCATACCATTTGGCTTCACAGTAAGATTATCTGCCACGAGCCACTTACGTTTTCAAATCTTTATCAGCCTAACACTCATAGGTTTACTGTAAATGTTTGCAAGGCATTGTCAAGCAAGGTATTGGATGAAGAACATGGCTCTGGTCCATTTTTTATTGGCCCAAGAGTTTGTCCAATGATAGGAATAGTGGCGGGTAGAGATTGTGACTGGGGATGGAAGGTCAACGGCAACACGGATGAGCTCGTTCAAGCGCCACTCAAAGCCCAAAGACGAGAAGACCCGCTCTTAAGTCATCTGGCGTTGAACAGACATTTTAGTTTTTTGGGGTTCTGGCTCAGTTTTCCCTCCATGACTGGTCATGTCGCACATAACTTCCTGCTTCCCCCAGCAAGTCCACCGAGTCATCACGAATGTTGTTGTTTCCATGGCAGGTGAGCGGCAGGCTGAGTGGGCAGATGGCTGTGCTGTGTCTCTGGCCCTCTGCTCAGCCTGGAGTCGGGCTTTCTGGGAGAGTTTGGCTTCCGGAACTGTCCCCCATCCCTCTGTGCTCCATATCCTTCTGTAGCTGTAGCTTCAGCCCACTGGGTCGACATGAGACGACGCAGGCTTTCTAGAAGCTGTCGAAATATAATTATCTATTTCAATTTAAATCTTTCCTTCCATGGTTGGACAGCTGAGTTATTGTGCAGATCTTTTTCATTTGAGACTTGTGAGAGACGCTGTATGTCATTATGAGCAGTCGGTGTCGGTTCACTTTCAATTTACTCAGATGAAAGCATGTGCACCAGTCCACCAAAGTTCTCCCTGAATCACTGCTGACCAGAACGAGCAGATAGGCCTGCAGTCTGTCAAAACAAACTATTCGGAGTCACAGATGGTGTTGTTCTGTTGATGGCCTACTTGGAATCATTCTTGTTATCGGGTCTGTATTTAGGTTAGGCAAGGGTAGCAGTGACTGAGATTGAGCGTGTGTGTGTGTGGGGCGGGGGGGGGGGGGGGTAACTCTCATCCTTATGCTGTGCAGGCTTTTCCGTTTTAAAATATGCATGTCAACCAATGGAGACACTGGTAGGTTGTCTGTCTAAACTGCTTCTGAAAAGCTACTGGGAGGACAGCGAGCTGTTCTTGATGCCTGAGCAGGTGTGGTTGTCCTTGAGAGCAGCTCTGCAGGGTGGAGCCTGCCTCGTCCCAGAACAGGGGGAGCTGGGGAGGCCAGGTCCTCGCCGTGCTACAGGTACTTCGCTGATGCTGGCGTTGGTCATGCCTGTCATCCCCACGTCTGCCACGCTGGACATTGTATTAGGAGATCCATACATGCCAACCACAGGGTATCCTGGCAGGGATTCTCCACAGCTGCCCATTACGTTGAACTCTGTAGCTTTCCTAACTTAGTCCTTGGACACGTGTGTTTTCCCACCCTACCACGATGCATTAATCAGACAGCTAATAGGTTTAATTTGGCTGTTAAGAATGGAACGAAGCGATTTGAATCAGATAATCCATTAGAGCAAAAAAATTGAGATCTTTGCCTGCTGCCAGTTAGGAACTTCCTGCTGAGAGGCAGCGGTGAATCATGGCAAGGCTATCGTACTGTACGTTTGCACTGTGGTGATTTCTGTTAGGTCTTGACTAGCTCATCACGGTCCTCCTATAACACTGACCTTTCAGACAATCAACAGAAGCAGAAGTCTTGTTTGGTTCCTTAGAGACCGCTGTGGTCGTTGGCTGAGTGGGTGCTTCATCGGATGGGTATTTAGAGAATTCTTCAAACCGCGTCTGCACTTAAGACGGACCTGTTTTGTGTAGAATAGGAATCAGCAAGAGAGGAGTTGTGCCTTTTCATCGGTTTTGGTACACAATCTCTACCAAGTGAGCGTCAGTTCAGACCACACTTGAAATCGCATTACCGAGGAATGAATGCCAAGGGAATGAGATGGGAGTCAGATGGCTGAGCGGTGAGGGAATCGGGCTAGTAATCCGAAGGTTGCCAGTTCGATTCCCGGTCATGCAACTGACGTTGTGTCCTTGGGCAAGGCACTTCACCCTACTTGCCTCGGGGGAATGTCCCTGTACTTACTGTAAGTCACTCTGGATAAGAGCGTCTGCTAAATGACTAAATGTAAATGCCAAAACGATGAAAGCTCTGCCGTCCGTACTGCGGCTAACAAAGCACGTTCTCTTCCTCCGAGCCACTGATGCAGCATTGTTCTGGTCGGGAGTAACTCCAGTGAAAGACCTCGTGTTCGTTAGCCCAGCAGACCTGGTCTGAGAACAACTCCTCCTAGTTCTGTTACAGTGTTAGAACTAAGGGTTGCTCGACAGGTTCTCGTCATGCTTTCTGTGTACACACACACACACACACACACACACACACACACACACACAGTGTGCCTCTCCGTTTTAATGGCAGCTGTCATGGCTAGGGAGTAGGGACTATGGCTCATTTGATTTCTCTTGTTTACTCAGTACAGCACACTACTCCTTCTCCATTTTAATTGGATTTGCTTGCCTCGGTAGTTACCCAATAACTACCCCCACACCCACAACTGTCCATATCTAAAATACTCAGTTTCCTCAAGACATGCAACTTGTTTGTTCACATCATTTTCATATTATACATCCAATTCTAACAATATGATCGTTTTCTGAAATATGTTGTGCTGTGCTGACGGCACGAGATTCATTAGCTGAAGGAAGGACCGCTCTCTTCAACCTGGCATGAGAACTACATCCCAAAATATTCCACATGAGGCCCAGACATTTCTCGTCTTAGAGGCTTGAGGGTCTTGTAGTTGATTGCTATGAAACCTCTGACAGCCCACCTTTTAACAGTCTCTATAGAAATTCCAGCTGCCAGGCATTCCATCAGGGAGATGGGTGAGCTGCTCCAAGTCCCTATCTAGGTCTGACATGGAAGCCTGATGGCTGGCAGATGCTAATGCTAATGGTACTGTTACACTAACAGGATGAGATGGTGTAGAGCCTGTTGGGACTTTATACCACACTGAGGGATAGAGAGTGGCATGGAGGATCTCTCCCTGTAGGTGGGATTCTACTGTGGGAGCAACAGATTAATCTCGTCCAGGTTCAAAGAATTCTTGGCACCTTTTGAAGAGAGAGATATTTCTCAGATGCTATTGTCGACATTATTGCTTTGCCTGTCTTCCCTGCACTCTGCTGTCCATGCGCCTCTTTCTCCTCTCTCTGCCTCTCTCTCTCCCCTCTCAATCTCTCCCCCCTCTCTTTCTCTCCTCTCTCTGCCTGCCCCTCCCCGCCTCTTTTCCATCTACATTTTTTTTCTTTCCATTGAGTAGATGTGTTTGAAAACCTGCTGACAAAAGTCTTTGGGACCAGTTTCGCACCAGATATGGTTCCATGTACCGTCATACATCATTGTGAGGGATGTTGTTCTATTATGTGTGGAACTTTTCTCTTGACCTCTGCTTGGCCAGATTCTCTTCAACCTCTGGATGTGATTACTCTTATCTTTAATCCTCCTTTCTCTCTCTCTCAATCTCTCTTTCCCTCTCTTTCTCATTCAATGTCTCTGTCTCCCCACCCCTCCCTCCACCACTGGTTTAACCCCTCTTAATAAGTAGACAGCACAGCTAGTGGCTTCCAGTGCTCACGTGTTCTCCACCAGTCAGGGACCTGGGGGAGTGGCTACAGTTCGGGCCAACTCCACCCCTCTGACCTCATATCCACCCACACCATGCAGGCTCATCTGGGCTGCCTGTGGAAGGGCCGTTGGATAGCTGTCTTCATCGGACAGCGTGGCTGGGGGGAAGGGGGTTCTCCTGGACTTGTCTGTCCCTGACGCAAGGGACCGAAGGGGGGGGTGGGTCTTCCTCCTCTGAGCCCCCTGGCTCTGGATCGACAGCCAGTAATGCTGAAACTCCAGGCCATCTCTGAGTGTGAGTAGAGGAAAACAAGTCTCCCCTTTCCCTCTTCCTCTTCTGATATCCTCCCAATCTGTAATCCCAGACTTAGTGTCCGTGGGGCGACATGTCTCTGAGAGGTTAGATCTGGATTTGGATGGGATTCTCTAAGGGTATTTCTTTCCTTTTGTCATTGACGGATGCTTTTTGTTGCCGTCTGGACAGGCTGATTCGTATGTAGTGGTCATCCTCAGGTGTTGTTGGGGTTGACAGGCTCAGTATCAGGACTAGCCAATGTGTTCATAAACCTGCCAGGTCTAATCCACTTGATTACATTAAAGAGTGCCTTGGATTACGGTAGTCCCAGCATGTGCACATGGAAAACCTCCTTTTGGAAAAGGTTTGTGGTTCGGTCTACAATATGTGTCTACTGCCATAGATGTATATAAAGGCTAGATGTCTCGTCCGCGTTTCCGGGCCAACGGAGTCGAACGTCCGCACAGTCAACTCGCTCACCCATAACATTGTGTTGGTGCTACATGTACTTTTTAAATAACCATACCTTGCTCAATTTTCAACCGATTTTTAAACGGTTTGGTTTGTCAGATGTCGTTATGCCACTGCATACTTATGAATAAATATATATATATATATATATATATATATATATTTTTTAAGAGAAGTATGCAGTGGCATAACGACATCTCTGACGTTGTTAACAAACCAAACCATTTAAAAATGGTTTGAAAATTGAGCAAGGTATGGTTATTTTAAAAGTACATGTAGCACCAACACAATGTTATGGGTGAGCGAGTTGACTGTAGCAAGATGGCCGCCATGTGCGGACGTTCTAGACTCCGCCGTAAGACATCTTGCCTTTATATATATATATATATATATATAGATAGATATATATATATATATATATATATATATATATATATATATATATATATATATATATATATATATATATATATATATATATATATATATATATATATATATATATATATATATATATATATATATATATATATATATATATATATATATATATATATATATATATATATATATATATATATATATATATATATATATATATCTATGTCTACAGCTGGTAAACAAACATGTTTTTTTCCGCTTTGTCCACTGCTGAGAGCCCTGTCAGGTAGACTTATCTTTTCACGAATCAACTGTATGATGAATAAAGGTGTTTGTACTATATATATCAGTATCAGAAGCAGTCAGTATCTAACCACTGTACCATTTTGTGTGTCGGCGTCAGTCATGTAGCTAAAACACAGCTAAAGATTAAGCCAGCTATGCTCAGTAATAGACCTCCCATCAGTGCTATGGGCTAAGGACATCCTGTTCCACTCGCCACCTAAGCTGCTAGAGTCTGTCCTAGTTATTAAACACACACCCAGCCAGTCTCCCCTGGGCTTCTGTCTTACCCACGCTGGCTGCTCTCTCCTGTCTGGCTACGTTGTGTCCTCACTGATTAGAGATATCCCTGTTAGGATCAGCTGGTCTCCACTCACACTCACACAGTCTCACTGTTGGTACAACGCTAAGGACATTGTAAAACCGCCTACAGGTTTATACTCTCATGTCAATGGCAACTATCCATGGCCTGTGGTCAATATGTTTCCACATGAATGTGCGGCACACTTGCTCTATCCACCGTGTGACGACAAACCCTCGGCAGGGTTTTTTGATCTCCCCTCTGTTCTGTCTTCTTAATTATTTGTTGTATTTCCTGTGCCAGCATCTGGACCACCCCTCCACGTGTCTGCCAGCTCAGACTCACAACGTCCCCCCCCACACACACACGCACACACACACACATACTTACCCGTCCGTCCCCTCCGCACGGCACCTCGGCACCTAGCGTGTCACCATCGCACCTAGACTGAAACGAAATGTGACAGATGAGACGGCCCAACAGACCTGAACCAAACTGTGGGCCCTGGAGTGGTGTGGCAGGGATGAACCAAGCTGCGGGCCCTGGAGGGGTGTGGCAGGGATGAACCAAGCTGCGGGCCCTGGAGGGGTGTGGCAGGGATGAACCAAGCTGTGGGCCCTGGAGGGGTGTGGCAGGGATGAACCAAGCTGCGGGCCCTGGAGGGGTGTGGCAGGGATGAACCAAGCTGCGGGCCCTGGAGGGGTGTGGCAGGGATGAACCAAGCTGTGGGCCCTGGAGGGGTGTGGCAGGGATGAACCAAGCTGTGGTCCCTGGAGGGGTGTGGCAGGGATGAACCAAGCTGTGGTCCCTGGAGGGGTGTGGCAGGGATGAACCAAGCTGTGGGCCCTGGAGGGGTGTGGCAGGGAGAACAGCCAGCCTCCCATGTCTAATACCCCGCTCTGTTTCAGAGCCAGTGAGCCCTGGGTGTGGGGTGACGGTGGGAACGCAGTTTGGAAAGTGTCCTTTACCAGCTACAATCTCGTTTCATGACTGCGGGCCCTAGTAACTTTCTACCGTTTAGAACAAAGTGGATATTATCCGCTTATTGGATCACTTCTCATTCTTGACATTTGTCCTTTGAACCGATTCAGCGAAAATCCTGTAGGATTGTTTAGTTTGGACTGTGGAAATATAGACTTGGCAGTGATCCCGCTCTCTTTGCTGAGGCTAAATAGAGGCATGGGGACTATGAAGTAGGCCCGCATGTGTTGGTGCTAGCCGCTCTACTGCTCCTGGGGCTGCTATTGACATTTTCGCTGCTGGGCTGGCTTGTGGAATGCAGATTGGCCAAGTGTTAGATAAAGGTAGTCAGTGGAGCGGGGGGAAATGTTGTCTGTCTGTAAGGTCCGTACAGGATCGAAATGCACGGATGTGGCTGGTCTTTTTCAACTGTGGTATAATCGTCTTTCTATTGTCTCTGTTAAAGGCCTGACATTTAGTTTATTTTGTCAAGTTTACTGGGAGGGAAATCTTCGGGTCATTGTGTGTGTGTGATTCTCTTTCTCCTTTTCATTCTGTCTTATCTATTTATCTATAACCTTTACTAAACCATCCACCTTTGACCAGGTTCAAGGAAGGGTTCCCATGGTTACCAAACTCAATAGAAGCTGAAGCTAAATTACATTTGACTAAAATCTAAACATATTTATTTTTTCTGTTTATGAAAACAGTAATGAACAGAGAATGCATTTAAATATCTCCAGTTAATTGGATTCTTCTCTGTTCCTCCCAGGTTCCAGTGTGCCCAGTTAAAAAGGAAGCCAGAGGCCTTCAGATTGAGGTAAATTCATCAACTGATCATGCTGTCGTCCAACACTCTTAGTCTGTGTAACACCCAATGCTAAGGTCAAAAGTACCAGTAACTCAGGGATTCTGTAAACATGGTTCAGGACAGCAGATTACAATGAGCATTGCGTGTGAACCAAGAATCAAATTGTAATGCATTGTTTACTGTACATCCTCCTTTCTATTTGAATGTGTATGTTCATGAAAATGAACACAATGCAAATGTTGTGTATCGTTCGTCAGTCTAAAGACAAATGTGTGAGACACAAAGAATGGAAAGTACTTCAATAACAGTTGGACTTAAGCCCGCACCACAATCCCATCAGGGATTTATGGATAGATATAGCAGTGCCCACTTACTGGGTTTAACCGGCCTCAGTTTAACGATGAATCCCCTCACACACACAGGCGCCCTCTCAAACACTTGCATGTACACACACACGGACACTGTATGTTGTCCATCAATGTGAGCTTTGTTCCGCTTCATGGAGCCGAGAGCCTGTCAATAAGCATCAGGCCCCTCTCTGTAGACCCTGCAGTGACAGGCAGCCATGACAGACAGCCACTCTGCTCTTGGTAATGCCTACGAGACAGTAGCACAGGAATCTGCCGAGCACCAGTCATCGCTAAATCATCACCAGCAGATCAAGAAAGGCAGATATCTGCCGATGATGCTAATTAAGTCCCTCCTTAAGCCTTTTTCATCTTGTTGACTATCAGTGATTTGAATTGAACCTGTGGTGCTGTCTGAAAGAGGGAGTCAGGCTCTGTTGATCATGACACATGCAGTCTATGTTCCTCTCCACCCACCCTCAGAATCTAGTGCCCAGCCCCAGGCATGGTGCTGGAGGAGGGAGAGTTGCTGGAGGAGGATGACATGCTTGGTGTAAATCCACCGCCCAGCATTTCTGCTTAGTCTTATCTACACTGTGGTTATGACTGGGAAAAAAAAGAGGGAGGGTTAGAGACAGATAGAGAGAGTGAGAGGAAGAAAGGGATAGATGGATGGGAGAGAGGGTTAGAGACAGATGGAGAGAAAGAGTGGGAGAGTGAGAGGAAGAAAGGGATAAATGGATGGGAGAGAGGTAGGGTTAGAGACAGATAGAGAGAAAGAGTGGGAGAGTGAGAGGAAGAAAGGGATAGATGGATGGGAGAGAGAGGTAGGGTTAGAGACAGATAGAGAGAAAGAGTGGGAGAGTGAGAGGAAGAAAGGGATAGATGGATGGGAGAGAGAGGTAGGGTTAGAGACAGATAGAGAGAAAGAGTGGGAGAGTGAGAGGAAGAAAGGGATAGATGGATGGGAGAGAGAGGTAGGGTTAGAGACAGATAGAGAGAAAGAGTGGGAGAGTGAGAGGAAGAAAGGGATAGATGGATGGGAGAGAGAGGTAGGGTTAGAGGCAGAGAGAGTGGGAGAGTGAGAGGAAGAAAGGGATTGATGGATGGGAGAGAGAGGTAGGGTTAGAGGCAGAGAGAGTGGGAGAGTGAGAGGAAGAAAGGGATAGATGGATGGGAGAGAGAGGTAGGGTTAGAGGCAGAGAGAGTGGGAGATGGCATAGCGTAGGCAGCCAGCCTGGATTCCCTTGCGTCACTGTAATTCCTCACAGCACAGTTTGATTGAGACTGCTGCGTTTTCTCAGAGAACTATGACCAGTTCACTTCTGCAAAGTCACAAGACAGTGTTTCAGTTGGGGGTGTTGAGAGCTGAAGGTAGGAGGTTGTCAACCCACTAGTGAATAAACACACACATAAACACAGATGTGCTCAAGGACTAAGCAATGTATAGGAGACACAGACACAAGACACCTTTTGCCATTGGAGATGGTTGGATTTTAGTGTGTGTGTGCGTGTGTGTGTGTGCGCGTGTGTGTGTGTGTGTGGGGAATATCCTTTTTAATATGTATTTAGGGGTGTCTCTACTCTCTGTCTTGGCAGATGTATAGGGAAGTGCATTTCCCCTGGCCCTGGGACTCTGTTTGCTCCAGGCAAACTAATTGAGAATACAAAGGCAGCGAGGTTGGAGTAAAAGCTTCTCTCTAATAGAGGAAAATGGGTCCGTCTGTTGACCTTGTTTATCCATGCTGCACTCTGTCTGTAATTGGTTTTGGTGAATCTGCTGTTGCGTGCTTTTGGAGATATTTTGAAAAATACATTCACGCTCTCATTTATAAAAATATCCTGTGGGCTTTTTTATTTATTTGATTGGTTTTGCTTATTTCTTGAATTGCCTGGATTAAGCTCCAGATTGAATTGGTTTGGAGGACACAGTTGAGACGCATTTAAGACTAAAGAAGTTCAAAGCAGGAGGTGTTCATTAGGGATGTAAAAGTTGGTCACTTGTGTTGGTGCTGGAATGGAGGTATTGTGTTCTGCGCAAGATCAGAGCAGGCCATTTCATTATGTTACAAAGCTGGGAGCTCTACTAGACAGAACAGGAGCGAGGTTCTGTCCAACCAGTTATATTATATTGTATAGCTCAGTGGTAGAGCAATTTACTTTCAAATTCCCCCTCTATACATTGCGTTGGATGAAAGTGTTGGATGAAAGTGTATGCCAAATGAATTCATTGTTTGGTGTTCTTTTATTC
Organism: Osmerus mordax; assembly: GCF_038355195.1. NCBI lineage: Eukaryota > Metazoa > Chordata > Actinopteri > Osmeriformes > Osmeridae > Osmerus > Osmerus mordax. The sequence goes on from NC_090068.1 coordinate 9,347,674, forward strand.
GTAGTTTGTTATTGTCAAGAATTATTATCCATCATTATTCAGTTATTTATAGTACATTGATTGTTGATAAGAATAGCATCTCATATAAGATTACGACTTATTCTGTTATCTTATTGGAGGTCTAGATTGGCCACTAGCAGCAGGACCAAATCATTCTAATGTACCTTTACCTGTAGGCTACTTGTTACAAATGGCACATAAACCTTAAATGTGTTCTGGTGTTTCTGTAGCCCCTGCGGCCATCCACACCACATGGAAGATCTTTCCCACATGCAGGACACACCAGCGACCAACAGTCCTGTTGAATAGACTTCTTAATCATTGGTAAGATAACATGAATTGCCCTTACCCATGCTTTTAATGGAGTAAGGAATCAAGATGTCAACATTTTTAGCTGTCATCACACTAAAGTAAAAGTATTATTTTGTGGTTCTGAGGTGAGGTAAAACAATGACTTGAAAAGAGAAGTGCGTGTGTGTGTGTGTGTGTCATGAGTTCACTGTTAATGGTTGTCATTGACAACCAGCAGCCCCCAGGATCTGGGCTTGCCCTCCCACTACTGAACTGACATGCCATAGACACACGTGTCTAGCTGACGCTCGCCCCCAGACAAGCACCTGCACTGCACGAGCCTCCCAGACTCCGCTCTGAAGCGCAACTGTAGAGTTTGGAGCGGTTATCTCCCCTAAGCTGTTTATCTCCCTCGAAGTAGACAGAGAGATATTTCTCAGTTCTCTGTTTTAATAGCCTCGACTGATCTTCCTCAGGGGGTGGAGACAAACTGCCTCCATCGACATTATGTGGAAACATTCAGGTTTTGCAGTTTTATTTGAGGTTTGTGTGGGGGTGTGTGGGTTTGTACGGTTCTGTTCTAGGAAGGTAATGATACATGATACAAAATCTAACATTTTATGTTTCAGTGGAAAACCTCCAGTTGACATGGAGCCAGATTTTCCCCGGAGGAAAATAAATTGACACATGAATTGAAGCGAACCTCTGTTGGAACTGGAACAGTGGGGTATTTTTGGAATATAAGGCACTCTTACAGTGACTCTAAACCGAGGGTATGTTGTGTCTTGATTCATTTCAGGAATAGAATAAAATGGCCTATTTCACCTTTTTCACCATTTCTACTGTTCGAGGCAGAGCTGACTTTGTCCCTTTACGGAGGCCACGGCTTTGATTTTCATCCAGCCCCAGCCCCAGCCCCAGCCCCAGTCCCACACAGACCTGGGAGACACAGCCAACCAGTCTTCCACCCTCACTACGGCAGGAGTTCCAGTGTCTCTGAAAGAGAGAACAGTTCTCCCCTGTTTTGTTGTCCGCCTGTTGTCCGGCCATTTTGTTGAATGGCTGAGGTGGACTCTTTGCATATCTGTGCTGTTTCATCACCGCCGCCATCTCTCCACCAGCCACGTTCCTCTCTAACTGCAAAAGTCTGCTGCCTTCATTTCCATTTGAGATGAAATGAGGAAGTGGTACAATGCAGTAGTGATCTTTGGTAGGGCCAGGATGACTCAGACTCAAACCCACTGTGTGTATGAGACTGTACAATACTATATGAGAGCTGCAGAGGTTCAGTATTGTGTGTGTGTGTGTCTGTGTGTGTCTGGATGCTAGAGGCCACGTCCAGAGGTATACATCAAAATTAACAGTGTCTGGAAGTAAATAGAGTTTCCTCCCAGTGACATTTATTTCAATTACGATGTCCATGTCATGACTTCATCTGCTCGCTTGACCACTGGAGCACGCACAGTCCCCATTAGAGAGAGAGGGAGATGACGCTCTGTCCTGTCTGCACGGCAAAAACACTGGCACATCTCTCCTGGCTGGCTTCAAAGTGCTCATTTGACTGACTGCTTGGGCTTTGAATCAATCATGACACCTGACAAAGGAAATGAGGGAAGTGTGCTCAAGCTACAGACAGTCCTGTCTGCATGTGAATCCTCCATTTGCTGCATAGCAGGGTAGATGTGTAGTGAGCGTATCTTCGCATGGGTGCACCAGTTGTTGTTCTTCTGCAGGTCAGGTAAACAGGTCAGGTAAACAGACGCTCTGCCCCAGCGACAGCTTTCATCTTCTCCTGTGTGATGTCCTCTCTCTCTCCTCTCTCCACAGTTCCAGGAAGGCTCCAGAGACCGCTGCCCCAGGCTGGCCCAACTCACGTTGATGCTGGTGGGCTGTGCCCCCTGCCCTCCTCCCCTCCTCCTCCTGCGCTCCCCTCCATCCATCCTGCCATGGCCATGAGCAGTGACCCCGGCTGCAGGTGGGGCGGCGACTCCGACTCCGACCAGCAGCCCGGCGACCTGGCGGAGATGATGGCGGCCGTCGCTGTGACGACCGGCAAGGCGGTCGGCGAGGCAGCCAACGGCGTGAAGAACGGCGCCAAGGCCAAGAAGGTCCACCCCCCCCGGCCACACCTCTCGGGCAGGAAGATGTCCCTGCAGGAGAGGGGGACGTACCCGTCCTCAGGGGGGGGCGGAGGCAACGCCCAAGTCTCCCCCCGCATAGCCCGGAGGCCCACCGTGGAGTCCAAGCGGGTGTCCATCTCAGACTCTCAGGTGGGCTACAAGCAGACTCGGCTCCAGAACAAATTAAATGGGGGCGGGGGGCATTTTTTTTCACAAGGGGGGCACGCATTTACAAAGCATGTATGAGAGTCAAAATACGAGCAGACCTGCATATTCTGCAGGAAAGTGTAGCTATCTTGATATTTAATTTATAGCCAATGCCAGTATTTCTTAATTATACTTTAAGAAAATAATTTTTGGAGGGGGCACAGCATTCCATTTGGGCCCTTGGAGCCGACCCTGGGCACAAGGAACATGTGATCCAGTGACCAATCGAATGTACAGTGTGACAAACACATTGATGCCTTCGGGATGTTAAAACACCCATTGAAGGATTAGTCGCTGGCTTGATGGGTGCTACAGAGTCACGTACAGCAGGAAGGCCTGCGAGACAACTGGGGCCGTTGTGATTCTAGCCACGGTTGGCCTGAGCAGGTGTGAGTGCAGTCATGAGGTCAGCGTCTGGCTGAATGGGAGCAGGTATTGGATGTGTTCAAACAGCTGTCTGACCTGCCTGTCAGAGCTCCAGTCAGGCCGGACGGACCCCCCTCCAGCTGCCTGCTTAAGACTGAGCAGCGGTTAATGACTCAATGTTGATCCCTGTGTGTGTGTGTGTGCCTGTGTGTGTGTGTCCAGGACTCTCCTCTTGCCATGCAGCCTGACCATGGGATTGCGTGTGATTCTCTTGGTAGACAGCTGAGCCTGTGTGGAATTGACTAGAAAAGCTTGTGTTTTCCACATCTTACATGTTCAGTGTAATCTAAATTTATAATAATTTTTGTGTTGCTGACCATCTGGTGAACCAGAGCTGACAGTAACCACAGATGAGGCTGTGGGTCTTAGCTGGGGTACAGATACCTTCATAACACCCATCTCCAGCACTCCGATGCAATGTTGTGGGTAAACTTCATTTTATATCTAGTCATGCATTCAAATTAATCTTCCTCACATATATTGAGGTGGCCTGCAAATAGATTGTTCTCTGCATTCGTTTCTTTATAACAGAGGCTTCGGGGGTAATTACATTTTACATTAACATTCGAAGGAAAAAATGTAAATTCAGTTACACGATGTTGCTGTATGAGCCTTGCTTTACACGTACATAAAATGTACGCTTATTTAGTTAGTGGGGTTAGGCCAGTGAGATGGCAGTTCCAGGAGTCCAGACCAGTGCTGTCGCCTGGACAAGCAGCTGGACAAGCAGCTGGCTGGAACACTTCTTGGTCAGTACCTTGTTCTCCAAGGTCATGATGATTGTTAGTCAGTACAGTAGAGCTTAGTAATTTCTGTGTACTACCTACTGCTCATTCACCCGAGTACTACCTACTCTACTCATACTATAATCGGAGCCATGTATACTAGATTAGAAGGACCGGTACACTAGTTGTAAATGGAGCTGTATCTCTCTCTGAACCAGGAAAAGCAGTCTTGAATGAAAGCCTGGGTCCACTGCCTTATTCTCCTCCTTGTGTTCAGTAACGTTGGCTCCACTGCTGGCAGTTCTTGAGGAGAGATCCCACCTGTGATGAGCTGTGTGGAACTGCTTGGGCTTTCTGAAGGTTTGGCATGCTCTGTTTTTGGTGTGTAGGAGAGGTGGCTGAGGGCTGATATCAGGGGGCAGGAATGACAGGTAATGGGGACATGTTGCGGAACTCACTCAGTGGATGACCTCGAATGATATAGCAGGTAGAAAGATGTTTCGTTTTTTTTTACGATTAGATGAATACATCAGTTGAAGCAATCTCTCTTTCTGTCACTCATTCCTTATCTTTCACACTCTTTACAACAGTCTCCCCCCCCTCTCTCTCTCTCTCTCTCTCTCTCTCTCTCTCTCTCTCTCTCTCTCTCTCTCTCTCTCTCTCTCTCTCTCTCTCTCTCTCTCTCTCTCTCTCTCTCTCTCTCTCTCTCCTGGGTATGTGGGATGAGCATTACATCTTTTTTCAGTCTCCTGTTTTTAATCTCAGGATTACCTGCTCTAATCTGGAGAGACACCTGAAACAAACAAGGCACCGCCTCTGTCAACAGGATCTCAGACACCATGGCAACGCCACTTCTCCGAAAGTCTCTCCTTCTGTCTTTACCTCCTCGAGAACCGCCCGGCTTTCTCTCTCTCTCTCTCTCTCTCTCTCTCTCTCTCTCTCTCTCTCTCCCCGCGTTCCCACCACGTGTGACACCGTAGTGACAGTGTGTTGTTCACACCTCACAGCATGCAAAGGACGTTTCCTGAGTTGGTGAGAACCCTCCCCTCGTGTACACTGGCTAGCCAACCCATCAGGTGGTCAGGCGGGGCGAGTCCCTTGCTAAATGTGTGTGTGTGCGCCCATCGATCAGTCCCGCCTTCCTCTTCTCACCTCCATCTTCAATTAGACCGGGACGGCAAGAGCACTTTTGACGTGGAGACCTTATTACCTCGAAGAAGTCTACCGACAGTAACACTTTGCATGCAAATGCATTTTTTGGGTCAAAAACAACATGTCATTTGTCACATGGGCCGATGAGTGAAAGCAGTGAGGCGTTAGTTATCTAGAGAGAGAGAGAGAGAGAGAGAGAGAGAGAGAGGCAGGGAGAAAGAGGGACTTGACACAGGAGACGCATGCAGGAGGGAATGGCAGCACAGAAACCCTAAATGTGCGAGGGGGGGGGGGGGAGTGGAAGGAAGAAATAGGGGTGTGTCTGGTCTGCTGTTGTGAGGGGGGTGGGGCAGTGATGTGGAGGGAAGGAAATGAAAAGGAGACATTGTGATTTATGAGGCCCCGCTTGATTTATCAAGATGTCGTGAGTCATTTATTGAGTTGTGGGTGTAGATCTGTTTCTCTGTGTGTGTGTGTGTATCTGTTTCTGTGTGTGTGTGGGTGTATCTGTTTGGGCGTGTGTGTGTGTGGGGGGGGGGGTGTATTTAAGGCTCTCTGCATGGCCCTCTTTATCCATCAGACACAGACAGTGTTTACTGCAGTGCAGACTGCAGAGCCCACTGAGCATGTGCCAAGAGTCTGGCCTCAGAGCGGGCGGACTGCGTCCACTCACAATCCTTTCTCTCGTTTTTTTCTGTCTCTCCTTTCTTGGGCTCCTCTCCTCTTGGTTTCTATTTGCTTCTATTGTTACGCCTCCCCTGTTTCTATCGCATGAGGTGGTCTCTGTGTGCATCTGTAGTCTTTCTCTAAGGGAGAAAACTGCACACTGCTTCTCCCTATACTGGTACACACACGTGTGTGTGTGTGTGTGTGTGTGTGTGCATGTTTGTCCACATTCACCAGGGCTTTGTTCCACTGCCTGTCTTTTTGTACGCATGTTCACAGCTCCAGTAGGAAGCCTGAGGGCTGGCCTGTCCAAGCTTCAGCCAGCCCTGAACACTGATTCTTCACTGTAATGAGGGAACTCCTGTCACACTATCCATCCTTTCTCTCTCTCTCTCTCTCTCTCTCTCTCTCTCTCTCTCTCTCTCTCTCTCTCTCTCTCTCTCTCTCTCTCTCTCTCTCTCTCTCTCTCTCTCTCTCCGTTTTCACAATTTTCTCTCCCTCCACTCTTCTTCTCCTCTCTCACTGTTTGCCCTCCCCATCCCTCCATCTCTGTCTTCCATGTCTCAGGTCCTCTCCCTGCCAGGTGTCCCTGGCTTTCTCTCCAGCATGGCTGCTGGTTGCTATGAAACAGCAAATCACATTCTTTTTTTTTTTAACAGCAGCTCTGTAATGGACTGAGCTCTGTAAACAGAGTCCACCGACCGCGTCGCTAATAACCGCTCCGGAATAACCGAGCTACACAGGGAACGTTTTTGCTCATGCACTCCAGACCGGAGTTCTGACAGAGGGGATGTATAGCCACACTGGTTACGATCTTACGGATTCAATGATTCCATGTTGTTGGTGTGTTTTGTTGTGGCTTACAAATGTCCCATTCATCTCTCCCTCCCCTCAGGACTGTATCCAGTTGAACCAGTATAGACTGCAGAGTGAGATTGGAAAGGTGAGTCTATGGTGTCCTTGCGCAATTACTGTTGACCTGCCTGGCTTCTAAAGGAACAAGCAATTTTCGACCTTTTTAAATGGATGTCTACCACCAGTAGGAAATGTCCATCCGTATCACCATTAAAGGGAATGTCCACCAGCATCACAATTAAAGGGAATGTCCACCAGCATCACAATCACGCTTGGTTCACACAGTTTTGTATTATTACGGACTGTGCATAACAATTAACTTTAAAGAAAACGTCCATCAGTATCAGTCAAGTCTGTTGCCATCTTCTTGTTGCTCTTTGGAAATGTGTAGGTCCTAGCTGCAGTCTGCAGTATGCTTATCCAGCGGCGCTCCAAGGACAATCTCTCTTGACATTTAGTATTTTCGATCTTGTGACTAATCTCTTGAAAAGCTCACAAGTGTGAAATGAGTCACGCAGCTCTGATGCTGAGTCATGAACGCGGCCCATGTATCACCTCAGCCAGCTTCAGTGGGTCCTCTGTACTCCCAGAAAGTGCTAGTAGCACCTTTGTTTGCTCCTGACCCGTAGAAGCGGACCTGCATGCAGCGTGATGGGGCACGAGGGGTGCGAGTCATGTGACCCCTGCTGAACTGACGGCTTGTCTGCTCCCTCTGTCTCCGCAGGGCTCCTACGGGGTGGTCAAGCTGGCCTACAACGAGGAGGACGACAAGTACTACGTAGGTGGCGTCGCACGCACCACACCAAGCCAGACGTCACGGCAACGACCGCCGACAATAGCACGCACCTGATATCTCCCCGTTCACAACTGTGTCCGATCACTGTAGCTTCCCTTCAGCTCTAGACCCAGATAGGTTTCCGGTTACTTCTTCACAGTCTGGCGGGCTGGAACACAGGACTGAGCGTCATCGACCACAACCCCTAACTAGACGTAGAGATGCAGCGTGGAGGGAACTGAGGTGGAACTAGGGTGGGCCTCTGATACTGTAGGTCATTCGGAATTGATCCTTTCATCCAAACCCTAGAGGTAGTGGAGTGTGTGTGTGCACGTGTGTGTTTTGCTAAGCTCGTACTTCAGTGGGAAATCTGCCTTCCGTTAACACTGACTGGCAGTACAACAACCTCAGGGAGTCAGCTGGCTGAGCGGTTAGGGAATTGGGCTAGTAATCAGAAGGTTGCCGGTTTGATTCTCGGCCGTGCAAAATGAGGTTGTGTCCTTGGGCAAGGCACTTCATCCTACTTGCCTCAGGGGAAATGTCCCTGTACTTACTGTAAGTTGCTCTGGATAAGAGTGTCTGCTAAATGACTAAATGTAAATGTAACAACCTTCAAATGCAAGGACAGGTTGCATGTTGAACTGGATGGAAACCCTTCCCCCTGCGTGGTTTACTGAGGGAGGATGGAAAACAAAATAAGAGAGAGGATGGAGCGAAAGAGGGAGTTTAGAGAAGGAAGGCACCTGCCAGTATTTAATTCCATTTCCTGGCAGTTGGAGTTGGATCCACACAGTATTGATTTAATCTGGGCATCTGTGTCCAAAGTATGATTTCATCCAATCAGACACACACACACACAATCGCTTTACCGAGACCTTTGTTCACTCAAAACAGGAAGACACCGTGTCATAAATATCAAGAGCACTTCTTATCATGCGTTTGTTTTGTTGCCAAATTTGCAGGCAAAAACATGGAAAACAAACCGCAATATCAAATGAGCAGAATGACAGGATATTTTTCAACCTGTGTCTTTTGTCTGCGTGTGTGTGTATTTTGTCTGTGTGTGTGTCTTCTCCCAAGCTGTTTTGTAATTACGAGGCTGACAAAGCTGTTACCTCGTCAAAGCCAACTTGACTGGCTGTGCTCCAATCTTTTCACAGCTTGGCAGCATGGCATGCCTCGAGCTCACCCAATCCCTCTCTGCTGCCTTTGTCGCGGCTCCGCCCAGATCATGGATGTGCAGGGCTGAGAGGCGAATTATTTGCCTCCTCTCGGCCTCTGCGGCAGGAGATAAGTCTCCTCTCCTCCACAGTCCTGTCTCCCCGGCTGCTCCTCCACGCTGCGTCTGGGAACCAGGGCTAGCAGACCCACACCTCGCACCCACCACAGGGCTACAGAAGGGTGTGTGAGAGAAAAGCAGGACATTCTCAGACTGTTTCATTACTAGCAATGCTCTGCTATCACCCCCCCCCCCCAAAGAACACACACATACACACTGCTGTAGTGGAGCTGTGAGGAGCAGGATGAGGGGGGGGGCCTGACCTCTTACACACAGGCAGAAGGTCGTTAACATGCTCTGGGCTGGTGCCCTGGAACATGGCACAGCCACACACACACACAGGATGTCAGGGACCAGAATAGAGGGACCAGGATGTGGTCACCCCAGGGGGGAACCAACAGGAACAAGGTTAACCCAGGGTTTACCCTGGACTTCTGGGAAATAGAGGCACGTTCTGGAGACGCGCTGCAATGCAGTCCACAGTGTCGCCAGTGTTGCTGGAACTGTGAGATGATGATCCAGCGCTATCTCTCCACGCGTCCTTTTCAAGCTGAAATGCACCGTCAGCCGGTTGCTGGTGAATCCTAGTCCTGACACGGTTGCGGTTGAGGTACGCCGGCAGTTATTTGTTTTGCCGCCACAGCTTTCCCCTGGCGTGTGTTGAATATTCATGACTGCCTCTTCCCTTTGACAAACCGATTCCTCTCATCTAGCCCGCGCTACAAACACTGCGTGTTTCCCCTGCCCCGGGTGAATCCGTCCTTGAGAAGATGAAACATGCCCCCCCCCCCCGTCTTTTCCATGGAGATTTTCTAGGTTTTACCGTTTGTTGCTTTGAAATGTGACTTTGTTCTGTTCAGATATTCATTAAGAGCCTCCAAAAGGTTTTTTTCCACTGCTAGTGGATAACAGAGGTGATTTTTGGAGACTTGACTCAGACAGGGTAACAGGCTAGGATGCTACTGGTGGTTATAGTGGAACCAACATCCACCCTCTGCCCTGTGTAACAGGTACAGGGCGTTTCGTGTGGCTGAAGGAGGTGTCTGATGTTCCAAACGTTTTGACAGAGAATTTTCGTGACATCAAAACAGCCCTGTGATCCTTTTCACTCCGGTTCCCTAACAATAGTGTTCCACAGGTGCTGCGGATTAACACCTCATTAGAGTTTAGGAGGAGGAACTAATGAGCAGAGTGTGGGAGAGGGCTGTCACAACCTCCCTCAGAATAACGCAGCGCCTGGCTGAGATAATACGTGTATTTGCTGACTCTCCCTGCGACACAGCTAGGGAAGGTTGCAGATCTCCCCCTTAACAGCTGAGAGGACTGTCTGGAGGAACGGTGTGCTTTAACCCTCGTGCTGCCTTCGGGTCACATGACCCAAAGGTTCATAACGAACCATCGTTGTGTTTACCCAATTTTACCCAAAACAAAACAAAAACAAATACAAATAATTTTCTTTTAACATTCTCAATGTGGGGGGTCTGAGACAGCCCAACGGTTAAAAGAAAATGCATAACTTTGTTTTTGTATGCAGTAAAGTTGTCGCAATACGACGGTGGGTCACAATGACTGATGGGTCAGAATGACCCGAAGATAACACAAGGGTTAAGAAGGTTGCTGCTAATGCAGACGGAAGATAGCACACTGGAAATGTATCAAATGTTGCCATGGATATTGAACACACCTTGATCAGCCTTCTAGCTGTGTGTTTCATTGGGATCTATGTTAGTATATCTGCTTTGGTCAAACGTGCGTCGTATAGTGTTTCAGTCCACTCTCAACTGTGTCTACCAGTCATGTGTCAGTTCATTTATAGTCATTTATGCAATCACTTAGTCTGAGCAGGGTGTGCTGCGGGGAATGTGAAGTATGTTATTAGCACTGGAAGCCAGAGCAGAGCCGCAATCGGAAAGTTTTATAAAAGCTTTTCTTTGATTATTATGGAAATTCAGGAAGTCAAGACAGTTATGTCATCCACTTCCCCGAGCACCATTACGTGTTTGTCCAGAATGGAACATAAAACACAGAAAGACATCCGGTAACTTCCAACAGCTGTTTTGTTTTGTACCGTTTCATGAAGTGTCTGTCATGAATGTGTCGGTCTTTAGATGTGCATGAGGTGTTTCTTCTGTGAGTTGTTCATGCTAGCTTGACAGCCTGTCCTCTCCTCCAGGCCATGAAAGTGGTCTCCAAGAAGAAGCTGATGAAGCAGTATGGATTCCCACGTAAGTCTCACACACAACTGTATTCTGTCATCTCAATAGAAAATGAATTGTCATTAATAATGTTTTATTTATGATGAATTCGTTAGCTGTGGTTCATCTGATGCTGACGTGGTTCTTTTTATGCTGGTTGGCAGGTCGCCCCCCTCCCAGAGGGCCTAAGGCTGCCCAGGGCCAGCAGCCCAAAGTCCTGGGCCCCCTGGACAGGGTCTACCAAGAGATCGCCATCCTGAAAAAGCTGGACCATGTCAACATTGTCAAACTGGTGGAGGTGAGACACTACAAAGTAGCCAAAGAAGAAGAATGTGCTGTAGATGCGGTCGCCTTTCATTTCTCTCACAGCAGAAAAACTGAAGAACATGCTAGGTGTTATTCTGACTGTGTTTCATCCAGGAAGGCAGGTAGCCACAGTCGCTCTTTTCCTAGCTACAGTGCCAGATATGTCAGGGCTCAACGTAAACATGTTATGCATGTAGACCCCATGCACCCCAGTGGGTTTGCAACTTACTGGCCCCAAGACCATTTTTACTGGCCCCCCCTCCAAAAGTTTTAATTTGTCACAGTTACAACAAAACAAAAGACTTATAAATTATGTTATTCTGTTAACATGTTTAACCATTTATTAAACACATCCTGGATATAAAAAGAACAAAAATGAAATCACATTTCTAGTGATAAAAAATTTAACGGTAATAGTCAGCAAAACAATTGACTTTTAACCTCAAACATGACGTGCTCTCTCCCCTGCTGACAGCCATCTCTGCACAACTCTGTCTGACTGAAACTGTGAAACCTCTGGTCCCTCAATGCTAATATATAAAAGCTTCCATAGCATTTCATCAGTATGATACTGAGTACCCAAGTCGACACCATTCTTCTGCTGCAGTTCAATAGCCCAGGGGAACGAGGCGAACGGCTGGCCCGTCTTACTTACGTGATATGCCGTTGTTGTAAGTTGTGCAATAACACGATGGGCATCTTCATTTCAATTCCTGACCAGCATGGTCAACGGCCTGGAAGATGGAGTGTCAACCATCCGCTTAGCTGTCATGCAAACCAGGTGCTGTCTGCTATTAGCATGGCTGGTCAGGGATTGTTTTCGAAAATTGTCGGTGCCTGTGTAAAAAGATCCACTTTTGTCTGCTTTTAGACGGGAACATACTACAGACGACACAGTGCATCTTAGTTACATACAAAAGTTGCTTCCGTTTGAGCTCGTAGCTCTCCTTCACTTCGGTGTCTCGTGCCAGTTGTTAAAAAATGTATTGAGATTAGAGAATTACAATTTGACAACCACTCGTCACTCACTACTCAACTCTTGATTGGCCAATGGTGCGCCCCACAAGCTGCAAAGTTATTTAGGCATTTAGCAGATAGCAAAACATGCAGGATGTTAAGTGTTACAATGCGATTTCTTTTTTAATCAATGCTTTGCAGTTGCCCGATCGGGACAGTGAGTTGTTAGTTTAACTGTCCCAACGTTACTTTTTACTGGCCCCGGGCCATCGGGCCATCGTTATTGTCGAGCCCTGTATGTCTAGAAGATGAAGCAGTGCTTCCTCACAGCTTGTGGCAGCATACTGCACCATAAACATGATTAGCCATTTATGATATGCTGGAAACCCCTCGCTCTTCACCATTAGACTATCTTATTATTCACAGAAGCTGAGGCACACATGGCGCTCTGACAACCTGCCTTCGAACCACAAACGTATCACTCTTGTCAGAGCCGCTAAGGGCCTCTTTTAGACTAGGAGGTGGGCTGTGGCTGAGGGAGAGAGAGAGAGAGACACACACACACACAAGCTTGGCTCATCTGCTCCCTTGTGACATCATCAGTGTGCTCTTCAATCATGGCCAGACGGCGGGGGCGCCGAAATGTAATCGTGCCTCATCAGTGGAGGGGAAGTCGATGTTGAGTGGCTGGGGGGGGGGGGCTGGATGGGCAGGGGGAGAGAGAGGAGCTCGTGGGTAGGGGGAGAGAGAGAGTTGATAGAGGGACCTGGGGGTCTGGGAAGATGGTGGGGTGAGGTGGGGGGGGTTGAGAGAGGAGCCAGGGGGCGGACAGGCCTCTCTGCTGTCTCTGGGTCTCTCGGCATGTCAGCCATAATGAGTTTAGAAGGAAAGAGGAGCTCCCTCTAAGTGTTGATCTCCTCTACAGCCTCAGCCCAGAGCTGATCCACAGCAGACCCTCCTCCTCCTCCCTGGCTCGGCCTCTCAGAGTAGGCCTCTAATCTGTCTCCATGAGGCTGAAGCAGCCCACAGCCTCCTTCACATCCGGTTCAGTCACATCAGCTTTGGAGCAGAGGAACTTACAAACAATAAACACCATGCTGGGGGGAAAACGGAAACAGTAATGTGGCAATTTGTCACAGATGGTTAGTGCGACATCATGGTGCAGCAGTGTTAATATCCACTCATTTAAGCCAAAATTCGAACTGGCAGTTTAAATTTTCTGGATACAAATGACTTAACGACCTTAGTAGTCCACAGGCTGTGTTTTGATGGCTGTATAATGATGGTACTCATGATGTGATGGTGTTGCAGGTGTTGGACGACCCTGCTGAAGACAACCTGCACATGGGTACGTGTTCTTATTCATCACATCACTCCTGGAGACCACAGGTGTCCGGGTTGGATTCCTGCCCCGGCCCTTTGCGACATGTCTTATTCTCTCGCTCTCTCGCTCTCGCTCCCTCTCCCTTTCCTGCCTAAGTCAAACTGTCATAAAATGTCCCCCAAAATGTATATTCTCAAAGATAAGTGTGCAGTACTGTAATATGGATGAGCAGTGCAGACAGGCTCCCCAGTGGTCCATCCCTCAGGGCAGCCCTGAGTGGATAGAGTCCAGCTGCCCGGTCAGGAGTGCAGCAATGTCCGGCTGACTGCTCATGTCAGAAACGACCAAACATGAACACACAAATGAACAGCAGCAGGAATAGGACTGTCCAGTGTTGAACTGTTTCCTTCAACCGACATGCACTCATGCCTTCTTGTCTGTGTCTCCAACAGTGTTTGAGTTGATGCGGAAGGGGTGAGTACACCTCATGCCCCTCTTCAGAAATAATCGAAGGCCGCCCCATTAAGCCCTCTATCCTTCCCTCCATCCATCCACCCACCCTCCCTCCCTCCCTCCTTCCCCACCCCTCCTCTCCACTGTTCTTCTTTATTAGTCCAACCTGATGTACTGTTTTCCCCTCTCCCCCTACTCCAGAGGGATTCATTATGTGCTTATGTTTTCACTTGACAGTTATTACCACGACCATGGTCTCTGTGCCCTGCCCACGATGCCTCTCATTAGCATGTCCCCTCTCACTCTCCCAGCTGTGGATTTTCATACTGGGACAGATGATTGGGTCCCGTTAACCCTCTCTTATACAGGTTCTCGCTGTGCTGTGCAGGCAATGAAGAGACAACATCTGTAGCTAATGGCTAAAAGGCTTTTAGGGAATTATAGATAATCATGCTACGTGTGGGAGTTTTTCTTTTGGAGTGGTAGCATTTGTTTCAGTAGCGTCGCAGCTTTTCACAGCTAATCCATGGTCTCTCCCGTCCATTCTCTCAGGGGACATGTACAGTTATTGGATATCCCAGCAATGGAGAGACCCAGCACTAGCAGGGAGAGACCAGCTGAGCCAGAATAGATGAGCCAGTCATTGTAGTCGATGACACTTGGCCAGTTTCGTCGGAAACGCACGCACGTTTTTTTCCCCTCAAACTTGAATGAATCCTGAGGCTTCCCTCTCAGGCTCATAGAATATTGGCATTTAGATTAATTAATAATAGAGGATGTGTGATAAGGTCAGAACGACCTACCCATTTTTTCATTTCGTGCTCTGGGGGGTTTGATAATTGTAGTAGTTGTATTAAAGTATTGACCAGGCTCCATAATAGCTTATATAGTCGTCCTCCATTTTCCTGGTGTGCAATAGTCTTACCAGCCCTGATTGTTAGTGAGGTGATGAGTGCAAAGATTGGAAGGCTAGTGTATTTCTACATCTGTAATTAGCTTTAATGAGCGTCCTTGTGGTTGATTCTTCTGCATGGGTGTTGATGTGGAATACATCTTGTGCTGATGGTGACGGCACTGTCTTACACTCTGACTCTCTCCATCTCTCCTGTCCTCCCTCCCTCCCTCTTCTGTCTGTCTCTCTCTCTCACTCACTCTCTCTCTCTGTGATATGGTCCAGTCCAGTGATGGAGGTGCCATGTGACAGCCCCTTCTCTGAGGAGCAGACGAGGCTGTATTTCAGGGACATCGTCCTGGGCATCGAGTACTGTGAGTGCCACTTTACCTGTTTATCAAAAGGGTTCTGCCTTTTCAGCCCAGAACAAAATAGTTACTGGCACCCATATGGAATTTAACACATTTTCCAGCAACTGCAAGCTGTCTGTTGTAATCAAACTTAAGCTACAATATGTTATCGCACCACCATATCCTCTGGCTTTTCAAGTCCCAGGCTTCTGGAACACTCTGCTTCACCGACCACACATGCTGTGCATATTTTATGAGCGTAGGTGTGTTTCGGAACTCCCCAAGCTAGTTATAGAGAGACTGATGTTCTGAAGGAATCGTTTCAGAGCTTGACTGGCTAGCACAACAGACCCTCACTTCCCCACAGCACCTTATATATCACAGCCAGCATCTTGATGAGGCCTAGTGGGGTGTCTGAGAGACCCAGGCTCTCCATTTCCTCCCCCCCCCCCCCCCCCCCCCCCCCCCCCCAATGTTTTCCACTGACCTCCCCTCCCCCTTTGACCCCTATCTGCTCCCTGGCGTTGTCCAGGTCCTGGGGGTCCAGGTTTGACGTGTCAGACAGCGTCCTGTCATCAGTATCGAGCTCATGATTAGCCAGGCCTTTCTTTGACTGTGTCCTCGTTAGCCGAGGGTTATCCATCTCGCAGGCCCATGCCAACGATCAATGGATCAATATAGCTCTCTTTAGATGTGCGTGGTGGTTTGGGGGGCGTGAAACCTAGCAGGAACAACATGCTTGCTCTATTTGGCCCACTCGGTTGGTCTCAGTGCCGTTGTGATCGTAGACAAACGGCCCATTGTGCATGTGGCATGTCTTAATTAACTGTGGAGATGGCAGCGTTGTTATCTGGGATCATGTGCAATAAAAACTGTTTTTGTGTGTAATTTGGAAGTCAGTCATGCTGAGCCAAGCAGACGTCCTCTGCCCTTCTCCATTGTTGTTCCTCATCAGTCCGAACAATCGCTGGCTCCTCAAGCACAGCAGTCCTGTGAAGTATCGGCTTTGATTAAGCCTCTTGAGGCCCTGAGGGCACCACTTAGCCAATCAGAGTCCTTCTCCAGTGAATGGTTCTGGGTTAACCTGTTCTGTAAGCTCAAGTAGAGGGGTTACAACAGTGGTGCCTCCAGAGAGGGGCCGTACTCACCTAACGACCGGCCCAGGGTTACACGTCCAAACCGTTGATGACTCAGTGGTTGTTTAATCACCTGAGGACAGATACATTTTAGTTGGAGGCCTTCTAGAACCTTCACTGCTGTTATTATAACTGTGTAAACTCTATGAGGAAGCTCCCTGGAAACTGATGAGTCATTCTCTTGGATTGGACATATTTATCAACACGTTTTGCTCAATAAAATGTAGCCAAGAGTCTTTTCAGTTTGGAATTGAGCACGCTCCAGTTCCAGGAGCCCAGACCTACTTTGTGTCCTTCTCTCCTGTCGTCAGTGCACTACCAGAAGATAGTCCATCGGGACATCAAGCCCTCCAACCTGCTGCTAGGGGACGATGGCCACGTGAAGATCGCCGACTTTGGAGTCAGCAACCAGTTTGAGGGCAACGATGCCCTTCTGTCGAGCACAGCGGGCACCCCAGCCTTCATGGCCCCAGAGACCTTGTCTGACAACCTCAAGAGCTTCAGTGGCAAGGTGTGTGTGTGTGTGTGTGTGTGTGTGTGTGTGTGTGTGTGTGTGTGTGTGTGTGTGTGTGTGTGTGTGTGTGTGTGTGTGTGTGTGTGTGTGTGTGTGTGTGTGTGTGTGTGTGTGTGTGTGTGTGTGTGTGTGTGTGTGTGTGTGTGTGTGTGTGTGTGTGTGTGTGTGTGTGTGTGTGTGTGTGTGTGTGTGTGTGTGTGTGTGTGTGTGTGTGTGTGTGTGTGTGTGTGTGTGTGTGTGTGTGTGTGTGTGTGTGTGTGTGTGTGTGTGTGTGTGTGTGTGTGTGTGTGTGTGTGTGTGTGTGTGTGTGTGTGTGTGTGTGTGTGTGTGTGTGTGTGTGTGTGTGTGTAAAGGTTTATGCATTTCGCTGGTGCTCTTGTCAGTGAGCGATTATTTGGTCCACGATGACGCATCCAAGATGAACAGGGTAAATGACCTGTGAGGTTACTGCTGGTTAGTAATTATGAGAGTGTTTACAGAGTGGCCCCATGTTACCATTTAGATGATGAATGCATGCTTACAACAGCACTGACACGAACGTTATCCATGCTAACACGGAACACAAGCATGTACTGTACATCATTTCTGGCAGCGGGAACAGCAGGCTGACTGAGCTAGCTGAGGCCAAGCAGAGCTGTGGATTTCAAGCAGTGAGGCTGCAGCAGATGTTGGCTCAGAGCCAGGAGCGTCCCACAGCAGCATGCAGAGAGATGAGAGGGAGAGAGGCAGAGAGAGATAGAGGGAGACAGGGAGAGAGAGCTGGAGAGGGGGAGGGAGAGAGAGAGAGACGGAGGGAGAGAGAGCGACGGAGGGAGAGAGAGATGGAAATCAGGAAATTAAAAGGAGTCTGCAGAGGGAAGCCTTTTGAGGGGCCCCAGTTGTACCAGCAGGAGGGCAGGGAAAGGCCTTTACTGAGATGCCCAGCCGCAGCAGTGAAGGACACACCATCCCTTTCCTCTCTCTCTGCCTCTGCTCTCACACACTGCCTCTCTTTAATCAGACCCCAAGCCTTTCTCAAGTACTAATTCATTTCCAGGCCGTTTTGGCTGCTAATCCCCTATGGCACTTTGATTTGATGGATTTGGTCATGGATGGCCAAATGAGAGGGGAGTGAAATTAAAAATGATTAGAAACACGCCAACAGTCACGGTTTTGTGTTAGTGTGGCTGGCAGCGGTTTCTTCTTTTAGCTGTCATCAACAAACATGTACAGAACAAGAGACTCTTCGGTTCTGATTAGACACACCGCCCCCCCCCCCCCCCCCCCCCCCAACTGCTTAGAAGGTCTCGTTCGAGAGCTCGGCGTTCATTGAAGTTTGCAAACCATAAGTGAGAGGGGAACATCCATATTATTTCCACCTTATGAAATCCACAGGGAGCAAACTATGTTTAACCTGTAGGACACTAGTGGAAACCCGACCATATGGGCCCTAGCCAGAGATGGTGCAGTGAAGGATGATAAGAGAGGGGGGGGTTCGTGGCTGTGGATTTGTGATAGAATGGCGGGAGGTCGGGAGGAGATGTTGCTACCAATCAGAAGCCCCGGCTCAGTCTTCTGCACCCAGGGACTCAGCTGGGAGATGGATGGGCCTGATGGATGACTGCATGGCTGCACAGTCAGCCTCATATCTCATGCCAACAGCCACCTGGAGTAGACTGCAGTTAGTTAGCCCCAGATGCACAGCAAAGCAACCCATGTGGCTTGTATGGATAGTGGCTAACAGTTAGTTACAGGGAGTCAGGTGGCTGAGCGGTGAGGGAATCGGGCTAGTAATCCGAAGGTTGCCAGTTCGATTCCCGGTCATGCCAACTGACGTTGTGTCCTTGGGCAAGGCACTTCACCCTACTTGCTTCGGGGGAATGTCCCTGTACTTGCTGTAAGTCGCTCTGGATAAGAGCGTCTGCTAAATGACTAAATGTAAATGTAAAATGTAGTTAGAAGTGTGTGTTTATGGCATTAGCATGTACGTTGCCATCTGTGTGTTTCTCTATGCCGGGGAAGCACGCCAATACTAAGTAAATGTCCCAGATGTGTGTGTGTGTGTGTGTGTGTGTGTGTGTGTGGACATGCCTTCAGGTGTGTGTGTGTGTGTGTGTGTGTGTGTGTGTGTGTGTGTGTGTGGACATGCCTTCAGGTGTGTGTGTGTGTGTGTGTGTGTGTGTGTGTGTGTGTGTGTGTGTGTGGACATGCCTTCAGGTGTGTGTGTGTGTGTGTGTGTGTGTGTGTGTGTGTGTGGACATGCCTTCAGGTGTGTGTGTGTGTGTGTGTGTGGACATGCCTTCAGGTGTGTGTGTGTGTGTGTGTGTGTGTGTGTGTGTGGACATGCCTTCAGGTGTGTGTGTGTGTGTGTGTGTGTGTGTGTGTGTGTGTGTGTGTGTGTGTGTGTGTGTGGACATGCCTTCAGGTGTGTGTGTGTGTGTGTGTGTGGACATGCCTTCAGGTGTGTGTGAGGAAGAGGTCTATGTGCTGTCTAATGTAGCGTGCCTTTACTGCTGTGTGTTCCAGGCCCTGGATGTATGGGCCATGGGCGTGACTCTCTACTGCTTCTTATTCGGCAAGGTAAGGCATCACATTCCTCCCGTCGTGATTCTCCCTCTTATCAGCCCTTACCAGCTGGAGCCCCCTGCTTGGAGGAGCGGCCAGGAAGGGGAGAGTTGCCAGAGGTGTCACCAGTCTCTCACCTCTCTCTGTGAGAAATAGGTGTGCTAGCACAGCAGCTGCTGTCCCTGGGTGCGTTCCCCACAGACCTGTCTGTAGAACACGATGCTCGCAAGACGAGCACCCGGGGTGGGCATCCTGGGGGGTGGGCATCCTGGGAGGTGGGCATCCTGGGAGGTGGGCATCCTGGGAGGTGGGCATCCTGGGGGGTGGGCATCCTGGGAGGTGGGCATCCTGGGGGGGTGGGCATCCTGGGGGGGTGGGCATCCTGGGGGGTGGGCATCCGGGGGGGTGGGCATCCTGGGAGGTGGGCATCCTGGGGGGTGGGCATCCTGGGAGGTGGGCATCCTGGGGGGTGGGCATCCTGGGGGGTGGGCATCCTGGGGGGTGGGCATCCTGGGGGGTGGGCATCCTGGGAGGTGGGCATCCTGGGAGGTGGGCATCCTGGGAGGTGGGCATCCTGGGAGGTGGGCATCCTGGGAGGGTGGGCATCCTGGGAGGTGGGCATCCTGGGGGGGTGGGCATCCTGGGAGGTGGGCATCCGGGGGGGTAAACAGGTTGCACTGTTTAGGGTGCTGGGGGTTTTTGGTATCTTACCTTGTCTCTCTCTCTCCTGTGTCTCTCTGTCTCTTTCTCTGTGTTTCTGTCTGCAGTGCCCATTCATTGATGAGTACATCCTGGCTTTACACAATAAGATCAGGACCAAGTGTGTGGAGTTTCCAGAATCGTAAGTCTCACTCGTTCTTTCCCTCCGCTCACTCCTCCGCCTCTCCCGCTCCCCCTCTCCTCCTCCTCGTTATGCAGGAAGACGGAGGTGAGAGAGTGGTGCTCCAGGCAGCCACTCACACTGAGACTGGCGTCTCAGCTGTTGCTTGGAAGCAAGCTACCGTGGAACTTCTCCTTCGATGTTTCTCCCTCCCTCTCCCTCGGTCTTTCGCCAATGCACACAACACGCACAGGAGCGAGCACGCTGCTCTTTATCTCCCCGCTGTCAACAACCCCACTCTCTCACACAACCCTTCAGAGAACCAGAGAGGTTGTCGCCAGAGAATGTAAACAGCCTTTGATGACAGATGAAAACCCCCTAGTTCTCGCTCCGTGCCAGGGCTAAGGGAGGCTGAGTAAGCGGGAGATGCACTCGGTGAATGAACCAGACTCCCCCTGCCACGCAAACAGCAGCAGAAGAGGCTTCACCCGGAGGGCAACTGTAATTGATAGCGCTGTGAAGTACAGTATATCACTGTGCCAGACAGGAGAACAAGACACATTTAGTAGAAGACAAGGAGAGCGAGAGCACAGAGGCAGAGACTGGCAGCTGAAGTACGTGCTAGCACAGGTTGTCGTGTTGCTAACCAAAGTGTCTCCTTGTGTGCTAGGGGGGGTACTTAGCTGCTCTGTGTGGGCGGAAAACACCACTCCATGCCCCGGGAACATAGCCCCACATTGCACACTGCCACAATCTCATCTCCATACAAAGGAGAAATGGAAACGCTTTCTCATAACACCGTTATGGTCAATGGTGACCGTGGTGCTACCGACACAGGAATGAGGTTTCCCTTTAACTAAGGGTGTACCTCCACTTAACACGGGCATGTATACAGTGTGGACCTGTATGCTGCAGGATGTGTATTGGGGCATGTTTTCACATATTCACCTTGGTGTGTGTGTGTGTGTGTGTGTGTGATCCTCCAGGAAAGACCTCAATAAGGAGCTGCAAGCGCTCATCCTGAGAATGCTGGAGAAGAACCCAGACAACAGGATCACCATACCTGAGATCAAGGTGAGGAGGCAGATCGTGCGGGCGGGTGGAGAGGGGGCGGAGGGGAGAATCGTTGAGGGGGGGGGGGGGACTTTCCAGTCGGGCCTGAGATGTATCCTATGACAACGCATCGGGAGAGCTCATCCAATCAAGGTGGTCTTAAGATGGTGAGCGACCCGTGTGTGGCATGTACAGTGGGACTCATTAGCGGTGCATGCTGCTGCTGAGGCTTGACTAAACCCGTCTGACCCTGGGGACACGCACACCTCTCTCAGCAGCAGAAGGAACCTCAAGTGGAAACTGAAACCCCCTCTCCCTGTATTATCTGTTATTCAGAAGCTGCTGTAATCTGATCCTGAGTCAGGGAGCCCCCCCCCCCCCCCAGAGAACATGTGTGTGTCGGGGGGACTTCCAATCTGAACCTGAGTCACTGGATCCTCTCTCTCCAGGGAGCGTGTTAGTGGAAAAGGAGATAATTAGCACTAGCATGACGAGAGATCTTTGTCCCCTGGCACTAGCTGCTGGTGTGGAAAAGCATACAGACGTACACACACACACACTCCTAGGGGGAGACTCAGACACGCACTCACACAAACCAGACAGACAAACCCGATAAACAAGCACCTTGCGCACACACACACACACACACACACACAAATCCAAGGAGACACAGAAACATTCACATTCAAAGCCTCTTAACCCAGAAAATAAACCTTCATCAGCCAGACCTTTGATTTGACCTTTAATTTAGCCTCCTTGCTTTGTCCTCTGTAGGGCACAAAGGCACAGGCTGTTCTTCCTGACATGAAACATCCTTAGAGGGTTGTTCACTGGACCTGGCAACCCTAGAGTCTGGCCAAGCTGCCAAGCCAGTACTTCATTACAGAGCCTGTGTATTGTTCTAATATATGCAGGTGTTGTGTATACGGTTTCACATTAAGTTGTTGCCAATAACTAGATTTTCTGTGTGTCTTGTCGCAGCTGGACCCGTGGGTGACCCTGTGGGCCATGGAGCCCATGCCTCTGGAGGAGGAGCACTGCACAGTGGTGGAGGTGACGGAGGAGGAGGTGCAGAACTCCGTCAAGTTTGTCCCCAGCCTCTCTGCTGTGGTAAGGAGCCGCACAATGCCCGTGTGCGAGGAGAAGACAAGTTGGCTGGATGTGTCATTGTGTGTATCCCAAGATTTAATGTGTGTGTGTGTGTGTGTGTGTCAGATCCTGGTGAAGGCCATGCTGAGAAAGCGCTCCTTCAGCAACCCCTTTGAGTGTCCCAGCAGGAGGGAGGAGAGGTCCATGTCGGCACCCGGAAACCTGCTCATGTACGTGCCCTCCCCCTGCCCACACACACTGCTCACACAACCTGCCAATTATACTGTCCCCAAGCCCTCCGACCGCTCACATCGGTCCTGAAGGTGGAGCCCCGCCCACCCAAAGCCCTCCTCATACACCTTCCTGTATGATCTCCCGTAGAGACTCCCCCCCCCCACCCCCGCCCTCTCATCCCCTCTCATCTCCCCGGGGGGAGCAGGTAAACACTCGTCTCTTCCTGTCGCTCTTACAGCTTGGTAGCGTTGCCATAGTACTCCGGTCTGGCTACCTTGTCGTCTGGCTGCGTTGCACCTTGGGTTGCCCCCCGACACCGTGACATTTCCCCTGGGGGTTCCTGTGGAAGGACACACAAGGGGGGGGAGACCCGAGACACTCGATGTGTCTGTCTCTCTGGAGGAGGCTGAGGGAGAGGCGGGGTGGTGTGTTTGGATCCGGCCTGCCGTTCTGTCAACACTGACCTTGGGGCTCCCGTGATTGCCCCTCTTGATCTCATCTAGGGTGCGTTATGATACAGACTGCTTTTCAGTCGTCTGCCTCTGATGGCGTGATCCCCGCTGGGTCGTAGGGAGGCTCGCTCTGCCTGCCGTCCGACGGCAGTCTCCTGGTGTGAGGGCTGGCGCTGGCCGGCAGCTCTGGGGGAGGCGGGCTGGAGGGAGCGCTACTGCCCCCTGGTGGAGGAATGGACCCACTGCTTTTGTCGCTGTACCTTGCAAGCTGCATGGCTCAGACAATGGAAGCAGGCCTGGACAGCAGACGGAAATTCTAGAACCGGATATCTTCCGAGAACTCGCGGCATACGCACAAAGACGACTCGGGATCGGTGTTTAGCCGCAGTTTTCGCCCAGTCAGAGCTGCAGGGACTGAGAGAGACAGAGAGGAGGGAGTTAGAAGACATCTTCCCAACCCCTGCCCATCTCCTGAACGTCACCCTCTCACCTTTTGACCTTGTTTTCATTTTGTCCCCCTCCCCCTTATCTGCTGCAGGGACTCTTGGCCGTTCCGCCCCTCTTTTAAACTCCACCCCTCTTTAAGGTAAAGTTGTGTGCTGGGTGGTCCAGCACGCTGTCTGTCAAACGTTACAACAAATCGCCCCTCACCCATCCCCATCCTGTTGTATTGATCTCATCGTCTCGTGGGAGTTTGTTTCGCCGTGACTTACCTCTCATCTCCTCGTGTCTCACACATTGGTGAGGTTGTTGTCAAACGTGTGTTGGTGTGGTGCGCATTCTGACAGACATGACTGAACGGCTGAAGATGGTCACTGGCTCTCGGTCACTGGCTCTCCTGCCACAGGAAGGGCCAGGGAACCGTGAACGCCAAGGAGTTCAATGGAAATACTTTGTCCAAGCATTGGTGTTGGCTCTCCGCCTCTCCGCCTCTCACTCTCTTGCTCATTCCCTTTCTCGTTCTCTGTCTGTCTCTCTGTCTCTCTCTCTCTGTCTCTCTCTCCTCCCAGGAAAGGCAGCAGTGGGGAGGGTTCGAGGGAGGGAGAGCTGGAGGACTTGCACGAAGACGAGCCCTCGTCCTGAGAGTGTCCACGGCTCCCGTCGCCCCAGCTCAGCTCCGCGTTCCTCTCAGACGTCTCCTCCCCTTTAAATCCCTGCACAGGCCACTCCCTTCAGCCCACATGCTCCTCCCCTTTAAATCCCTGCACAGGCCACTCCCTTCGGCCCACATGCTCCTCCCCTTTAAATCCCGCCTGCCTGTACAATACCTCTTTCCCTTTAAGTCCGGAACGACTTCGGAACTCATAGTCCCATCCTCTTGCTGATCCCTTTAAAATATATTTAAGCTCCTGTACTCTCTCTTACTGTATGTATCTATTGCTTGAGATCTATTGGAGATCTATATGTTTTGCTCCTCCATCTCTCCTCTGCGTTCCTGTCTCTATCCCGTGCTTTGGACCACCCAGTTAACTATCCCTCCTTCCAGACCTTCCCTCCACATACTCCCCCTCCACCCCCCATACCCCCCGCACTGCCAGCCAAGAGGACCACTCCCATCATCACCGGTCCAGAAGACCACCCGGATGTCCTTCTGCTGGCGTCTCCCTCCAACAGCATGAACGTGTTTATGGTATTCGTGGTGCTCTGTGATTCCTAACCTTACCCCTGCATGGTGAGCCGTTTCACCCGTCCGACCGGGAGATTCTTCCCGGGGCACACAATCAGAGGTCCCTCGGGTGCCCCATGAGAGATGGACTCGTCTCCAGAAAAAATACGAAACCGCATGCTGATGACTTTACAGCGGCGCCCCCTGCAGGCCGACCCGAGAGCGGACGCTGGCTCTCATCCTCTCCTCCGGATCAATTCCGCTGCAGTGTTGTATATAGGCAGTCGGTTGACTGTCAATGTTGACGTCGCACCCATTCAAACAGACTAAGCTATTTCTAGTCCTTCCTCCTGCCTTCGGAACTGCCATCGCCCTGGCTGCCTTCAAAGCCTGCTCTGTGTAGCTGTCAGTTGTCAAGGTGTTGCACGGACTGCTTCCACAGGATCCTGTTAGCTGTTAGCGGTTGGGTCTTCTGCTTCCTAGATTGATGACTCGTCTCTGGGCTTGATGATGTGGTGTTGCAGGCTGTTTCATCATCACAGTCTCGCCTGTTCCTGCTGCTGCCTCTCCCTCTGATGTCACTGTTGAGACTGGTCTCTCTGAGACTGGACACTGATTGCTCGCCTGTTTTCGCGCTTTTTTCCCCTTATCTCTCGTCGTCGCCATATCATATCCGAGGTGGAGGGAAATGCCGTGTTTGTGTGTGTGTGTGTACGTGTTTGTGATTATCCTAAGACAGTTCTGTAATCATTGAAAGCATCTATTTCGAGTAGAGCCATCTTACGAGGGAGTGAGTCACCATGTTTGGTGATGCAAAATCAGAGAGGAGAAGATTGGGTCGCTCTCTCTCCATTTCCATCTCATTCTTCTTCACTCTCTCTGTCTCTGTCTCTTTCTCTCTCTCTCTCTGTCTCTCTCTCTCTCTCTGTCAACCTCTCTCTGTCAACTGCATGTTGACAGTCTAAGTGCGCTGATATTTTCGCTGCTCTGAAAAGGGCCCCTTTTCCATACGGTGATTATTCCCGGCACAAACAAAAACAGTTCTCTTTTCACGTCAATCCAATCCCCTCATGGTTGACTAGAACAGCCCAGTGTAGTGCTGTGCGTTTTCCCTCCCTTTCTCCCTCCTCAGAAAGCTCACTGTCACTCTTCCAATCCACTGCTCTGGCACAAGCACTCCTCTGAGAAGGAGACCAGAGCTGTACGTACCACAGGTATACCATAGATAATTGTTGCGTGCAGAGTTGTTTAAATGGTGCCCTCTCATTTCAAATGATGGTAATCACAACTCATGAAGACATCCCATTTGTTATGTACTGTATATACCACATCCAGGTATGTACAGATGTTAATGCCGTAAAAGGTTGATTCGGTGATGGATCAGTATGGTTCTCTCTGCCCCACCCTCTCAAAGACGTAGAACCAGCTGGTGTGTGAGGACAGAGGGATGCTAGTTGAAGCTCTGCTGACTCGCCCATGTGACGTTTTCTCCCTCCCACTTCCTGTTCACCTTCTCTTCCTTTTCTTTATCGCTTGAATGCGTTCCTGACGCTACTGCTCATTTCCACCATACCCATTCATTTCAATCAGCCATTTTACTAAAATTCCAGAGCTTGTTTTTTTCAGCTTGTCCTCCCTGTATGCAATGTGGAGCGGTGTCCTCATGCAGTGGGAGGGGCTTATATTCGGGGGGGGGGGGGGGGGGGGGAGGAGGGGGGGGGGGGGGGGGGGGAGGGGAGAGACGAGACATCTGTCAAGTCTCCAGGTGAACCACTGGGCTCAGAGACACACCCCGTCTACCTGCTCTCAAATACCTTCTGGGTCAGCAAGATGGTATTTCATCATATGTCCTTTCATCTGAGAGACTTGCTTAAAGGGACGTCCGCAGAACAGATTATTTATCGTTGGACACTTTCAGATGTCTTGTGCTTGAGACAAGCTTGGTCTGTGTCTGAGGTGTATATTCACTTGTGTGTCCATGTGTCAGAAGTGCAATATTGTTGTCATCCTGTCCCAGGGTCGTGTTGTAAATGTCGGTCGAAGTCCGTCTCAGCTTTGAAGGCAGTTAGGGCACTATACTTTTGTCCTTTACCTGGGTTTGTACATTGTCTTCTATAATATTAGCACTGTTATGCTAAAAGATTGCACTTTTCCCCCTCTTATACTCCACGTAACTGTCACCCCAGCCAACAGCAACACCTGTCAACATTCCTGTGCGCTTCTGTAAAATGACTCGGTATGATACATTCACATATAAATGTAATTTTCCAATATGGAAAGGATAACACTACTGTTTACAGCAAAATGCAGTACCCTTCATTTAATGTTGATTTACATATTTAAAAGATACTGTACATATATATATATATTGTTGTATTTTTACTGATAGAGTAAAATCTTCTTTTATTGATGAACCTGAGGGCTATGTGCGAGAGGGCATGTAGGTAATGTTAAGGACGTTAGGACGGTGACTTTTTCCTGTTGTTTGCATCGCTGCTATGTCATATGTAACTGTCCTGATATCTGTGTTGAAGGTGCCTGTTGTCACTGTGTTAATAGATGTGTGTACCGTGCTGCATTTCTCTGAATGTACTTGTTGACGTTTGTCCCACATACAAAAAAGCATGGCACATATGTACGGAATGCAACGGTTACAATGTAAATATGTACCAATATATAAAAAGCTATTTTTTGCATGCTTTTTGTACACCTAGACATAATCAAAGACAATAAAAATATCAGAATGACTTCAGAATGAGTCCAATTTAATGTAGAGCCCTACAACTTTGACATCAAGACAGTTTCACCAGGTGGACCAAACAAGCACAGAAGGCAGAAAGGGATTGACAGATGAAGAACTCTACATGTTTTACTGGATTCACTACAATCGCAAACTGTCAAAGGTGATGATGTTAAACTGCAAGGCTAACAAGCTAGGGTTAGAGTCCACTGTGAGAAGGTCTAACCTGCTGGAGTTGGCAGGATCATTCACACTGGAGTTCAAGTCCATCCTAAACAACATATTGACAGTGTAGTGGAAGTAGAACACATCATTTTCTGAGGTAACAAACGAACAAAACATTGTCGCAGCCACATGCCACTTGGAAGGACAGGTAGGAGTCCAGTTGGAGGAAGGGGGGGGGGGGATAGTGCGCAAGGGTGAGTGTAGCAATCCATGTTTCTCAGACAGAAAACATCCCTTCACTTCCAGCCTCTATAGGCTGAAACGGATGACAATTTATGACATTGAGAAGTGTACAACATCCTTTCCGATCCCAGTGTCCTCTACTCAGTGCAGTGGCTGCTGTAATACAGCTGGGCCCAGGAGTTTCCCCATGATCCACTCACTCCTGTGGGTGGACACACACAAACACACACCACATCGGTTGAATACGGTAGCCCTGCACAGATGTTAACACCACAGCACTGCGCAGATCTCTGACCCCCACCCATCCACCCACAAGTTGTCACTGAACAAACACGACACCTCCCATTGGCTCCTGAGCGCGTCCGTCACGTTTACCTTCGATCCCTCGTTCTCGGTCATGCACTCGTCCTGATCCGCCTCCTGGAAGACCAGACGCACCAGTTACACCCAGTCCTGCTACTGCACTCGTAGGAAGACGTTCGCCTAACATTGGCGGCGCTCCCTGTTACCTCTGCCGTGGAGATCATTTAGGTGGATACTCTGTGCATGCACGTTTGATCTATTCTAGAATCTACATCCACGCAGACTCTGGTTTGGATGTTGGGTTGAACTTGGGTCCTGGATTGGCTTAGCAGATGTTAAAGATGGACGCACTGAAAGCTGAGCTTCTGTCTGTAGTTCTGTGAATAAGAATTCTGTTCTGCCTGTCTCTTTTGGCTCACAATGGGTCTGAGTAGGAGGACAGGGTTAAGAGTCGCCCTCCCATCTTCAACAGCTCCCTGTGTGTGTTGCTTGGTAACTATTGGCAGGGATACCTTCATTATAGCTTCAGTCTCTTACACAAGAGCCGTTTTACACGTGGGAAGGCAGGGACGCAGAGTCAAAACAAGACGTCGGTTTGTGCGAGGTCGTAGTCGGAAAGAACTCCTTTCACTGTCATAACGGGAGTCAGGTGGCTGAGTGGTTATGGAATCGGGCTCGTAATCAGAAAGTTGCCGGTTCGATTCCCGGCTGTGCTAAATGATGTGTCTTTGGGCAAGGCACTTCACCCTACTTGCCTCAGGGGGAATGTCCCTGTACTTACTGTAAGTCGCTCTGGATAAGAGCGTCTACTAAATGTAAATTTAAATAACGGAAGCGGGTCTATAGTGTGTGTTATTCAGACGCCGTCCAGGAGCACAGCAGTGTAGAGACGACAGAGTGAGTCAGTGAGTCGTTGCGTTCTGTGGTGTTCCGTTGACATATTTGACAAATGTCTCTGCTGCCATCTAGTGTTCATACCATAGGAGTACAGAAAGGTCTGAGTAGAGCAAGGTGTCATCAAACTCACCTGTTCCCCAGTGCCTGTGTTTTTGAATTTCATGTTCTTGTAGTATTTTCTCTTGGATAGTACATTCAGTAGCACCAGATCACACACCACAGTTGCCTAGGAAACACAGTAGTCAGCATCAAGACCAGAGACTTTTAAGGTCAAGAGACTTGAAACCAGGAGAGGAGGGCTTCCTAAAAAGCTCTGAGGAGCAGTGACCTAGTACATGAAAGGCTGTATACATGTGAAACATGCACAATGAAAACATTTCAAAACTCACCACTCCGAAGATGCCTACTCCAGAGCCAATAGCTGTAAGTGTTGGAATTATATCAAATTTTCTTGCCTATAAAAAGAACAAAGGATTTTGAGAACTTTTCCTGTTCATGACGTTGACAGGTAAGGAGTCCAAAAACAATGGGAGGCTCAAACTTGGAACTTACCACTGAGCTAACAATGATGTCCATTCGAATCCCAAACACTTTATAAAGAGTTCTTTTTTTCACTCCTCCCTCCACATAATGCTTTGCAAACCTAGAACACATGATCTATTAACAACGTCAATATGTACTTTCAGGATGCCTCACTGAGCCAAGGGAACATAGAGGTCATTTAGGGCGTTTGGCGTAGTGGGAGACATTGTTCAGAGCACCTGAAATTGTAGCCAACAGAAGTTCTGGCCTTGTCCGTCTCAGCAGGGTTTCCATAGAGACCGTGGAAGGTATAACTGGGCCGGCATTTGCTCCGGTCCAAATCCAGGTTACACGTCCAGTCTATCACAATGCCAATGGCCCCTCCCTTACAGACCCCCCCCCCCACACAAACACACACACAGTCAACAGTAGCAAGAGGGAACACAGCCAATAAGAACCCTGATGGGGAATGGGATGTGCATCCATGGAAAAGTAACCATGCCAGCTCACCACTTTGGCTATGGTAGAAAAGTTGAAGCCTGATAGTTTGACTATGTCTCCCAGCTTGAATATGGGGCAGAGAGGGTGATCAACTGGGTTGTAGGAGCAGTTGCGGAGGTATTTGATGTCCACCTCCTCCACCAGGTTGCTCCTGAGAGAGTCGTTTGGAAAAAGAACAGTTCTGAATACACTGTGAGACCAATGCAGTTGGTTCTGTTTATGAACCCCCCAAAAAATGACTCCCACGATGGATGCTTGTGTTGAAAATGGAAGCCTGGCTAAATATAGCATGGAAACCCCACTAATCCTTCTATATTACATGCATCTGCAACACGGTTTAAGCATCATCAATGCATTACATATCTCCATCGTGCTGATGTAGCCCAGTCCTACGCTGTCATGACAACCTGGACTTATAAGGTTCTGTCTCCGTCCACAGGGAGGGGGAGACCCGGGCTGCCATCCATCTGGCCTAGCGTGTATCCAGGCCACCATTGCTGAGTGACCTCCATGATGACTTCCACGTAAACAGAGCAGGAAGCACATTCATCTCTATAGCGACGATCTGCAGTGAGGATGGAGCTACAGTGTCTGCCTCCTCTCATGTTCCTCACGGTTCCTCCTGCGATGGAGGCTTAAGCCCGCTCGGAGGGTTGTGTACCTTAACGCCCCAGCATCTGGTCATGTGTTTGTTTATATAGACTGGCTACTGGTCTTCGTTTTGCGCAACTGTTTAATGTTTGAACAATATTCATCTTTCCAGATATCTGGCTTTTGGGGAACCGGTCTACTTTGTTCTGTAAGATGTCTTCCAGGTCTGGCCACCCACCTTGAAACGCGGAAATGCGGAAAGGTGACTGAGTTCTTGATGAACAGAGTGTGGTTTTCTGCTGATATCAAGAGCGGGGGACTGCAGGCAAAAAAGCAAAATAAAACATGATCCACGCTACGTTCAGCGAGATTAAAAGGTTGTTTAAGACGTGACCCAGGAAATCCCAAAGCCTCGTTCCAGCTGTCTTACGGTACGTACTCGGGTATTGTGCGGTCGTCTTCTACGGGACACCAGGCCAGCACCTCACAGGTCCTTGTGGAGTTCACACACTTCCCTGTCATGTGGCCTTAAGGAGGGAGACAGACGAACATGATGAACATAACAGGAAGCTGCAGCTCAGGGTACCACTCCTCATGCCTGACGGTGACTAAGATGAGCCCTTTTTTCACAGCACATCAGTCAATCTCAAACTCTCAACTTCCACTTCTTATATAAAACAAGAGGATGATAAAAGACCAAAGGAAACTGTTCAGCAAGCAAAAAGGAGTGTTCCAAGAGTCTGAACAGCATTTCCAAATCTCTTTAATCTCGAGCAGAAATGACTCTGTGGGATATGCTTTGTTATCTGTCTCCCTCATCAAATTGGAGAAGCGTGAGATTCATGCGCGTAGATCCACCGGGCAAACAGTACGGTCGGCCGCACTGCAGGATGAATCACCCGGGCCGGGAGTACTCTGCGACTTCAATCGGGGCTGTGCCACGGCTAGTCTGTTGGGTTGGCGACCAGCCAGCGTGGCCTGACAAACATGACCCTCTCAAGGATCTTGGCGCCCTTCGGTCAACATGAAAGTGCTGAACCAAACAGATCCAAAGCGTCTGCCGACGGCGATCTGATTGGTTCTGATGCCGGTCAGAGGGACTCTGATCTAAGCCAGGGACAGGGGCACTGTTCCAGACTTACGTAAGAGGCTTTTGAACTGGCTGAGATATATACGTTTGGGTTTATTATACTGGAATGTCCTCCATCTGTTCATGTGTGTGTGTGTACTGTACACGCCTGTGAGAGTGGACCTCTGAGTTAATGCGTGTTTATATGTATCTCTGTGTGTTTAATGTGGCTTTGAACGTGTGTGCAGGGGTGGCCACAGCCTACAACAAGCTAAAACCATGGCAGCGATGGCTCTCACGAATCCAGCCCGGTTGTTGATCTTAATCAAGCCGTCTTTCTTTTTTCTGGTTGGTGGGGAATGCAGGAAGAGTGGAAATGTTTATCTTTGTGTCTTTGTGTTTAGCCAGAGCTGTGCGGTTCAATGTGTTTTAGCTCATAGAGCCTAAGTACAAGGGTGTTCTCACCAGTGCACAGTCCTCTGTACACTTACAGCTCACCACCACTAGACTATTTATCTCTGTCACCCCTCTGTCAGTCCAGCCCCTGGCTGCATGACAGTGACTCACTTTCCCACCAGTTTACCTTACGTGCCACATTGTGACCACCTGGGCTCATTGTCCCTAAGACTGCGTGTGTCCAACTAGAATTCATAATTAACTTTCTCATCTATTAACCAACCGAGTAGTTAACTGACCGTAAGGTTACTGGAGGGTATGAAGAAATGTCTCAGTAAATAAGGCAGAGGGGAGTAGGGTGCTGGGTGAGGAGAGGTTAGCTTAGCTTAGCAAGCCTGACACGGTGACCACGGTGACCAGGGGGTGGTCACACTGTGACACTGTAACGGACGAGGCGGATGAAGCAGCATTGACAGCCGTGTAAACTCGCCTGGGGGGAGGAGTGAAGCTCGCGAAAGCTCGACTCGGGGGGGGAGGCGGGGGTGATACTACCTCACGCCAAGGTTTTTGGAGAAGTTGGCAGTCCTGAGGCTGCCAGAACATTACCGTTTCCCGTACGTTTGTATTTTCCTTCTTCACAATCACGGTCTGAACTGCAAAGGTTCTTGTCTGGGAGCTGCAAGACAGGAGGGGACTTGATCAGTCTGTGTGTGCATGTGTGTGTGCATGTGTGTGTGTGGGAGAGAGAGACGAGAAGGATCTCAAATTGTTGGCAAAACCCATAAAAGATAAATGCTGTTTCTATTGCAAGTCTGCTCGTAACCTTTAATAGAGAGGCTGATGAGTAATGAGGCTAGGCATTTTTATTTGGTATTCCTGAATATGATTTCCTTAAACAGTATTGTTCATGAGAAAGAACCAAGGACAAAGATTCTAAGATACAGGAGGTGATACATACCTCTGGACATTTCCCCATCTGCTGACCCTCTGTTACAATGAAGTTTGTCATCACAACAAAAGAAGAATCTCCCTGGGAAACCAGACAGGACATCATTAAGATTAGAAAATGTGGGAAGTTTAGAAAGTAAGACATTTTCCTTTTCGCTGGAGTTAGCCTAGTCTCTTTCTCATCCAGTATATTGCATTTCACTTGCCTGCTCTTTCAGATATTGCCAGGCCATATATATATATGAATAGATACACATTGCGAAGGTTAAAAGTGCTCTCGGCTGAAACCTTACTCAGCAACACCATATACAGAACAGGAAATGTTCCCCTGCCCTAATGAGACCTAGTAGTGCAGACTTCCTGGCTAACAGAATTAGTTTGTGTAATTTTTTCACAGTGCTAAACTGCTGACATTGACCATATTCAAAGACAGTTTGTCAGTGTTGTGACTAAACTTACTAACCTGGTTAACACTGTTCATAATTGACTTCCAGCAATGCTGTTTACTGCCTGTCCGGAAGACCTCAATTTAACAAAACTGGATGGAGTGACTATGATACATTTGTTTATGGATTATGTAATCCATGACAGGTTTGACTGCTACTGTTAATTCTTAAAATTTAAATGTAAATGTACTTGTGTGTATCAGTCACGAGAAAGACAAGCCTACGTATGTCATTATTTAAAGTTTCCGTTTTTTTTATTTTGAGTTTCTGATGACAGACGGCTCCCACTCAGATCACAGAGACTGTGCATCTTTATTGACCCTTCGATCCTGTTTTTCATTCAACATCAAAAGAATGTGGTCAAACAAACTAGAATGACAGTAAATGGTCCTACAACCACACCTCAGAGCAAACATCAGTATGCACGCCGATTGAGTCTTTTTTAATTCTCTATTTATCTGTCAATAAGGGCTGGCTACATATAGGCAAACAATCATTTTGTTTGCTCAGTGTCTTTTGACTTTATGTTTGTCTACATTGCCTGTAAGGTGCATTACCTCACAGAAAAGAAAGACAGTCTTTTGCCAGTCATGCCTGTGCATTGATTGTGTTATGTGCCAGGCATTATTAAACATAACCATGATAACACCCTTACCAAAACTGGTTAAACATATGACTGTGGTGATTAAGTTCCAAGAGGATATAATACAAGTGCCCTTGATCTATGAATCCGTTAGTGACGTCAGTACCCTGGTGTCTGGGTCTATGTTGTGTTCAGTCATCCTGTCAGTCTCAGCCACATACACCATCCTCCCACGGACATTCCACATGTGGATTCTGGTGCCCAGCCAATCACCCACCTGCTCAGGGAAGACATAGTCGGCCACGTCCCAGATCCTCTCGTGTCCGGACACGTTGGTGTAGCCCACTCCCTTCATCTTGGTGAAAGTGGAGCCCACAGCTGTGTCTATGGACTGGTAGCCTTTCTCATAGATGAACACCCACCTGCATGGCAAAGATTACGCAGGAGTTAGTAGATCTTGATCATCTTAGTCATCAGTGGCTAGGGAATGTCAAGGTGTCCCACTTGGCTCCATTATTGCAGCTGCATTCTCTCAGGACACTCTGCCCGAGGTACTAAATGCATACTATTCTAAAAACTTTTTTTTATCAGTCTCAAGTTTCAGTTCTGATCAGTAACTATTTGACTTGTGGGTAAACGAAACGTTTCACTTTTACATTCACTGAAACTATTTGACATGGCCTTGTTGATATTAGATACACCTTGTAGTAGTGATACTCAGAGATACTGACACCTAAAGCAGAGAATGTTTACCTGGTTTTATATTCAACTGAGTCTACACAGAATGTGTACCAGCCTTTCAACACCTTATCTGATCTGCGCTGCACAGGTGGCAAACTGCTAGGGAGTGTGGGAGTGGATAGTGGAATAGATAACAATACACACCTAGACTGGTGCTTTATAAAGGACATGAAGACATCCTAAGCCAGGATGTTGCATACTTTCACATCTTCATTTACAGTTAGTTGCGCCACAGATAATGTCAATAAAAAATGCAATCAAATCTGTTATTTGGTCATTTTGTAATAAATTCTAACCCAAAACATTTTTATTATACTATTATAACCTGTGTTAGTCTTAAGGACATTTATAGAATGGGTTGTTTGACAATGAAAAATAGGAGTTTTGCAGAGAAAGTAAAAACATCATTATTATGGAAACGATGAAAACTAAAGTGTGTAATGAAGAGACCATATCTTCTACCAGAGTAATCTAAGTCTAATCAGTGTTTGACCTGTATCCCAGGGCTGTCTGGCTTGGCGGACCAGAGGGAACGGAACTGTCTGATGTGTGAATAAATGGCTTTTGTGCTCTGACAGAATCTCTTTAAGTCTTCAGGTCTGAAGCAGGGCTCCATCCATGGCTGTCTGATCTCATGTAGAAAGGCCCCGGCTTTCTGAATCTGGATGCCAGCGACGGAAGGTCCTGAGGAGGAGAGGCCTGGACAGGCTCGTAATCACATTGGGCTACTTGTACATCACAACCTGGGCTAATGTGGCCTGATGGATGGGGAGGTAGGAGAGGGTTTCACACTGGCAGGCCTGAAATCTTGTCGAGGGATGGTATCAAAAGGGACTAGATCATCAAGGCACAAATGAATTCCACCTTTTGTTAAATATTTTTTTTGACTGTGCTTGGACCATTTGTTGGACTTATAATCTTTAGCCTAGGGGGTGTATGTGGTTACACATGCCACAAAGGCATCTCTGAGAATCCTTCCACATGAAAATGTTAACTAAATGTGATTGTCACAGTAACATTGACCTCAGAGTAAGCAAACATTCATGGCACAAAGGAAGTATCTATGGCCCTCATCTATTATAATTCTACCAGAAAGGCAGAGTTTTAACAGATCACACTCCGGCATTAACACATCTTGAACTGTGTCGTCCAATAATTCTCATGCGTGACCCTTAGCCAAGCTATGTCATGATTCCTGTAGCAACATACTGTAGCCACGACAACGTCTATGTTTGATTGTTATCTGTGATAGCATATGCCAGAGCCTGTTCATTGCATTTTGGTTCCTCAGGTCCTAATGCCTATACATGCCCTCACACACACACCCACACACAAGAGCTGTTGCCACATGGTTTTGCAATGAATAAAAAAGTATGTACAAATGTCTGTTAGCTCTCTTGCGTCATCTCTACTATCTGTAATCTGCTACATTACATTTAGTCATTTTAGCGGACGCTCTTATCCAGAGCGACTTGCAGTTTAGGGACATTCCCCCCAAGGCAAGTAGGGTGAAGTGTCTTTCCCAAGGACACAACGTCAAATATGCTCTAACTGGCAACCTTCTGATTAATAGCCCGATTCCCCAACCGCTCAGCCATCTGAACCCCTCATTTCGAAGCGAGAAAGTAAGGAGGCGTTTGGTATGAGAGGATGTTTTGTTTTGGTACATCTGTGAGCATACAGCCAGGCATGCAGGAAGGCTGTCTAAACATGAATCTAAGAGGTAGAACTGGAGTTCAAGAAGTGTTTGAAATGGTACTGGCAAAGACTGATGAAAGAAAGGATTCTAACCAGCCCTTCAGTTAACTATATTTCCTGTCACAACTCTATGACACAATTTGTCAGATAACAGCCGGTGAGATTATGTGAACAACAAGCCGACTGCTTAGACCACGCGTTTCCCGTGTAAACGCCTACATTCTTTAAGCATGTATCCAACCCCAAGTTTCACAATCTCTTCTTAAAAAAAGAGGAACACGTATAAGTGTCAGTGATGAAGGTGATTGGTCAGCTCCCCTTGAGAATGCACTGAAATCACTGACACGCTGCAACACGCAGAGGTGCAGCTCCCAGGCACGAGCCCTCTCCATTCAGAAGAGGCAGGAAACACAGTAGCTGTCCTAACAACCGGGCTGTTTGAAAGGTGGGGACCTTACCCGATGATGTAAGCTAGGACCCCCAGCTGGATCAGGCGACACACGACCCCCACCCTCCTGTTCCTCACCAGCACCTGCCGGGGGGTCTCGTACTCGAAGAAGAAGTCCGAGAGAGCGTTGGAGATGTGGCTCTTCATTGTGTGGCCTCCCGGTAGAGATGAGGGCTGCTCCACCCCACTGCAATACATGCAACCAGCTGCTGTCTCACTTGTCTCTTCTGAGAGTGCTCAGGCTGAGGTGCTCTGCCTCCCTGAACCAACAGCTGACACACTGTGGAGTGTTGGACTTCCTTCTCTCTGACTTACTGTGTCTCTCTCTCTCTCTCTCTCTCTCTCTCACTCTCACTCACTCTCTGACTTTCCCTTTCTCTCTCACACACTATCTCTCTCTTACTCTCTCTTACTTACTCTCTTTCTCTTACTTACTCTCTCTCTCTCTCTCTCTCTGACTTAATGTCTCTCTCTCTCTCTCTTTACATCTGTCTGTCTATGTCTCTCTGTCTCTGTTTCTCTCTCTCTGTCTCTATCCAGTGTCTTCTTCTTACTTACACACATGCGGTTTTTGTCCTTGTCACTTCATCTCCCATTTCCTTTTATTCACTGTCCTATCTCTCCGTATTCTTAAATCTCTCTTTCTCTTTCTCACTATCCAAAACAATTAGTCTTACACGTTTTCACAAAGGTCTCTGTCTTAATTTAATCCCAGGGCAAATTGTGAGTTTCACAGATACATCGATCATTCAACAATAAACGTCACATTCAGTAGACATCCTTTTTTTCTCCCTCCAACAATGAGTCAGTGTCATTTCCCTCAACACTGTCTTCCTGTATGGCATACAGAGATAGTCACTTTTTTAAGTGCCTCGGAAATTGAAATGTGTTAGAAATGCCTTCTCTCTAGAGTTTACTTGTGTATTATCTTTGTATTAACTCAATAGTTGTGTGTGTGTGTGTTTAGGTTTGTTTCAGAGAATTTCTAATAATCCTATAACGTTTCCCAGATTTCACCCTATTGTGTTGAAAAGGTTGTGAATATTGGACTTGGTAACACTCGCATTATAGTTGTTGCTTCAATGTTTTGTATTGTGGTGCAGTGTTTGGATTTTCAAATTTTCAATTATTCAGTCAACACAAGCTGTCAATCTATCCATTGCTAAAGACAATGTAAATTTGATGGAAGTATTCACGTTATCCCCACTAGAGGGCCTGATGACGTCATAACAGCTGCGACTATTTCTTACCACGCGGGGACTAATGTGCAGTTGATGAGGTAAACAAACGGTGCGAGGCTCGTTTGTTACAGACAGTTAAAGTCCATAATTTTTTTTAGGATAAGTATACATTGCTTGACTTAGGTTTAATTTGTAAAGCGGCTTTCTATAGACCATGCCCCACTACCCCGATCATCCTCCGGCGAAAAAATTCAAGCCGGGGTCTCCTTTTTTTCGTCTCGATAAGAAGCCTGGGATGTTGCTACCAAGAAAAGGAAGTGCATCGGTTCCAATAGATATCCAAAGGAAACACCTCCCGATATATCAGGCGAAGTCTCAACTCATCAACCAACTTAGACAGCTCCACAATGCAGTCTTGATAGGTAAGAATGGCCTAAAAAACAAACAACTCTCCCATGCTTTCTGATAACCTGCACTTTTCGCATGGCTGACAAGACAACTAAGAAGATACCTTGCAAACTTTGGGCAAATTCCAGTGGTAGTCTGTTTACTTAGAACGTTTTAGTGTATTAAGTAATTAGTGTATAAGTGTAGTTTTCATGCCTGTGGAGAGTTCGCTTGAATGCTGTCCCACTGTCCATCAGGTGAGACAGGTTCTGGGAAGACCACACAGATACCTCAGTACCTGTTTGAGGCAGGCATCGGCCGACAGGGCATTGTCGCTATCACCCAGCCTCGCCGAGTGGCAGCTATCTCTCTGGCAGGAAGGGTGGCAGAGGAGAAGAAAACTCAACTTGGGAAGCTGGTAATCACAAACTAAAACCATGACAGTTCAAGTAGTGACAAGTAATTGACCTTATTTTTTAACCAGGCTACCAGTCTTAAATTGATACCGAAATGGCTTTTGCAAACAGGTCGGTTACACAGTGCGGTTTGAGGACGTGACGTCCTCTGAGACCAAGCTGAAGTTCATGACGGACGGGATGCTGCTGCGGGAGGCCATAGGAGACCCTTTGCTGCTGCGCTACACTGTGGTGGTCCTGGACGAGGCCCACGAGCGCACCGTCCACACCGACGTCCTGTTTGGAGTGGTGAAGACGGCGCAGCGCAAACGCAGAGAACAGAACAAGCTGCCACTGAAGGTAGGACGCGGTCGGCATGTGTTTTGCTGTTGTACATGTGGCGACGAAAAGCGCGGAGACAAGATGGCCGCCACTCTCGTTTCTCTCGGTGTAGGTGATTGTGATGTCAGCCACCATGGATGTGGACCTGTTCTCCCGGTACTTCAACAAGTCTCCCGTGTTGTACTTGGAGGGGAGGCAGCACCCCATCCAGGTCTACTACACCAAACAGCCCCAGTCGGACTACCTCCAAGCCGCACTGGTGTCTGTCTTCCAGATCCATCAGGTACTGACAGCTGTCTCTACGCAACCACACGTAGCACACTCATTCATGTCATGGCACACTCATTTATCCCAAGTCTGACTGCGATATGCCTCCGTACATCAGTATGTAATAACATGTTGTTGTGCGTGTGTGTGTGTGCTCCGAGCAGGAGGCCCCTCCATCCCACGACATCCTGGTGTTCATGACGGGTCAGGAGGAGATCGAGGCTCTGGCTCGGACCTGTCGAGACATCGCCAAACACCTGCCTGACAGCTGTGGCCCCATAACCGTCATCCCTCTGTACGCCTCGCTGCCCCCCACCCAGCAGCTCCGAGTCTTCCAGCCTGCCCCCAAGGTACGGCCCCTCTGCCTCAACCCCCAACCCCCCCCAGCTGCTGAACTCCCTCCTTTACCACGGCATTTACACTGTTGATGCTTACAGCACAACTTGCCTCAGACATGCTGTTCTTCTAGGGTTGCAGAAAGATCATCCTCTCGACCAACATTGCCGAGACGTCAGTCACCATCTCAGGGATCAAATACGTCATAGACACGGGCATGGTAAAAGCCAAGCGCTTTAATCCAGGTGAGGCTCCACTCTGAGGAATGTCTCCCTCTTCCATCCTTCTGGTTTAATAGTGTAATTATCCGTCATTATATGCTACGAATGTGTGTGTGTTGCTCGCAGAAAGCGGTCTGGAAGTGCTGGCAGTGCAGCGGGTGTCGAAAGCCCAGGCCTGGCAGCGAGCGGGCAGGGCCGGCAGAGAGGACTCGGGGTCCTGCTACCGCCTCTACACCGAGGAGGAGTTTGACAACCTCATCCCCATGACCGTGCCTGAGATCCAGAGGTGAGGCCCGCCGCTTCCCTGCGCGGGAACCGTGTTCTCTGGAGACGGGAGAGAAGCTGACGCAGGGAACCTTACAGCTGACTGTGCTGTAACATGTATTTAGGTCATTGTGATGGAGTGTTCTGTTTCTCTTTTCCCTTTGTGTGTGTGTGTGTGTGTGTGTGTGTGTGTGTGTGTGTGTGTGTGTGTGTGTGTGTGTGTGTGTGTGTGTGTGTGTGTGTGTGTGTGTGTGTGTGTGTGTGTGTGTGTGTGTGTGTGTGTGTGTGTGTGTGTGTGTGTGTGTGTGTGTGTGTGTGTGTGTGTGTGTGTGTGTGTGTGTGTGTGTGTGTGTGTGTGTGTGTGTGTGTGTGTGTGTGTGTGTGTGTGTGTGTGTGTGTGTGTGTGTGTGTGTGTGTGTGTGTGTGTGTGTGTGTGTGTGTGTGTGTGTGTGTGTGTGTGTGTGTGTGTGTGTGTGTGTGTCGTAGGTGTAACTTAGCCAGCGTGGTGCTGCAGCTCATGGCTCTGGGGATTCCAGACGTGATGAATTTTGACTTCATGTCCAAGCCATCCCCCGGTAAGCCTGCAGTCAGACCTGCTCTAGCCTGGCTGTGATGTGAGGTGGATTCCTCCTTGCTAACACTTGGCTGTGTTAACGTTGTGTGGTTGGGTAGAGGCCATGCGTTCCGCAGTGGAGCAGCTGGAGCTGCTAAGGGCCGTGGAGAGGAAAGAGGAGCAGGTGTCCCTCACGGCCCTGGGGAAGAAGATGGCCAGCTTCCCCCTGGAGCCCCGCTACGCCAAAGTGAGACACGCACACAGAGGGGTTGATTTATTATAGGGACTTCTACAAACTACAGGAGTGGAAAGTGTGCTTGGTGCTCAGATAGGGAGAGTGTACTCTTACTTACACACACATCTCTTTTTCTCTCACTCTCCTATTCTCTCACTTTCAGCCTGTCTTTCTTGTCAGCCTGAATAAGATCAATAAATATGTACTGTAGCTACTGTCAAAAAAATGTACAGCACTACTTTAATAATCATGTTCTTTCTCTCTCTCTGCAGACCATCATGTTGTCTCCAGACTTCTCGTGTTCTGAGGAGGTCCTGACCATTGTGTCTCTGCTGTCTGTGGATACGGTGCTCTACAACCCACCCGCCCGACGAGAGGAAGTTCTCGCCGCACGCAGGAAGTTCTCCTCCAGCGAGGGCGACCACATGACCCTCCTCAGCATCTACAGAGCCTTCAAAAAAATGGGCGGAAACAAGGTCAGCTGATCTTCTTCGTTAGTTGTCTGGACATAAAATGCTCCTTTTGCCGTGGTAAAACAAAGTCCAGAGAAGTGACTCTGTAGATTCAGTGTTGAGTGCCTCGTTTCAGGAGTGGTGTCGGGAGAACTTTGTTAACAGCAGGAACATGAGCCTGGTCGGGGAGGTCCGTGCCCAACTCAGAGAGATCTGCCTCAAGGTACAAACCCCCCAGGAAAAACTCTTCTTTAAACTAACTGGTATAATGTCTATATGTGCATCATCATTGAACAACATCCTGCCTGTGGTTTCTCAGCTGGGCCTGAAACTGGAGTCCTGCGGGGCGGACACAGGGTCCGTCCGGCGCTGTCTGGCCCACGGGATGTTTGTGAATGCTGCAGAACTGCAGCTGGACGGCAGCTACCTAGCCCTGGACACCCACCAGCCTGTGGCCATCCACCCCTCCTCCGTCCTCTTCCAGGCCAAGCCCGCCTACGTGGTCTTCAACGAGCTGCTGCACACCTCCCGCTGCTACATGAGAGACCTGTGCCTGGTGGACGCCGATTGGCTGGTGGAGGCCGCACCTGAGTACTTCCGCCGCAAACTCCGCCCCGTGAAAAGTTAGCCAATGGGGAGGCAGGACTGCAGCCGAGACAAATCTTCCTTGCCACAATCTTGTTTTTAACCCAGTGCCAGTGCATGATGGGAAAAGTTCCAAAGTTTCCAAAACATTTTGCTAGATGATATTTACTTACTGCTTGTTTCTGAAGCAGAACATTTCCAGTTGTGGACAGGTCTGAGATAGAGATGTTGTGGGATTGTCCTCTACCTCCTCTTTAAGAAGCAGCAGGCGTGTACCCATAGCAGGAACGTCACTTTCATCTAGTTCACCAGGAATATTACTCCGACATGGAACAAAAATGTTGCTTTTTCTTGGCTTGGTATTTCTTGTGCCTGCAACCGTTTGCCTCAACCTGGAAAGTGGATTCTGGCCAACGTTCTAATGCTCATGTTCAGTCATAGATATTACATTTTGCATGTTCTGTTGCAGCACACAACAATCAAGAGAAGACCTGATGAGGTCTTGAATACCCTCATATTGAGCAAAGAAAGATACACCAGTGATTCTGAAAACAGCATCATCTGCTGATTTGTTTGCAGAAGAGTACAAAGCTTTTTGAAGGGTATAAAATACACACGTAATGTATTCAATCTTACATTTAATGCCTGCACTTTCAACACCAATGCATGCTTTGTAGCTAAAGCTACAAAACAGGAGACAAGTTCAGGAGATTTGAATAGATACGGAATTGTTCTGTAATACAAGTCACTTCATGCACCCTGTTAAAGGGAATCAACATAGTTGCACCCAAAATGGTATGCAATGCTATGCATGGAGATTGATTTGATCACTCAGGTCTTTGATATATTGTAGAAATATACAGGAAATTCAATTAGCTATTTAGAATTGATATATTCTCTTTTATATTGGAACAATGTTATGGAATAGTCTAATTCTAAATCTAGTGTAATTTATCAATCATTATTTTATCTTGTAAGTGGTAACTGCAATAAAATATATGATTTAAGACTGTCTGAATTACTCCATTATGACATTTAACTAACCCTAACTAAAAGGTGAAGTGATTTGGAATTACATCAAGTGTTTACGTTGTACTTGAAGTAGCTGAAGTGACTTAACACGTGAGGGCGCTATACAAGGTCTCCACTCATCTGGACTAAATAAACCTCACAGTTTGCTGTTTTGAGATTATATAGGAATGGATACGAAGGGTTACTTTAAATCCACATAATAATTGTATAAAGCTCGTTTACCAAAGTTTTAGACCCTTTCTTGAAGCAAAATTATTTCTTACCATATCCGGTTCAAGGGTCGTTGATATGAGAGGTCAGGGTGTCCTTCCACACATGTGTTCACGCAGTCCGGTTGATATAGTGTCAGTGCTGTAACGAAACTCGAAGCTTATCAAACTCTAATCTCTTGGAACCGCATTC
This sequence comes from Osmerus mordax, assembly GCF_038355195.1. Lineage (NCBI taxonomy): Eukaryota > Metazoa > Chordata > Actinopteri > Osmeriformes > Osmeridae > Osmerus > Osmerus mordax. Next base: position 9,391,038 of record NC_090068.1, read on the forward strand.
ATACCCGCTGATAGTAATGCTAAAATATTTTTCCCGTGCGGTAGGAACCGCAGTTCGATATTCTACAGTCACCGCGTCTTCGGCCCGAGCGTTACCTCTTACAAGACAGGCGTTATGTTCTCCAAGTTCAGCAACTACCCGGCCTTTCACTCGTTCACTCTGGATGATGAACAGTAATGGGGCTTCTTCGGGTTACAGATCAAAACTGCTAACTTCCAAGGGTTTGAATCCTTCAGTTTCGTGTGGGTGTGAAGGATTGCACACAGAAGGTAAATTAGAAGATTTGCTATTCTAGCTATACCGTGTTAGCCAGCTGGCTTGCAATGTCAAAATGTGTGGTTATCTGGTCACGACTTTCTTGGCATGCTAGCTAGGCTACAACATTATCTTAACCCACACGTGCCTACCATCTTATAGCCTTATAGTAATGTTTAGTTGTTTATAATTATAACAGGACATGATGGGGATGATGAAACAGTTAGCAACAGCGAGGTACTAGGCTAGCTATCTACCATTGAGTGATGCTGTTACAGTATTATAAAGAGCAATCGAAATGTCATACTGTCTGTAGTAGGCACACACACCACCATGTAAAGTGAACCATAACCTTTACACTTTTCTATAGATTGCAGCTCGCAGGCATTTGCTGGACTGGTTATACAACCCACAACAGGTGTCATTTTAGCGTAGCTTGCTTGAGTTAAAAAATAATGACACTTTTCCATTGTTTTTTGGTGACAGGAGACAAAGCCTTTGGAGATTTCCTGTCGGATGAAATCAAAGAGGAGAAGAAGATCCAGAAAAGCACTGCACTTCCAAAGATGTCTGGAGGGTGGGACATATTGATGAATGGGACGGAGGTTAAACTCAACCGCACTATTTCAGGAGAGAAGTAAGACTGCACTTAAAATGTAAAATTTCTTTTTACGTAGTCATAAAATTAACATATTTTAACATTTGCTCATTCTTTCTCTGCAGAGTGACCGTCACATTCAATGTCAACAACAGTATTCCACCTAACTTTGAAGAGGAGCCAGATCAAGGACAACAGAAGTCAGCAGAAAATGAGGTGAAATTACAAGACTAGCCTCCCCCTACATAAGCTACCTCTTTGCATGTTTGTGGTTTATGTTCATTGGCCACAAACTGAATTTCCTGTACTTTTGTTTCTCTTTACAGCCAGAGATTGTCTCGACACCCAACTTTGTAGTTGAAGTAACAAAACAGGCTGCCAAACATTCCTTGGTGTTTGACTGTCATTATCCTGAAGATGAAGTGAGTTATTGATGAATGCAACATCCAGTTAGATGTCCAAGCTGCGTCAGAGTAAATTAGGATGTTTTTACTTGTTGTTGGTGAATAAAGTTATTTTAACACTGTGGGGCTTTCAGGCAAGTCGTGGAGAAGGAGAGGAGGAGAGTGACATCTTTGCCATCCGAGAGGTCAGCTTCCAGCCGGAAGGGGATGGTGACTGGAAGGAGACCAGCTACACACTCAACACAGACTCTCTGGACTGGGTAAGAGGTTTCAAAAACACACCATGTCTCGTTTCAAACAACGCATAAATGTGAGTACTGAGCAGTAATCTTGCAGGCCCTGTATGACCACCTGATGGACTTCCTGGCTGACCGAGGGGTTGACAACACGTTTGCTGACGAACTGATGGAGTTAAGCTCTGCCGTTGAGCACCAAGAATATATCAAGTTCCTGGAAGATCTCAGTGGTTTTGTAAAATGTAGCTAATGCACATAAAAGACAATGTTGATCTTTTTTGTAAGACCCACTGTTAATTTAAACCTGTATTGGCACTAAACTGTCCCTTAGTTGGGCTCATCAGTTGTCAGTGTGAGATGCCTGCAGCAAGCCTGTTCAGGTAGTCTCATATTGGACTGCTTTGCTGCAAACTTGTTCTGTAAATGTTCCAGTCTCCTTCCTGTAACTAATTAGGTTAATATATGAAGAATGCCGTTGTCCAAAGCATAATACATCATCTGGCCATGTGGAAGTCTGTAATAATGTATGCTAAATAAAACAGTTTGATATACCTGTGACTTCAGTTGTTGAGGGAATGGAGGCAGATAAGGAAATGGTAAAGCATTAATTTGATTTACACCCTGTGGTGTAGTGGGTTGAGAACAAGATCCTAAACCACAACGACCTGGGTTCAAAACCAGCACAGCGTAGTGCCAAACACATCCGTGGGCCCAGATACCTGTAACCGCAGCGCACTCCCCGACTGTCCAGATGCCCCGTCCCAACTCCCAGCACACCAGGCTAACGACCATTCATTTGAATCAGGTGTGCTGGAGCAGGGAAACATCTAAAACATGCAGGACTGAGGCTCTCGAGGACCAGGGTTGGACACCCCTGTTTTAAGGCCTTAAATATAAAGTTCAGAATTTGACTCAAGACCCTGCGGGAACCCTAATATTAGTAGCTAATATTCTTCCCAAAACACACTAAAATCTTCCCAAGTCAGATGGTCGGAAAATAATACGGGTTTTGGTCAGTGTAGTTAGACACCTGGGAAGCTTCGTTCCCACTTTCACATGCATACCTGGACATAAGCTTAGAACATGTATACAAATCTTTATTTCACAGAAATAAAAGCACTTTTTGAGTGCAGGAACAACATTCTCCCAATGACACGGGGCTTATTAAATCACAGGTAAAGTAGTAAACAAAACGCACCCTTCACAGAACCACAGAGAGGTAGTCACAAACCTGAAAACAAAAGAGATGTATAAATACAAACAAGACTTCAAATAGTAAATTTGACTGACGTCAATCCGACACGTGACTAACTGCCCAAACCCAATGGTGCTGGAGGTGAGGAGATACCTTGCAACTGATCATGAGGTTTGAAGAGCCGTCCATGTTTGAGGCCATGGAGAACACAGGGTTGTGAAGACACGCCTCCATGTGCTCCATGACCCTGCTCTCAAGAACACACTGCAGGAGCTCTGGGGTCACGCCCCTCGTCTGGAGGAATCATTAGCACAGCGTGGTCCATACATTGATGTCATACACGTCATACATACTGGGGTCTAGACTCTAGACTAGAGAGGAATGTAGTGAGAATCGAGAATACGAACCTGTGTGTTGATGTACAGTCCACAGAGGCAGGATGTAAAATGGCTATTTACTGTCAAGTTGTTTCTGAAAGGGACAAGCGTGCAATGATGAATGGACGAGACGTTGCTGAGAAGCAGCTTTGAACTGTTCATACGTTATTGGTTGAACTTACGCATGACATATGGGACATATAATTTCCTTTTCTGCCTGCATTCCCTCAACAACTGAATTCAAGTACTGCTCCTCCATTTGCAAGCCCCTTTCAAATTCCTCAATGATGGATAACTCTGTAAAGGGTCAAGCAAGAGAATATGGGGGTCAAGCACATTAGATGAACAACCTGTGGGGGAAAAACGACACGCTTAAAATTAATACCTTGAGACATGAGTTCTTGTTGGATCTCTTCAAACACAGTTAATTCATCATATTCCTTTAAGACACTGTACGTCTGCAAAAACAAGAATATTAAACTGTACTGAACTGTCCCAACGCAGTCACTGGTGTCACAATTGAGTTGATCAGGTTGAGCAGTTATATTATTTGCAGGGCATTCACCGGGTACAGGAGCTAGGCTGCTCACCTCGCCAATGCCATCCTTATTCCATAAGGAGGGAAGCCCCCGGTTAGATAGCTGGAGGGCGTTCCACTCTTCCTCCATCACCTCTTGAACGAGGAGGCACTGGGAGCCCCGTGATCCGCCATCCCGACCCTCCGTCTCTCCCGTTTGCCTGTACTTGTCCAGCAATCTGGAACGGCTGTTTTTCAACCTGTCCACGCAACGCTTTAAGAAAGGAGAGAGTTAACATAAATTGCTAGCTTGACATTTAGGTTGCATTAATTAGGCCTACTTGATATTATACTAGCTAAATACCACTCACTTATTCACTCCTATGCTTGCAAGCATGACTTTTTGGAACAAGGTAGTTTGATGGCATCTAACAATTAGCAATACTGACATTCAGGTCATTAAATAAATGCTAAGTCGTCATGTAGACTAAACTAATACTGTAGGTACTACAACTAGGATAACATATCATTCGCACCTTTCTGTACGTTTCTTTCCATGGCGGCGTAGTCCCTTTGTAAAGAGAACGATGTCTCTGTGAAGCATCCATTATTATATTTCAAGCTGCAATAGGTTTAGTTAACTAGATAGTTAACCTTATAGCAACAAACAACTAACGCGCGCCGCTTACACAAGTTACAAACAAATCGTCAAATTAACCTCATGGCCCGGAAGCTGTTGCCGGAAAGCCTTATGGGTAATGTAGTTGGATCAGTAAATCAGCAAATATTTATTAAAATTTCTCATTCAACAGAAACAGCTTAGTATAGAATATAAAAGTGAACACCTTTATCAACGCTTTTTTCATTACTCCAATAAAACATGGCATTTCAATGCAAAGTGTACTGTCCTAATACTGCTGCTGTGCTTGTGACCTTTTTAGTAAAGTTTCTGTCTGTTTCTGTTTGTCTGCATGGGGTTGCGGGATTGTGCATATGCTGTGCTTGTCTCTTTAAACAAGTAGCCTTGTATCTATTTGGCTGGACCAGCTAGGACCTCGACTGGAAGACTGTGGTTGGGGCAGAGGTCTTTCTTTACATAACAGTCTATGACTTCACTCATATCTGTTAAAGAGACATGTTGTAATGGCCAACTCTCAGTTGTTTACCTGTTGACATGGGAAGAAGCTTAAGGCCTCATTGGAATTAACCAGTCCTATCTGTTTGCCATGCAACAGCAGGCTCGTGGCTAGTGGTGCTCCGACAAATGTGCTCTGCGTCAACTTTCGCGCGCCTCAACTGTGACTAGTCAAGCAAGTCCGGGGAAAAGTCCACTGCAAATCTATAGCTACAATGTCAAAGGTTGACAGAATGTCCTCGGGGTTGTCAGGACAAGCAAAGCCGAACCACGTACCCGACTCGGAATCAGAATCGGACCCTGAGGATCACCCGCCTGCATTTGGTTCTGGACCAGCTGTTGCTTCTATTCTCCGTACACAGGTCATCCATAGCGGGCACTTCATGGTGTCCTCTCCGCACAGTGACTGCACTCCACGGAGGCGGAAAAGCGGAGCCACGGTGGGATATGATTTCGATACAGTGAACAGGACATGGTGTCAAACATACAAGTTCGGTCCGCTTAGTTCTGGAAGTCTGAGCATTGACCCAACGCTTACCCGGTTATTTGAGTGTATGTCACTGGCCTACAGGTAAATCATAATGCACTGTTAAACTTGTGCGTAAAGTGGTCATGATTTCAGTCCTCTGTGCCCATGCATCTTGTGTGTCTGCTGAATCTGTACATTTCGCTTATTCAGTTTACATGTTGCTAGACCTTTAGTTACAAGTTTTAAAGTTTCAAGTTTATTATTAGGGTCATGGTTCTGAACCTGTATTTTTGAGAATGCTTACAACTCTGTGGGCGTGCTGTAGGCCTACTTGCGAAACTCCTCTCAAAATCTTGACAGAAGACTGGACTTTGGTGTCAGTTGGAAACAGTGAATTACATTGCAACTGAGGGAAAGGAGAGCGACAGAGTGATCCTGTCCTTTGTCCTTTTTAAACCGTATTTCAGCATACATTGTCTTTATTTTAATACATTTACATTTTAAACCAATCTTTCATTTTAAAAGCAAATGATCTGTCCTTGATCCCACCGATAGCAGCCACAGATGTCCACAAAAGACCTTGAAAAAATTGTTATTGCCAGGAATTAGAGATATTCTGCCAAGTAGCCTATGTTCCACAATATGAAGCTGGACTGCTTTCAGTAATATTATGTGCCTGTAACCTTTGGCAAAGAGAAGACTCCCTCTTCCATTCCAACTGCTTCCATTCTATCTGCTAAATGACTAAATGTAACTGTGTCAAATTAGGGATACCACTCATAAGATTATATTACTGTATGCCAAGACAGCAATACTACAGTTTTAAAGCCTGTCAATAATGTCACATTATTGTAATACTTTTTGAAATCTGCTATGGCTTTGAAACAGTTTGGTAAATAGACACAATAAGGACACATCACTATTTGTTCAACGTTAATGTGAGCATCACTTTTCAACCAGTTTGGAACTCTCCTCAAGACTAGTCATGTAGTCTGAGCTTGTTGACACTAGTCTGTAATATGTGAGCCTCATTTTTAAGACGTTTTGCATGAACATCATTTATCCTTGTTGATATGCTCCCAGAAGTCTATTAGCACACTGTTAATGTTAAGTCCCCTTCTGCCTTTTTTGCTGAGTGTGTGACATATGTCTCAACAAGTGTATTTGCTGTTTGAAAACATCCAACCTGTACCTGGCTTCCAAGCAACTCCACAAGCGCTAAGTCATCTAAGTGGTTCATTTTCACCATCACGTGTGCAGCTGGGTGTCGACGGAGAGGCAGAGTGGGAAAACAGCTTGTCAGTGTTTAGATGGATGAGCTTCCCTGATGGGGGCCCAGCAGAGCCACCTGTGAGATAGACTAAATGTTGTGAAGAGCTTTGGGTGTTTGCTATCAAATCTGACATTGGTATCTCTGTATCTTTGTTCACATACTGAACACACATACCCAGATATACACTGGATTATGTCTCAATGTAAACGTGATGGGAGGAATTGAGAACTTTTTTTAAATTCAGTATTATTATTATTTTTTCTTGAGAGAAAAGCTGTGTTTCTCACTTATCTATTTGTACTGAATTGATTTGTTCCCTTTTTCAGTGGTAAACTTGTATCTCCAAAGTGGAAGTCTTTCAAGGGCCTTAGGTTACTGTGGAGGGATAAGATCCGTCTAAATAATGGAATCTGGAGGGCCTGGTTCATTCAGTGTGAGTCCTACAGACCCCCTCATCTCTTTTTTTATCACTTTTTTGTTATCCTTTCTGTCTGTCTGTCTCTCTGTCTCTCTCTCTCTTTCTTTCTATGATTATGATATTTCAACGTATTCAGCCTAATAGAGAAATTGTAAAACAACAAAATGATTAATACATGGTTGGCCACTGTAACCACGTAAACCATAGATTGAATACAGCCCCTTTACAAGTATCCATCTCTAAATCAGTACAACAACAACGACTTATGCAAAAATAAATTGTGTGTACAGCAGCAAAAATGGAAAAAAACCATCTTTCCATTGTGTTCAATATAATTCAAGTGAAAGTTTGGTTCTTCTTCTGTGGTTCAGATGTAGAGAAGAGGAAGAACCCTGTCTGTGGCTTTGTTACCCCTCTGGAGGGCTTGGAGGCAGAATCGCACCACAAACCTGAGGTGAGGGTGCCCCTGCCCCCTACAGACCCCCCCCTCAGTATAGTATGTACTGTTCTATTATTGTGTTTGACTTGAAGTGGCCTCCACTATAATCCTCTCTGTGGTCTGTGTTGGAAGGCTATTGTTTTAGAAGGAAGCTACTGGAAGCGCAGGATTGAGGTTGTAATCAAAGAATACCACAAGTGGAGGATATACCACAAGAAAAGGGTGAACCAACAGTCAACATGATAGATGGTACTGTATCCGCTGTAAAGTATACATCTGTTTTCTTGACATGTATCTGTTTTACCTTTGTAGCTTCAGAAAAACAAGGATGGCCTTTTGTCAATGCTACAGCAGGTGAGAATTACATTTATTTGATGTACTTATGGACTCTAACTCAGACGATGGACTCTGTGACTAGACAGTAACTGATATTATTGCCAATGTGGATTTCCACCGCTCATGTAGTAGGTTGAAGCCGGTTGGTGATGGTGTGTGTGAAAGATAGATAAGAGATATTGATGTTGGGGAATTGATAACCCAGTCGTAGTTGTATTTACCTTCCTAGGTTAGGAGCTTACCTCAAAGTCCTGCTGGGCTCTATAAATAGCAAATGTTCGACCCACCCTGGACAGTCAGCGCAGGAAAAGGGAAGAAAAAAAGACAAATCTAAATGTTCAGTGACTTGCGTCATGGGCTGACATTTGTGAGCAAATCACACATTTTGATTGCCTTCAGTGACAATACCTCTAATCTGTCCTTCAGATCTGCTTTTTGATTTTCACTGAGGTGGCTTCAGACTTTAATGTCGCTTAATCATATCTGACCTACTTCCAGGGCCGAACCGTTAAGCAGGGGTGTATTAAGACTTTGATGTTTTCCTTGAATTGTAAACGTATGCGTCGGTTGGTGACGTCACAATGGCAAAAAACAACCAGCCGTCTTGTGAGGAGAAGGTGATGCGTCCAGCGAAGATCCCTAGTGATGACATGTGACACGTGCCTTTTCTGTTTGGCCTGTTTAATTACTCTGTCATTGGATTCATTCTGTCATCAGTTTACGAACCCCATAACTTTTACCTGCTCTCAACCATTAATGCAATAATTTATGCAATAATAACGACAGCACAGATGATGTTGATCGTCTCTGAGTTCTGCGTAGAATGGGCTTGCGAGGTTCAAAGGAGCACATGCCGACAAGTACTACTCGGGTCAAAGATCGCAAAACAAGTGCTGGGCGCCTACTGTCAACTCAAGCCCTAAACGCTTCTGCTGTAGACGATGTTCACAAGTCATAAGACTGCCTTTCGCTTGAAGAAAAAAAAAATATTATTCATCACACCCTGAATAATTATTTAATAAATTGAGAAATTATGAATATGAAAACAGAGTTACCATTGATACAAGTGATATTTATAGGAGCCTATAAGGGATATTAACATTTAGCAAGAAAAAAATAATCATAAATAAGAAAGACAGGCAGAAGTGACAGAACGGAAGTCTTTAATTTTCCTGTTTCTGACTTCAGAGGTTCTGTTTGTCAGGCAGGGGGCGGGGGGGGGGGGGGGGGGCGGGGGAGCGGCGGGGGGCCGTCAGTCCACATGTGAGTGTGCCTGCCTGGAATTAGGTCAGGGACAAAAGAATAAAGAAATGAATAAAAATACATAATGGAACCAGGTAAGGGGGCTAGTGTTTTTTGCCCAATATCACAAAACTGCTTCCTCAGTGTGAAACACACACACACACACACACTTCTTCTTCTGAACTACATTATAATTTTCCTCTGAGAAGGAAAACGTGAATAAGGGGTTTGTCGTTAGCTGAGACGTAATCAAAAGCATTTCCTCCCGATCCTGGGTTTCCCTATAAATGTGCTTTGTGACTTTGTGGAGAACCATTAAGAGTAGGAGATGTGGGTGAGGCACATTCATTCAAACACAGGCACAAGATACGGGCTCTGGATCCACATTTGCTGTGAGTGTTTTTGTGTTTTAACTGGTGCTAGGATTTAAAGTGAGGCTTTCTGTCTTTGACTGAATGGCTTTCTTGAGATTGGAACAGATTTCGGAGGCAAGTGTACCAACAGTATAATGTGTTTTTCCATATGCATTAATATTCTTTATTATTAATTAATTAATAATCTCTTATTCTAATACAATTAAGTTACAGTACCACTGTTTCATTCGGCTGTATTATTGTGTATGTAATTGCTTATCAAGAAAAGATAAACTCACTTTTGGACAGAAGTAGAATCTCTAGTCGTACAGGGACTAGAAAGATCAGGTTGAAATTTCCCTCTATTAAAGGATGTTGTGCTGTTTCAGTGGTTGCATTGTTAGTGCCCTCTAGTGGCGAACTCAGGCCGCCACAGAGTCTGGCAGCATCTGATGCTCTTGTTTACTCCACTGTGTCCAGGGTCAGATCTGCCGGGCCGAGCTGGAGAAATGGTCCAGCCATATGTACAAGGAGCCGGAAGCAACAGTGGAAGAGGCCCACATGTTTGACCTGGACTGCTTCCTGTCAGACATCTCCGACACCCTGTTCACCATGACCCAGAAGCCATGCCCATGGGCCTCTGACCGCCACAACAGTGAGTGAGGGGGACAGGTCTATGTTGACAGTGGAACATCATATATATACTGTTGAGGACTTCATATAGTGAAAAGGTACTGGGTTAAACACTTCGTCATGTGAGTCTGTAATTCAGGAAAGATACCACCCCATAAATAAGGAACTTGAAATGGATCGAATGAGATGAACGCCTCTGACTGTCTGACCCTTACCTCCTCAGCTTACACCAGCAACGCTGATATGATTCAGCCTGGCCTGACCCCCCTGCACCCTAACCTGGATGACTTCATGGATATCCCAGGTACTGTTCCCCATCCTGTCTGACATATACCTACAGAGGTACTAGCCACCATCTCTGCTTTGAACTGTAGTGATTCATCAAAGAAAGCCCTCTGAATTTTGTGGTATATTTTTTTGGCATTGAATAGATGGTTTTACTACTAATAATGACTCATTATTTATAATGTTTTGCACATGTCTCCTAAGAAGTCATCAATGCTAGAATTAGTCTATCGTCATCTCACCTCATGAATTGTGTGGATGTATCACATATTGGATATTAGTAGTTGTTGGTTTTACTTCTATTGTGTTTCAGCAGCCATGTTCTTGCGTTAAGTTTGTTCAGTGGATGCTTGCTGAGTCAGGGATCACTAGTGGTCAGTGTGTGTGTGTGTGTCTTTGGCTTTGACCCTCGGGGGTGAGGGGGAGGTCAGTGGCTGGGCTGAACATGTCAGAAGGAGGAAGTGGAAGTAGATGTGGTCAAACGCAGCACCTCCGAAGACGAACTTGGGCAGAAGAATGGAGAAATGGCCCCACGTGTCCCTCTCTGCTTTTTGCTCTTCCATGAATCTTATCGAATGACAAAATGATGACAACATTTCATCCCTCAACAGTGTCAATCCTTCTGTACTGTATTCTGCAGTTGGCCAGTGATAGAGGCGAGTGTGTGCGTGTCTGTACGGATCTGCAAATCAAGGCCTGACTGGGTCCTCTGTGATCAGCTGTCTGTCTTTGTCACAAGGGAAAGAGAGCGCGGGGCGTGTGGGTGGCATTGTGTTTAGTAGGCACACAAATAGTAAGCTCCTCCATGTGACTATGTCACCCCACGTCACGGTGGGAATGGAAGCCCAAAGGAAAGTCCACCTCCCTGGCTGTTGGTAGGGTTTCATGCCAGGCTACTGTGGATGCTACTCCTAGTTGTTGCTCAGGTACATTGTTACTAACTGGTGCAGAGAAGACCACTTAGGGACCTGCTGGTAGGCGCTTGATCAAGTCATTATCTGCGGCTTTGTTTTTCTTGCTTGTTTGTAGGTTAACACATGACTTATAGTTGTTAATAATTCATCCGCTCAATAGGTGTTTCCTGAAACTGGTGTGTTTTAATGTTGTCAATGAAAGGTATTTGTTATGAATGGCTGTTCGGCATTGAAGGCATTTGATATTCCATGGACACTATGTCTCTGACATGGGTACAGTGCTGCTGCCTGCTGCCAGGCGTCTGCATGTGGACTCAGTGTGACTGAGGGCCACACATTCTCTGGAAGCCCACCAGAAATGTTCCATAGGGCCATCATGCCACATCCCACATTGCTTTCCGGAAGTAGAGCTTCACTGAGTAAACAATATAGACAGTTATACAGAGAGGAGGTGTGTAGGTGGTTAAACAATGAATGTAGTTACATTTGAGTGTGTTCCCAGTGATGATTGTTCAGCAAATTAATCTGTCCTTGAATCTGTACAAACAGTAGGGCAAGGTAGAGTCTCTTCCACATGTGTAAAGTGTGTTTATGGTTTATGGTTCTGGTGCTGTCTGTTGCAGATATCTTTATGAGCTACCGGGGTCAGCCGTCAGAGCACACTGGATATAGCGACTGTGAATACTTTGAAAGCTTGTCTTCTGGAGCTTTCGTCTCAGTGCCTCCGCCTGTGGTCCCCAGTCCTCATCTGCTCATCAACCCCCACCTGACTCAGGTACACCACAACTGCTGTATTGTAAAAGTTGAACATGTCGTGGTACTCTCTCTGACGGATGATATCTCTTGCAGCCCAGCCTGTCATCCGACAGCTTGTCTCAGCCCTCCTCGTCCAATGCCTTGCCAGGCACTGGTTTTCACCAGCAACCCCTGGCCTCTAACATGACCTTCGACCCCAGCAACGTGGCCTCCGAGGCCAAGTTCAAAGGTCAGCAGGACTACAATGAGTATCATGCCTCTGGCATGGTATCCGGGGCAATGCCCTATGGACACCAGTCTTACCCTGGTGCTGCCATCTCCACGGCAACCGCCAGCTTAGAGCCTGTCGCCTCAGACAGCCCTTTCATATACCCTCCTCTGTGTAGCAAGTACGGTTACCATTCCACCTCATCCAGCACTATGGCGTCCACGGTCATCACCCACACAGCCTCGTCCATGGGGGGTCCAGGGTCAGACCACCAGGCCCACAGCTACCCCACCACAGGGGACATGTACCCCCCAAGCCCCTGCATCTCTCAGGGATATCCCTCGGTAGGGCCCGCCCCGTCCCACGCCTCCCTGCCCTCTCTCAATGCGGCCCACTGCTTCTCAGCCCCTCAGCAGGGGGGCGTGGGGAGTGGCAGGGGGAAGCGCAAGCACAAGACCCCGGGGCCGAGAGAGCCCGGGCCCATGAGCGCTGGCCCCCGCCCCAGCGCTCCTCCCCAGAGCAGCTGCCTGGCTAAGCTGCTGTCGTCGGGCAAACAAGAACGTTAGTGCCTCCTGTCACTTTCTTCATCAATACACGGAGTACTACCAAAATGCCCTCTTTTACTTTTGATGTATTCAACTCTTAACTTTGAGCTCTCTTGTTTGTAGGCAAACCAGCGCTGGAGTTTGATGGAACTTTGGTGGCAACAAAAGGACATAGGTCAACCTCTCCTAACTCCCGAGTAAGATATTGTTTAAGGAGTTCTGAGTGATAAATTTGAAAACATCCTTTTTGATAAAGAATTTTGGTTTCAGACATGTTTCAAACCTTTGAGCTGCAATGTCATGGAATAATACAATCATTTCTTCTACATGTCTTTGGTACCTCTGCATGAAAAGTACCAGTTCTACTGCTAACTGCAGGATGTGTTTTGTCCAGCAGGCAGGTGGCAGCATGGCCATAGGAGGGCCAGCGTCCCAGCTAAAGCCAGGAGCCCCCTGGCCCTCGATGGCCCCTGTACTCCCCCTGGTCCTCCCCCCCCTGCTCTGCCAGACCTCCAGCCGGGGCCAGGCAGGAGCCCAGGCCAGCATGTCCCGGGGCTCTGCAGTGTCTGCCCTCCTCACTCAGGGCACCGCACACACCAACACACCCCTCCTCATCCCCAAGACAGAGAAGCTCTCCCCTGTACAGATATATGGCACTGAGAGGACCAGCTTAACCGATGCTCAACACATTTCAAATCCTTTCGGTATGCGGTTACATTTACATTTACATTACATTTACGGTTCCAAAGTTTCTTTTGATGTCGGAAAATGACATTAAAATTTGAAATCCTGACTTCCGAGTCCTGACCGGGGTATTTTTTCCAGCAAGTTTCTTAGGTCCCTCAGGCCAAACATCCCCCACCAGCCTCCTGGAGAAAGTATCCAATCCGGAGTCCCCACACTCCCTACCTGGCCAATCCAAGACAGAAACGCATAAGGTACATTCGCAAACTCCATTCATAAACCTTCCCCCCTGATAACTGTTACCCGAGAAAAAAAACTCTTAAAAATGTGATGCCGGCGTGCTTATCTGGTGCCGTGGTAACACCAGGAAGCCCTGGGACATCTGCGCTGACACCATGGTGTGATCTTGTGTCTCTGAGCAGAGCTTTATCTTGCAGACGGAGTCCAGGAGGATCACTCATATCTCTGCCGAGCAAAAGAGACGCTTCAACATCAAAATGGGATTTGACACCTTACACAGCCTTGTCACAACGCTGACCTCTCAGCCGAGTATAAAGGTATCGCCGGGATGGCTTGCGTCAGCGCAACACATGCAAAGCAAAAGCTTGAGGAGCTGCATTCAATCCCAATCATTTGAAGTCGAATTCGGTTCAAAGCATGACCTCTGTCACGCCTGCCTCTCCCACCGACCCCTGCGCTGGGGGTGGGCGTGGGGGGGGGGGGGGGGCGTGTGGGAAGGTGGGGGGGTGGGCGTGTGGAGCTGTGAGCCCCAGTGATCCCCCCCTGTCGTCCCTCCCAGATCAGCAAGGCCACCACGCTGCAGAAGACGGCCGAGTACATCAGCAAGATGCAGCAGGACAGGAGCCAGCTGCACGACGAGGCCCAGAGACTGAGGGAGGAGATCCTGCTGCTCAACTCGGCCATCAAGTGAGGCCGCGCGCCGCCTTGAAAGAAACATCCAAAGTGCTCGTTTGTGGAGTACACGTGCGGGCCTGCCCGGAAGGCCTGCGTGTAGCTGACTGCAGACGCTCTCTCTCCCCATGCAGCGTGTGCCAGCAGCAGCTTCCTGCCACCGGTGTGCCAATCACGCGACAGCGTTTCGATTACATGAGGGAGAAGTTCCGCGAGTATGTCCGGGCCCAGACGCTGCAGAACTGGAAGTTCTGGATCGTATCCTTCTCCGCTCCCCTCTAGATCTCTGTGGAAAACGTGCGCCGGGATTTACGTCTCTCTTTCATATGCCAGCTTTTTGAAACGTACACCGTCATTCAAACACCGGGCGTTTTGTTCCCCCTTAACTTGAGTTTAGTTCAGCATCATCATCGAGCCGCTGTTTGAGTCCTATAATGGGATGGTGTCTACCGCCAGCGTGCAGGACCTGTGCCGCACCACGTTGTCATGGCTGGACCAACACTGCTCTCTCCCCTCGTTGAGACCCAGTCAGTCCTGGAGCTCCAGTATTCTGCCTGTCTGTCTGTCTCTCTCAGCCTGTTCCCCAATGTGTTCACCTCCCTCTCTCTCTGCTGTCTCTCCTCTCTCCGTTCCTCCTCAGTGGTCCTGAGTTCACTCCGGCTCCTCAGCACGTCCACGTCCATCCTGACAGACCCCAGCCTGGTCCCAGAGCAGGCCACCCAGGCTGTCACTCGGAGCCACCCCGCTGCAGCCCAGGACCACTCCACACACACCCTCCCCAGGGACAGCACACAGCCCATGTGACCCGACCAGCCCTTCCCTCGGAGGAGACGGGAACACCTCCCTCCACCAGCTGTGGCGTAGGGATTCTTCTTCACGGCGGAGCTTGACGCTGCAGAAGTTCACCCCTCCTCGAAGTTCGACACGCAACTTGGTTCCAGTGTTCTCATGGATGTTTTCCATCTCAAACATTCCAAAGTTGTGATTTAAAACAAGCTTGCTGCCTGTTGCAGATAGTTGACTGTTATGTTTTGTTTCACTAAATGATTTAAAGTGACTGTTATAGTTATGTTGTCCCAGTTTAATAATTGAAGTGCAGGCAGATAGATTCAAAGGGCTACATGTAAAGGCGCATTTTGTAAATCAACAGATGTTTCAGTTGCTTTCTAAAATGACATAATAGTTACCCAACAATACACATGTATCTGAAGCGGATCTCAGGTTATGTTGCACATTGCAAATATAGAATTGACCCATTCCTTGCTCAATAAAGACCTGTATCTTTAATATTGGTTTATTTGTCTTCAGTTTACAATTTTCAGAAAGAAACAAATATTAGGTACAGGTTGTAAAGATTATTTCTCTAGATGGCGTTTATACAGATCATTGCACTAGATGGCGTTATTCGAGTGCGGGTGTAGGCGTATAGAAAAGTTGTGTTCCAGAACAGAAGTATCTCCTATGTTGTTTTTTTCTCTCTAAGATGTAACTGCTACTCCCATCCTGCAAGTGGTGCTGTGCATTGTGGAACGTAAAGAACAGTCCTAGACTCCGCCGCTGCCGAGTGCGCTGTCCACTTCAGCACCATGCACAGAGGCAGGATAACAGTCAGCTTGGGATTCTGAGACAAATCCTTGACGAGAGAGGAAGGCACCGCACAGCATCGCTTGGTGTCCGAGGATAAAGAACAACAAAGCCTACGACCGTTTTACAACTCTATAGTTGCAAGAATCGCTAAAAGGTAAGATATGTTGCCTCGTGTTTATTCAAACAATAAGAATCAAGTTAGCCAGAGCTAACAGCTCTCGACAGCCGGAATATTCGCGCATCACTGAAGAACAGCTCGCCCCGGTTAGCTTACGCTGGCTAAAATAAACAGATTAACTTGTTTTATGCGTCTGAAGCATTTGTGTTTGCGTCGATATTTCATCTGATATGCAACAATATAATATGGACACATAAAACACACTGAGCGTGTTTAAAAGACTGTTTAACAGCGTAGCTTCCTAGTTCTGCGGACGGGTGGATTTACTCATCGATTTCGGTGTAGCCAGTATATTCGCAATTGCGTGCGCAGGGATGTTATTGTAACAAATCTCTATGGTCTTCGGTTCTTTACCTTGCCTTAAATAGCACATTTGATCTGTTCTTCAGGAAACCGAGTGCTTAATGATAAAGTTGCCCAAAATTCGTATTAGTCATGTTTAAGTAATGTTTGTTTTTTTGCACGGCTCATCTCGTTGCTCACCACGCGCCTTTAGTAGGTTATCTCTAACCGTAAAAGGCCTGCGTTCCTAATTTATCTCTGACCTTGATGCTTTGTGATGACATAATAATGAATTACTTGAAATTTCAGAAAAAGTTATATTACTTGTTGTTTTTTGTAATAAGATAATATGCAATGCATGTACTTGTGTGTGTCTTAATTGTGTGGCAGACTAAACATTGTTTTGTTTCACCGTGGAAAAGTAGCGTATACCTTTCAAATTGTTTTAACTTGCTTGTCTCCTCAAATCCTACTAATAAATAGATTCAGGGACGGCTATCAGAATTTTGAATGACACACATAACAAACATATACAGACTTAGAAGTGCAGTAGTGGAGGTGGAGCCCTAACCTCAACAACAGGGTAGCTAGACGAGGTGACAAAGGAAGGTAGTCTGTCAAGTATTTCTGTCTAACAGTGATCCTTAGCTACCCAGATAATGCCGTTAAAGGTTCTATACTATCTCCCCCCCCCTCTCTCTCTGTCTCTATCTCTCTCTTGCTCTCTCCCAGTTTATCCATAAACCATCTGCTTCCTGTTCTGTGTTGATAGGGTTGTTTGACAGGGACTGACATTTCCTCCTTTCTGCAGCCTCTCTCTGGGTGAATCTGTTCACTGTTAGCTTCCCTCAGACACATCCAGGCCTCCTGCTCCTCCATCCCCCCTGTCTCCCCCCCCCCCCCCCCATACACACACACACATACACACTCACAGGCTACTGCTCCTGGCCTACTTCCCTCTCCCTCGCTACTCTGAAGGACACCCAGCACAGCTGGAGGGGGGAGGGGGACGGTGGTGGGGCCGGTGGGGCTGTCAGGCTGGGGGTAAACGGGTTGGGATGTCAAGGAGTAAGGGTGGGTGGGTGGTTGGGGGAGGGTGGGTGGTTGGTTGGGGGAGGGGGGCAGTGTTTGTGTGAGAGTGAGTTTTCGACAGTGTCGGTTCTACCCGGGCAGCAAATGTTCACTGCTCGAGACACAACCCCAGCGCCCGTCAGCCGAGTGCATCTTTCAAATCTAAACTGTAAATGTGAGAGCGCAGCAGGACGGACCTCCTTAATTCAAAGAGAGTGTTTTCCAAATGCTCTCTCTTATCTCCGAGCAGCAGGGGAACACAGACTGGAGCGTTCCTCGCAGGTTCCACTTAGAACCGGCACTCGGGCACAGAGGAGACGCGGGAGAACAAAAGGAGAGAGACTTTGAGCGCCGGCAGTCGTTGCCGTCGATGAGGACGAAGGTCAATAAAGTGTCACATTGGACACCGTTGAAAGCAGCCCAGGGCTGCGTTTCCCGATAACGATGGATCGTAGCAACGATCGAGCAAAAAACGAAACCATCGCTATTTCTTACATGCGTTTCCCAAACATGCTCGTAAGGAGTAGGCTAATCTATGCACTTTCAAGAGTTACGAATTTTCAAGAGACACTTTAGCTACGATGTCTTTAGGAACGGCCCGTAGAACTAAGAATCGTCCTACGATGGATTCTACGATCAATTTAGGCTTACGACGCTTTCGGGAAACGCACCTCAGATGTGTTTTGGTCTTAGTCTCGGGAGCCCCTTCAAGGTGTGCTGTGTTTTGGGTTCGTCTGATGTAGAGATGCTCGATATCTAGTGTCTGTCTATCCAGCCTGTGTAACTGCCTTGAATGATCACCGTAAGGCATGGACCAACACTCCCGTGCCCCACATCAACCCTGGGCTTCTTGAGAGCGCTGGTGGTCACATTAGCATGCTTCTGTACCCTTGTTAAAGCATCCATTTTTATCCTTACAGACACGCACACGCACACATGCTATTCTTTGTCTTCATCTCTTTCTCCCACTGCCATTCGGCACAGGCGCAGTGGAGATTAAACTTGGATTTTGCTTTAGATGTTCGGTCCCTAATCTCCGCTCAGTGGAAACAGCCTCACTACACGAGTCCTTGTTATTTTGTGCATGCGTCTGCATGACCTGTGTGAGTGCTTGTCTGTATGAAAGTGTGTGCATCTGTGTGTGTGTGTATACATATGAGTGTGTGGGCATGTGTGTGTAGTAGTAGTTGATATTGGAGTGTTCCAGGCAGATGGGAGAGCGTATGCTTCCTGTCTTCAAGAGTCCCTGGGCCAGGTCTGTATCAGCCTGCGTGCTCAGCAGATGCTGGAGAGGGCTCTGGTACCACACAACCAGCACCCCACATGACTCATCTGGGGGGCTAAATCCGACCTGAGCTCGCGCTAAACAGGAACCATGCCGCGTTCTTGAAATCACTTTCCTAGCGTAAACGGAATTCTGATTCCGCGGTTTTCCGTCGTTGTGTGAGTAGGGATGGTTCACACCGTTTGGCCTAGAGTTGTGTGTGCTGGTTGCGTCAGGTTTAAGACCAGGCGGGTGATGGACAGCAATCTGTCTGATCTAGATTGGAACTCAACTTTCAATCCTCACATCAAAGGGATTCAAGTCCTCATCAAACGGCAAGAAACATAAGATAACATTTAGATCAAGGATTGAAATTGAATAATTCAAACTCCCAGACCTTTGTAACAGAGTCTTAAGATAATGAGTGGTGTCCTTGGCATGCTGATAGTTCAGACATGATTTATTTACAATTTTCTTTAGATCTAAAATTACTCAATAAAATATTTGCCGCTATTATTCATCAGTTGGATGAATGAAAAACACATTTCCTTTATGAGGGTCTTTCTGTATGAGACGCGGGCCGGTGGTGGTGATGAAAGACTGATGAAGCTGCATTATTGAAGTGAACACAGTCACGAGGAGACGAGGGGAGGCAGTCGTTGGACTCCATCACAGAGAGGCCCGTTTGAAGCTGTCGCTGCGTTCCCCTTCCGTGGGGTGGGGGGGTGGGGGGGAGGGGGGGGGCACGCTGGGCCTGTCAGACGGCTTCAGGCGCCGCCCCCCCCGGGATCCCCCCACCTCCCCCTTTCTCTCACCCTCTCCCTCCCCCTCTATCCCACCGACTTCAGAGTGGCTTTGAAGTTCACCCACAGTGAGAGGGTGGTGGCGAGGAAGGAGTATTGAGGGTGCAGCCAAGGGAGTATTGATGGGGAAGGGAGGCATGTAGAAGGAGAGACGCGCTGACGGGTATGATAATAAGCCCTTCATATATTCTCCTCTAACCTACCTACTCTCAGACCTAATCCGTGCTTGATATCACAATAGTATGCAAGGAGGTCTTCGTCTGGCGAGGGGAGCGCGGCGAGGGGGGAGGACACGAGGAGAGGAGACGGGTGGGGATCGTAGGAGAGACATGCGGAAGGGGGGAACAGATAGGAGCTAAGCCGGAGGGGGGGGGGGGGGGGGGGGGGGGTTGAAGACCGTGTTGTCTGTGTGCTGCCGTGCACCTTGCGTGTGTATTCTGCGAGACACTGAATAATGTAGGAGTGCCGTGTCTGGTTCCAGAGGCCACACAAAGCGGGCTCGGATAACCTGTGCTGGGGTGGCTATCGGTACGTTTGCATGTGTGTCTGTTTGACGGGTTGGAGAGGGGGACTAGAATAGTGAGGTGTGCCTCCGAGAGCAGCTGTCGCTTGCAACTCGGCCTTACCACAGAAGCATCTGCCATGTGAGGGAGAGAGAGGGGGAGGGAGAGAGGGGGAGGGAGAAATGGAGAGAGGGGGAGGAAGAGATGAAGAGTGATAGAGGCAGAGAGAGGGAGAGGGAGAGAGAGAGTGATAGAGGCAGAGAGAGTGCTAGAGGCAGAGACACACAGAGAGAGAGAGAGAGAGAGAGAGAGAGAGAGAGGTTACCACCCCATCCATATCCATCGTGCTTCTGAGGGACATGGGGAAGGCAGCGAGGTAAACGGTTTGAAATCAGGATTTCGTGTCTCTTTTTCTAACCCCCTTTCTTAGTAATCACCGGCATGCTGCAGCTCCTCTGTGAATTCATTGTGTTCCATCGGAGCCAGGGACATATGTAAATGATTACATTTATCTTAACATGCAGCGAGGCTACCTGCGTAGAACAGAAGCGTTCGGGTTTTTTTCCCAGCCAATGAAAATGGCTTATGCTGTCCTCCTCAAGCCAAGCCCAGATGAGATGGATGACAGAGCACCAGCAGCAGCGGGCTGTGGGGCTTTGGCTGTCCAGCGATGCTGTTTTTCACCCCAGAGAGATGAAAGACCACTGAAAAGAATGAAGGCGACAGGCAGCGATGCTCTGAGTGAAAGCGTGCCGGAGATTAATGCATTCACTGACCTTTTCCATCTTTTCTCTTCCGGAACATTCTGGGAATTCATATCAGGGCTCTCCTTCTGCAGTCTTCTCAGACATGTCCAATATTTAGACATACTGCAGCCACGGTTCAAACATTCCTAGGTTTTCCTCGCGGGAGTCTTAACCAACACAACATTGTATCATGTTGATAGGACAGGCCCAGATACAGGTCATTCTGAGATGAGAGGGCCTGACAGGTGCTTGCATTTAATCTCTCTCTCTCTCTCTCTCTCTCTCTCTCTCTCTCTCTCTCTCTCTCTCTCTCTCTCTCTCTCTGTCTCTCTCTCTCTCTCTCTGTGTTTTGGGGGAGGGGTATTGTGAGTGCGTCCTCCTGTCTAAATGGGTGTAGTAGGCCGCTATGACTGCCTCAGTGCCTACTGCAGTTTATAATACAGGACCTCATTGGACGGTTCAGACTAGCAACACACTTTCAATAATGTGTATCTCACTACCCTATGGGGATTAGTTCATGCATGGACACAAACATGTTGTAGCCGACATTGTAAGGTCGATTCAGTCATTACCTCAATAAATGGCATATTCTTGAGTTCCGTCGCAAACAATGTCTGCTAAAAGGCTCAACACAAGATGATATTTAACCGCGGTAAAAATGCCTAGAGACAGTCTATGGGTAATGTGCGTTCATAGCACGAGTAGTTTTTGTTTTGAGTCTTTTCTCAAACTGAATTCACACGGACGTGGATAAGCGGAGACGTGGTAGAATACAACTGCAGGTCGCACCATCTCAGCTCATTTTTAGAAGGACTAATTGCATTGCAGACACAGTTATATTTGTGGCTCATCTGCACTGGCAGAAGTGTGATTCCCCGATCCACCACCCACATCTCCTGGGCTTAGCAGCAGCACCACCACACCCGTATCTCCATCCAAACACACTCCACATAGTGAAGGGAGGCAGCAGGAGTGTGTGTGTGTGTGTGTGTTCGTGGATCATCCTGCACATTGTTTATGAGGATTAGTATAATTCTGCAGCCATGCCGGATCCGCTTTCTGCCAAGTTTTGACTGGGAAACGGGCTGGAGGGGGCGCAGAAACAATCCAACACCAAACGGGTGTGTGAGGAGGGCATCCCCTCCGCGGCTGACAGATCACCCCCATCACCCGTCTAGCCGTTTAAAGAGGGAGCCGAGCTTGTCCTCAGAACAATTACTTAATTGCTCCCTAATTTGCTGCGGGCCAAATCCCACGCGGCCTTGGTGAACTGTTCTCTGGGCCTCTGAAGGGAAGATGACTCGTTATAAACATGCCACTTCTCAGAATGATTGTTGTATTGCTGATGCTCTCTGTTGTATTCGCCGATGTCTGTTATTATAGAGAGAGGCGAGCCACTGCTCTTTCCTAGTTGCGGTTTCTAAACTACACGAAACAGCAACCTGTACTCTTCCCTGACGTGAATCGAATTCACGAATTGAATTTGACGTTGGAAGTGCACTGTAACATAAGAAGTTGTCCCTGCCTTATTGATGCCAATCTCTGATCATTATTGTCATCCTGACATAACATATAGTCATGCCATTTCGCGATCAATCTCAAATGCTGTTTTCTTGTAAAGAAGCGATGAGGGAAAAGCGTGCAGCGGTACAGGCAGCAGAAAAGCCAGAAAATAGGTTTGTCCGCCCCTGGTCGCCGTTCACTTTCCAGGGTATGTTTGGCCTCATTGCTTTCTATGGCTCCTCCCGGGAGCGGAGGAAATAGATATGGGGTTGGAAGGAGAGGGGGCCAGTATGAGGAGAGTCTGTTTACGTGCCTCTCTCCTCCAAGGTCCCTTCCTCGCTTAGTCACGGGCCACCGTATCAGGAAGGCGCCGGAGAGATGGAGATAAAGTGAGCCGTTTCAAAATTGCTATTGTATTGAAGGTGGTGCATTTGTCGCAGGCGGTACAGAGCAGTTATTTACCACCGGGGGCTGTTTATATTGTATCTGATAAAGAGCCGTTCAGCGCTGGAAGGCCATTTGCTTTGCGAGACTCCCATTGCTTGTAAACCCAATTTTTTGGGGATACTTTAACTTTTCAAGGAGTGTGATTTGATGGCTTGCTTTCCCAACGTTATGGGGGCATTTTTTGTTTTGTTTGTCAAGGCGTTTTACAACTTTCCAAAATCGGGACTGTTCATGGTGAAATCGTTTATGATGCTTTGCAGCTCTCCTATTGGTTGGTAATTGATAGTTGGCATGGCAAAGTTGTTTACGTGCTTTTTCTTGCGCCTCCAAATGACCATGAGCTCATCACTGTAGCGGCAATGTCGAAGGAGAAGCAGTTAGGCTCCTCTGTCGCTAACCGAATCAGGGAGAGAGGAGAGGGCGAGCGAGGACGGCAGGAGCTGAACCACGTCGACCGGCTCCCCCGCCGCAGCTCAGCCCCTCTCAGGGGAAACGAGCGGAAAGGCTGGGTCATGTTCCCCAGGTGACCCCTTTTCAGCGTGTCACCCTGGGCCGAGTTTTGCGCCTGACCTTTTCCCGACCCAGCGGAGATGAGTGTCGCCCGGGCCAGAGGCGGCCTCGCAGCCAGCCTGGTTAATAACACTGGCACTCGCTGGCCTCGGTGTCCCGCTCCACAATGGGAGCTGTCTGTCAGGGGGGCGCAGGGCTCAAACAAGGACAGAACGCCAGGTAGGCAGGCAGGCAGAGTGTAAGAACAGTGGTATCGTGGGAAATTTCATGCACCCTGACTTTCTCCATTTGGGAGAAACTAGTCAATTCCACATTATCTGAGGCAAGCTGCAAAAGGTGGTGGAGTGTGAACCTTATTCTGAAGAATAAAGAAGGAGAAAGATGGACAGACAGAGAAGAGGCCGTAAGAGAGGGAGAAAGGTGTTTAATTAGCTGCAGGAAGACTTGGCTTGGATCCTCTACTGTATTTAATTGACTGGTGGGATGTTGTCAGTGGAGTTGCCCTTTCCAAGAGCTACAAAGGCTGTTTGACAAAACCCTGACACTGAAAGACTGCAGTACAGTTAAGGAGAGATAGCATGTCTGAGATTGATGCTACGCCCACAGCATGACGTTTCAAAATGTCAAAATGTCAAGGAACCTGACATTTCTCACCGAAACCCGATTCCACAACTCAATGACCGGTTGGAGTGCGCGAAGCGTTCTTGATATCACATAATCAGAGGACTGCATCTCACTGTGAAAGGGAACCAGCAGGCAGACACATCCGACAAGCTTTTTTCTTTCGACTCCCCGCAAAAAATCCCCCCCGATATCATCCAGGCCTGCTTGGACACGGGCCGCGTGTGAGCGTGTGGGGGTCAGCAGCTCCTCCTCTGTCAGAGGCCTCCTTCACGGCCTCCCAGTGAGGCGTCTTGAGGTCATATCTGCTGAGCGCCGCAATTTCCGAAATGAGCCGGAAAAGCAGAGGAGCAGTGTTGAACAGGGACTGTGGCCAGACACGAGGCAGGAAACAGATGGCTGCTGGGGAGGGGGGATGAGGGGAGGGGTGGGGGGGGGGGCGGGGCACACACAAGCCTTGTGCACACTCCCAGCCCAGCCAGAGGATATTAGAGCAGTCCTGGACTTCACTCATCCTCTGGACCTCCTCCCTCTGGGATTACAGGCCAGTGACGGCAGCTGCTCTTGGGGAGGGGAGGCTGGGGCATCACCCTGGAGGACCGGCACAGCTGCTACCCCTGCCCCCACCCACCCCCACCCCCCTCTTCAAGGACCCTGACCTCTTGGATGGAGGCTGGCCATTGAGACCCCCTCCCTCCTCCTCCTCCCTCCTCCCTCCTCCCCCTCCCCCCTCATTTTCCTCCCACCTCCTCCTCCTCCCCCTTTCCTCCTCCCTCCTCCTGCTCTCCCTCGCTCTGTCATAGCCACAGTCAGGTCTGAAGACGAGGGTGAGGTAGACCGCCTCTCTGCCCGTTGAGACCACTTTACAGGTGCAGGTGTTCATTACAATGGATATTTTTACCTCGGCGAAGACAGCAGGTGGCCTCATTTAGCAGCAGAATAATAAATGGCTAGGTGGAACACCCCCCCCCCTCCCCCCCCCGTCGCCTCCCACGCAATCTCATCCCTCTCTCACCTGGCCTCCACGGAGACTGGGAGTGGCTCTGTCCCCCTTCTCCTGTGCAGATGGATGTCTAACGGAGGCGGTTGCGGTTGCTTGGCTGCTGCGGCTCAGCCCTTGTATTGACTGCTTTTTTGGGGACTTCACTGCATCGAGTGACATTTCTTGTATTATGGGCTGCCTTCGGGTGCTGCCAGGGGCCTGATCTAACCTTTCAGGCACCGGATGATAGCTCTCCAGAGAGGGAGCACAGACAGCTCACCTGACCTTTTATGAGTCATCCGTCCTTCTGAATGCCCACCCCCCTACCCCGCCCTTCCCAAGCCTGTACCAGAGCTGGCAGCCTGGGCTGCTGCTGTCCCCAGCTCCCCTGACTACAGGCTGGCCTCTGCCAGACAGATCCAGTGTACTCCAGAGGCTGTGGGACTCCTGGCTGTCTGTGTCTGTCGCAGCACCATTACCTCTCCCCTGCAGCTGGATATGGCGCTCTCTGGCCCCCATTAAAACAGCCGGTGGAAGCGGGCCGGCCGGAGCTCAAGGTGACCCCGGCCACACCGGGGGCCCTCTGGTGGAGCAGGGCTGCCGGAGCTCTGAGGAAGTGTGCCGTGGATCCAGCCACTCCGTATTGACCGCCCGTCCCATCCTCGCTACCCTTGGCAGCAGGTCGACAGCAGCCAGACAACAGCAGAAGTCAGATGAGGAGGAGGGAGGAGAGGGGTGTGAGCACACAGGGCCTTCAGAGGTCTCTCGCCCCATCCTCTCATCCGAGCTCCCAGTGGTCTCTGTCGCCCGTCGGGTGGTTCCGTTCCTAAAAACACACCGAACACACACTCGAGTGTCCTGACTGCCCCATTTGCTCCACTTTACCGCGGCGAAACGACTGTTCTTTCACCCTGAGATTGTGCCATCGAGTAAATGACGGCTGGCGCCTGGGGGGAACCACTTAGCATTAGTCTTGAATTACACATGGCATCCGAGACTCACTTAGAGAAGTGTTAAGAGTGTTAGTGTTAAGAGAAGGCAGCCACTGGGCCTGTGTCCCCCCGTATTGATTAGGTATGGGCAACGCACGGAACAGCATCTCTCCTCCCCCCCGCATCCCTGGGTGTGAATATTACCGTGGTGCTATTGACATGGGGATTACAGAAGGCCCAGCTCTCCTGCGTGCTGCGCCATAATCCTGTCCACCTCCCTTGTTGGAGATTACAGGCGTGCTTCTGAAACGTAATTCAATACCCCCCTCCTCCCAAGACTGGACTGGCCTGGCCTAGAATGCAATTCCGTTGTGTTTTTCCTCCCCCACCAACAAAGGAGAAAGACCTCAGTTGGCGAATGAAATGAAACGGAGGCGGTAACATTGTTACTGCGTGTATGAAACATATTCCTGACCGTCTGGGTGGAGGAGCTGGTTCATTGGCCAGGACTGTATGGCAGGGGCCTGGCTAACAGATCATGTGTTTTTTGAGGGGCACAGCCAGACAGACCAGACCAGGTCTAGTTATACTTGCAGGTTTGCCAGGGCAGGCTGGCTCTGAGGTTCCTCCAGCCAGGAGAAAGCCTCTTCTCCCTGATTGGCAGTGGACTTAGGGAGCAGGGCAGTGACACGGGCTCCAAATATCCAGAGAAATGAACAAAGCTTCCTCTAATCACCCTCCCTTGGCGCGGCGCTGGGCGACGCTCCCGATCTGTCCCAGGTTTCCAACGCCGTCCCAGCGGGCCGGCTCTTCTCCTCCGCTCTCCTCTCTTTCACTCACTTCCTCTCCTCCGCTCTCCTCCTCCATTCTCCTCCTCTCTCCCCCACACAGGAAGACAGTGGGTTGAGCGAGTGATGCGGCACTCTCACGGTCTGCTAACAGCCCTGGCCTTCCTGTTCAAATAGTTTGGGTTGACAGGGTGTGTGTGAGTGAGTGAGTGTGCGTGCGTGTGTGCCCATAAGGATTTGTGTATGTTTGACAAGGGCAGAAGTGTCACGTTGCTTCAGCAAAGAGTAAACTCCTCAGCGGTGGTTGTCCTGCCTGTGAACGGGTTATACTTCCACAGGGTTCGGGCACAGCAGCAAGGCCTGAATGTTGATGACCAGCTCCTCTAATGGGAGCTTGAGAGACAGATTAAGTCCTGCGTTTTCACACCTATTCCCTCATCTAAACCCAGTGAGCTGTGAAATGGGCACCTTTATGCCCCAAGGTTACTATAATACTTACAATAACAAGATTATTCTCCTGAGCCGGGATGATGCCACCATCCTCTCAGTTCCCCGACGCATTCTGACACCTGTATTCTATTTACATGATGACCCAAATAAAGAGAGAACGCCGTCTTAAAAACAAACAAACAACGGCAGCCCTCGTGTTATTAATCCACCTATCTTTCCAGACAGTCGGAGGCAGAGTGAGAATGCAGAAGACAGCATGTTCCCGCTCTCTCCTGGGCGGAGTGACGCTTTGCCCCCTATCTTCTTCCCTCGGCGAGATGGGATGGAGCTGGTTTCTGCTCAACCTATCGGCCCAAATTAATTCCAAATGGAATGTCAGGGTTGCCTTGGAGACAGGCTGAAGGGAAGCCTTCCTGGTGGCCTCTGCAGAACTGTCGAGGCAGGAGAGCCACTAAGGAATTTAAAAGGGAGGGCTGGGTTAGGTCTTAGCCTACACCGGCTGTGTGACAGGATAACGGATCAGGGGATGTCTATGTTAATGTTTATGTTGCACGTGTTTAAAGTGTTTGTCGTTAGTTGTTTGTCATCGCTAATGCACACATTTAAACAAGGAAGCAGAGCAGTAGTTTTAGATATGACAGAAATACACTGGCGTTAATTATTAACAGCAAAAGTAAGCCGTGAAAGGAATTCATTTGCGCCTGTCAGATGTGCTGATGAGGGTAATTAAGGAGGCCTGCCTAACGAATCGTTAGCAGGCAACCTACAGAACAGCGGCGCTAACGAGCACTTTGTGGTGGTGTTCCTCTCCTCAGACGCCTCTCTCCGAGGTCTCTGTTCGCTAACGAAAACAAGTGGAAGTTCAGCTCGTCGCAGAGCAGGTGCTGTTCCAAGTTTCTTTTCTGGCACTCTGGCATTGCAGATGTCCCCCCCCCCCCCCCATACACACACACACAACTAAGGCAGAGCCCTCCCCCCTGCCCTGCCCCTCAGGCAGTCAGAGGGGTGCGCTGAGGGGTGCGCCTCTCGTTCCCCTGCCTCCCCCTGTCACACGTAGTCATGCTGTTAACAAGGCTTTCCTCACAGCCCCAGATACACCTGCCCGACTCGCGCCACACTGCCGCGGCTTTTAAATCCGTTTGGAAACGGCTCGCGCGCTACCACTCGACTGTCGACAAGCCCCCGTCGCCGAGCGGGTGAGAGCGTCTCGAATCTCGCCTCCCAAAAGGTTCTCCGGAACAGGAGAACCGCCCGCCACGTCGGCCCTCCCCAGACCCCCCCCCCCCCCCCCTCCCCACGCAGCCAATCCCCTCTTTCCATCCTCGCCCTCTCATCAAGGCCCAGCTCCCCTCAGCCTGCCCTCCTTCTCTCGGTTTAGGCTCTCCTAAACACTCCCTCCCTCCTGATTTCCCAGGAGAGCAGCAGCGGCCGGGCCCTGGAACGTTCCTGGGTGGGCTCCCTCGCCGCACCTCTAGAAGAGACTGAACCCCCCCCCCCCCCCCCACCCCACCCAGAACAGCATGACCTCGTTAGCTCCCACTTTCTTTCTGCTCTCCCCTCCTGTTCTCCCCCCGGAGCTCTTTCTGGGCGCTGTTGGAGGGTGTGTCGGAGGCTGGCTGGTTAGAGCAAGCCGGGCCCTGCGGAGGGGAGTCAGATCAGGGAGCCAGCAGGAGCTAGTTGGGGAGGAGGGACTCGGCCAGGCCAGCTCCACATAAGGCTGTGACTCATTCCCAGCACGCAGCCCCGGTCAGGGGCACGCATGACTGCAGTGGCCACACGTGTCTGGAGCTCACTGGATGGCATTAGCATCGTTCCCTGCTTTATAGGCATGTGTCCATGAATACGATGAGGTTTTCTGTCCAGGGCTGTCACTCCGGGGGGGGCGGTCTGTGTTTCGGCGCTAAGTCTGTTACCCCCAGCTCCCTCCATAGGGATTTGAACCCGGGTGCCCGTGGGTGCCTGGTTCTGGAGCCGTAGCCAGACAGAGACAGGCTGGAAGGGTGTCAGTTCCAGAGTGGTGTGAGGATGTGTCTGTGGGGCGTGTCTTCGTTTGGGTGTCCCGCTGGGTCTTATCTCTCAGGAAGATGGCCTGGATGACTCCGCCCTCCCTCGGAGGATTACGCTAATGCTCTCTCCTCCTTTCTCCCGCCCCCCTCTCTCTCTCTCTCTCATCCTTTCTTCCTCTCTCCACTGACCTTATTTACCATCTCGCCTTTTTCCCTGCAAAATGCCTCCTTTCTTGAACTCCCATGAAAAATAAATATATGCTAATGCCGTGGCCCAGATCTGAGGGACTCTTTGAACTAGCTGCGAGAGTGTGAACGCCAGCATGGTGGAGAGAGAGAGACAGAGACAGAGAGAGAGTAGGAGCTGGGGTCCCGGACGCATAGCTTGTCTTTGGAGTGGAACTCTGGAGGAATAGCCTAATAGGAAGTGCCATAGCGTGTCTGGCAGCCCCCAAGATATGCTGGGTAACATGCTGCTGTAAACAATTATGTGTTCATCGAGGTGCTGTGTGTGTTTGGGTGAGGTATTTTGCTTGTGTGTGTCCATCTGTAAGGCCAGAGAAACCCTGGGGTTGCTGTGTGCTTCCTGCGTGCTTCCTGTGTGCACTAGCGTGCGTCAGACCAGACAGGCTGTCTGAACTCACGTGTCCACTCATGACTCAAATTCATCATCAGTCAAGAAATCATTGGACAACTGGGCCGGATTTGCTCGGACATCATATTTCTTTCAACGCGACCAGCTCCCACGCAATACAATGTGTCATTTTCTATGATTTCTTTGAATGCTGTAAAACAGGGCTAATGCCCTTGTGTGGAAGGATCAGTCAATGAGTAAAGGCTGTCATTGATATCCTCTTGAGATGGAACCAGTCCCTGGTGTGAGTAAACAGCTGTTCAGGCCGTGACTCATCACCACCACCGCTAGCAGCAGGCAGCCAGCCTGCGTTGCCGTTTGCTCGGCTGTTTACCATAAAGCTGTGTGTCGCCGTGTGTCGAGAGGCTGAGCTGTGGAAACACACTCTGAGGTAAAACACACACGCCCCTAGTCACGCCCACGAAGCAAAGCGCCTGGCGGACACACAATGGAGAAGGGGTCTAAGTCGAGGAAATAGTCGTGTATTCAGAGTGGTAGTTACGCTTGGAGGAGATGGAGCTACTTTGGGGGTGGTTGTTAGCTGCAAGGAACATCGGAGCCCCCCCCAAAACCCTGATTACCTGCGAGGGAATGAAGGCCTGCTGGTAATTGACAGGCATCACTGTGTATCTGGGAGGCGATCGCTCTTCCCCCTCAAGTTCTGCTCCGTCAATTAGGCTCTGCATTGAGCCCGCCGGGGTGCAGGGACGGGCTCATCTGGGCTCCAGCACATTGGAGATTGGCTTTAGATTGCTACTGGCACTGATTTGACTCAAGCCTCCGTCGCCCCGTGCAGAGAGAGGAGACAGGTGTGTGGGAGAGGGATTTCCCCTCAGTCTCACTTTCTCTCTCTCCTAGACGTCTTGTCAGGGGAGTGATTGGATGTTATGTCGCCACTTGTTAAATAGTGTGGGAAACATGAGGCTGCATGGAATATGGGTGAACAGAAGTTGAATAGCACCAAGGCATCGCTTAAAAGGGAAACATCGAAGGTCCAGGAGTCAAATCCCGCCTCATTCGTCGCTTTGGATAAACCCATCCACCAACGAATACATTGAAGACATGGAAAACAACAAACCAGCAAAACAAACACACACACGTCCAGACAGGAATGGATGCTCCTGGGCGGTGCAGTGGGCTGTGCCAAGCCCAGGCCAGATGTGATGAATGTGTGTACTTGTGCTTGCTGAACCCGGGGTGTTTCTCTGGCTGTTTGCTTCGGTGCACAAATAATTATTGTGATGCCCACGACCTCGTCCTCCTTGGAGGGGCACCACTAGCCTGCTTCATCTTCCCCGGGCCTGCTCTCTCGCTGGACACCCTCCTGTCTGGGCAGGCTCGATCTGTCAGTCACAGCTACGGGAAGAAATCTCTGGTCATTCTATAAACCAGATTTAATATGCTTGATATAGCCTATGTGGTCATATATTGCCTATCATTTCCTGGTGCAACTTGCCATTTCTGCGGTGTGGAGTGGGTGAGCTTTGGCACTGAGGGAGCGAAGTTCAGAAAGTTCTGGAAGCTTAAATAAACAGATGGGAAAGAAGGAAAGTTCAGAGATGTGGAATTGCCAATGTGGGCTTTCAGTCACTCATGTGTACAGCTAGGCTAATTTAAACCTAGTGTGGGTGCCAGACTTGTCAGAAATTCAGTAATGGACTGTTGGTTTGGATAGAAAGAGGAGGGCACCGTCTAATCCATAGAGAATGACTCAGGGACAGGGCAGAGAGAAAGAAAGATAGACCAAAAGGGGGAGGAGAGAGAGAGAGAGAGAGAGAGCGCAGAGAAGCAGGCCCCTGCTCTAAATGTTTCCCCAGATGAAAGGATTTATCTTGTTGCTTAAATTCCACTTTCCAATTTCTGCTTTCCTCTAAGTAAGAGAAACAGTCATGCTAGGAAGGTTATTCTAACTTCCTAGAACACTGAACTTGCTGAATTGGTTTTTCCGTCCTCTGGGAGTGTTTCTGTACTTTAGTGGGGCGGTTAGCCCGGCTACATCCACACAACCAGCTTCCTCATTCTTTTATAGTTTAGTATGACCAGTCCGGAACATGGTCTTATAAAGTGCTTTCTGTAGCCAGTTCACTGTGCTGCATTGAATTTTTCCCGTCCCAACATGCAGCAGCGACGGCAGACATATTGCTGTTGGCAAAGAATACACTGGAACTGCAGCCTCTGAAATTAACTGTATGGCGGAGCTGCTGTAGGTGAAGGAGGAAATTGAATTATTTTTGTTACCAGGACAAACGAGGAAGGAAAGGGAGTTAAATTGAGTTTCTGACTGGGATCGATGGGGATGACTGTTGGGTGTTCATAACTCTCTATTCGTAACTTCGTATTTCAAGCGGATGATTCCACAGGAAAGGAAAAGACGGCATTCAAAATTAAATCCACTCTCAGTTAACGGTGGATCAAATTGTGTGCCCGCAGTGCAGTGGTTATTTGGTAATCAAAGCAGATAAAAAGCAGGTGAATGCTGAGCTGGGTCTTGAAGAACTGGAGAAGGAGGGAGAGGAAAAAGAGGAAGACAGGAAGGAGCAGAATGACAGGGACGAGAATGAGGAGGATGTCTATAATAATAATAATAATATACCTGAGTCTCCATCACCCCCCCTCTCTCTCCTCTGCCCTCCATCTCCCTCTCTCCCCCGTCAGTGACCTTGCTAATCCCGCCAGCACCACCGTGCTAATCACTCGCCCCAGATCTGTATAGGCTCTTATGCCAGTGGACCCATGCTGGGTAGTATGGCTTTAAGCACCATCCGGGGCAAATGCAGTTTGCCAGCTCTACCGGAAATAGCCGGAAAAGAAGGACGAAGACCAGATGTAGAACTCCAAAGACAGTCTCCACGGAGGGGCAGGGAGCTGCCCACATCTCATGTCATCCTGAGCGCAGTGTTCCTCTAGATTGTCAGCCTGCAACCCCCCCAAAAAAGTATATCGTTATGAATCCTCCTGGAGAACGCTTACCACCCAGAAAGTATCTTTGTCTAAGCTAGCTGTCAGTACTAACTCTGCTGAAAGTAGGAACTCTGCTGTCAGTATTAACTCTACCCCAGAAGAACTGGACAGGACTGGTTTATATCCTATATCCTCTGCCTTTGTGCAGCTGAAAGTGTTTCTCTTTCTTCCACCGAAGGCTAGTGTTGTCCTTCCCCCAGCCTCCTCCTCACATACCTTCATGTTGGCTCTCCAGCGCAGGGCATGTGAGAGCAGGAGACAGGCTCTCCCCTCAGCCCTCACACACACACACACACCAGGCTCAACCCTCCGCAACCTTTGCCTTTCCCAGCAGGACCTCATGGTTCATCTCCTCCGCTGTAAACAGCACACTAACAGCCCCAGAATGTGCTGACATGGGCCCTGCTTACCCCCCGTGTCTTTGTGGCCATTTTTAGATGGGCTATACATGGAGAATGTCTGAGGCGTGGTTGGAGCCTGTCTTTGGCACAAGCCTAAGCCATGCCGGGTCTGTGAGAGTGCCTAAACAAAATGCAAGGGATGAATGCGGGTATGATACGATCTGGAAGACGCTTGAAAATCTGTTTGTTTCCAACTACCCACTCGGTCTAGTATCTCATTATCTCAGCCTGTTCAGCACTACTGTCTCCACAGCCTCCTCGGAAGCTTCCAGAGCATTTCCAGCCCGCCACTACAGCAGGGCATCCAGAAATACGCAGACTATTTTACAGCAACCGTTCTTTTTTCTCTGTTACATTTGGCTTTTTTTTCTCTGCCTGCCAGAGGGAGAGGGACACAGTGTTGGATTTGAAAAAGGTTATTGAAAATATCAAATACAGCCTACACAGAGGAAGATATTATGGCTCTTGCTGTTTTTCTGTGATTTTTAATTGTTGTTTCATAGGTATTTAGATTGTTCCGAAAATATCAATTTAAACTGACTTTCAGTCTCAGATGTTTTGCTGAACAGACGGAAAAGTACGCTGTAATCAACGTGGGGCTTCGATCTGTCATCTCCTACATAGCATTGTGCTGTTGTTGTCTAGCTAGGCCTGTATGCTCCTTCCCATCTCTATCAGACCAACGCTATTTGTATGCAACCTCTGCTCTGACAAAAACAAAAGTTGCTGCTGCTTGTTTTCTGGCGCCCAACAGAATGCCTGCGTGCTCGGAATGAAGAAACCCGACCTTGAGATGACAAAAACCTCCTGTGGGTGCCAAGCTGCGAAAAAAAAACAAGCTTGTACCAAGAGGTGGGTCAGATTAATATGGAGGATGAGGGGACGGGGGAAGAGGAGGAAGCAGAGAGAGAACGTGTGACAGAGAGCAGGAGAGAGAGCAGGAGAGAGAGCAGGAGAGAGAGCAGGAGAGAGACCTCCTGTGTAGCTGAAGGTAGAAGCACGTGCAGTTCTCTTTCAAGCATGTGTTAACCTCCCAGCTCCCCCCCACCACCACCACCACCACTCAGATATAAAACGAGTCCATATTCTTTTCAACTCGTCCTACGGATAACCACCCAGGAAGGTTTTTCCACATCTCTCTCTGTCTCTTCATATCAGTGTGCCTGTCTCTCAGCCAAGGTCGTGCCCCCTGTTACTTCCACACAGTAATCACCAGTGAGGTGCGCTACTCAATGGGAGCCAATCATCACCATCCCGCCACTCTCACACATAGATGACCATCGGCTCTGAGCGAGGGAGAGAGAGGACGAGGGAAAACAAGACAGAAAGGGACAAGCGTCGTTTGACAGGAATAAATCGAACCGGTAAAGATATGGCTCATAGTCATTATAGTGTCTCTCCATGGCATCTCAACCTATCCTTATGTTATGGGTAAATGGGCAAACGGGCACATAACACTGTTATGATCACTTCTTATTAGCAAGTAGTGAAGTATAATAACTGTCACGCAAAGATGGTCCATAAGTCACAACACAGGCCGAATTTTCAGCACAGCATTATTTATTGGTCCATGTTGGTATGGTAAAAACAGTATGACTCAGGTATGATTCACGCTGATTATCATCCCAGCATTGGCATTGGTCGACATTGCGAATGAAGCCTGGTGGCTTCAGCAGCATAACGAGCGCTGTGTTTACGGCAGGCTGCGCTGTGCACGGTGTGATGTCAGCAGAAGGCAGTCTGTGGTGGAGTCACAGCAGGGGCTCTGCAGGGACGGGAGGGCTCATATGCAGCAGCATCTCATTACCCACACACACCAGAACCCACACTCACCAGAACACACACACCAGAACCCACACACACCAGAACACACACTCACCAGAACACACTCACCAGAACACACACTCACCAGAACACACACCCACGAAGTCAGGCAGGCAGGCAGGTAGGTAGACATAAGATGCTGCAGTAGAAATGAGGCCGCTCAATCAGGAGTAATAGATAGGACACGTGTAATGCGTGTAACTAATGCATTTCAGTTTAAAAATATCTGGTTGTGACAACCTTCACCAGCCTTGAAAGAATGAGGGATGGTAGCTCGGCACCAACAATGGCTCGAGATAGCCTTCCCTCCTGTTACTACAGGAGGGAAGGCTACTACAGTACTCACACACCATGAACTGAGGCTTCACAACTTCAGAACCTCTCTGACTAGTCTCTCCATCTCTCTCTCTCTCTCTCTCTGCCGGGATTGATTCATAAGAACATTTAATGATTGAAGAGAAGGGTGGAATTTGATGCACTTTGCAACCGTAGGGGAATAAAAAACAATACAATAGGGAGTATATAAATATGTTAATGCATAATTGAATGACTACATGTTCGTGAAGGATGGTTGAACATTGTGTTCCCTTATTATAAGAGAGCCCAACTTCTTAGAGGGGATTTCAGCTTTATTTGTCCCCAATGGACAAATGAAATTACTGTTGTGAAAATACAATACATCAATATGACAATGGCATATACAGATAAAAACACAATTGTGTTCTGTGTAATACATTTCAAGTGATATTATAATTAGTCAATTGTATGCATCAAATATTTTCAACTCAAGTAACTTAAGGGATGTTTATTTGGGGACCAGGGACATATGGTGTCAGTGTTGGCGCGTGTGTGTTGCCTGGGGCGACCCAGTGGGCCAGACAAGCCATCCACAGAGCATGTCATTAGCATGCATAATGGCTTCCCCTCCTTAGGGCAGCCTAGCCCAAACTACCAGACCAGACGAGAACACAGATCCCAGCCCTGCCTTCCCTATCCTACCCTACCCTAGCTTAGCTGAGAATCGCCCCCGGCTACTGACCAAACTGGCAGCAGACCTAATTGAAAAACAGGAAGAAGGCTATTATTCAGTCAAGTGAGAAAAACCATGGGAGATGTCTTGTTAGTTTCCTCCTTTCGTGTACACACACACACACTTACACAGTTTTTATATAGTAAACAACGGGATTTTGAAGACTCAAAATCGCTTGCCTTGGGCGCTTCCCTAATATGTACTGTTTGGTCAGTTGCAATCCCACTGACTATAATTGCAGCTTTGCTTTACCAAGCTGATAAGGATTCACATTCCCGAATTCTTTTAGACAAGGGTTTGGTTGAGTGTGTGTGTGTGTGTGTGTATGTATACAGAAATGACTGTCACAGAATATCAAGTGAAGATTTCCAGTGTAATAGATTCAACGACAATGTCTCTTGCGGCCCGGCCACCTGTTCTTCCAGAGAAGCGTCGTGTCACTACGCACCGACTCGGCTTGTTTGACGGCGCTCCCCCCTCGCCCACAGCCCAGCCACTCTCCTCAGTAACAAACACATCAGTAAGACGTTCCCCTCGTCAAAAGACACCATGCAAACTCAGTTGTTGTTTGCGACAGCCGTCTGCATGACACGGGCTGACGACATGCTCATTTTCCTTTAACGAGACAAACTCCCCGCGGCTCCTCTTTGACGGGATTGAATTTAGTGGGAGTTTGGAGGAGGTGGACATCCAGAGTTTGCGTCATCCTCGCTTGGCTCTCCCATCCCTGACAGTGATGAAGTACCTCAGCAGGGATTGTCTGACTCCCCGGTGAAAAATGAAGCCATTAGTTGTGCAGGACCGGTGCTGGCCAGAGAAGGCTTCTGGCCTCATAGAGAGACTAGAGGCTTCTCTCCGTGTACCAGACCAGACTGGACAGCACTATCATATCTGTCTCCATCAGACCGCAGCGAGGCCAGCACTTGTACCACGTGAGTTTTGATTTCCAAAACTGTTGGGACAGCATTCAAACTCAAAAGTCTACAGTACGTGTACAGGCCTGGGTTTGTGTGTGCAAACTTTGGCTTTATAAAGCACTGCATAAATTCAAACCTGGGATTGCAACAAACAAATTCTATATACAGTTCTGTGATCCTCACCTTTCCTTCAGAATGTCTAGTTCCCCAGTGTTCTGCTCTGGTTCCTCCTATATGTTGGACCTTGACGTCCAGGCAGGATAGGAGCTTGTTCTGTGGATGGTTCAGCTCCCTCCCCCTGGAATGTGCCGGTCTGTTGGGGCATGAGGGAGGCCTCTACTGACGTGTTGTGTGGTGATGCATGTCGACATGCGCCTTCCACCCTAAATAACCCGGATGTGTACAACTTTGTCAGACACATTTTGCTGTTAAAACCCTGCTTAGGTAACGTGTCTCTCTCTCCCCTCTGTCTCCACAGAGCTCTGTGGCCATGTACGATGGGGCGAGGTTGCCTTCCCCCCAGGACAGTGCCAACGGTGTTCCCCAGCCTGCAGGGCCCGTGGCAGGGCCAGGACCGGGCCCAGGAGCCGTGGCAGGGCCAGGACCGGGCCCAGGGCCCGTGGCCGGCGGGTCAGCATCGGTGCCCGCTGTGCGGCCCAAAGTGGAAGAGGCGGAGCCTGAGGAGGAAGAGGAGGAGCCTCTCCCAGAGCCAGTCCTGGTGAAGAAGGCCCACAGAGAGATCCTGGACCACGAGAGGAAGAGGAGAGTGGAGCTCAAGTGTATGGAGCTGCAGGAGATGATGGAGGAGCAGGGGTGAGTGGGGAGAGATGGCTTCTGGGTAAAAATAGATTTTAGAACACTGCGGTGTCTGAATCAGCAGAACACCCGGTCCGCATGTGACATAAGGATGAGTCTGCAGCTAGAAACTGTACGGCTCCTGCCGAGGTAATCTGTGCTCTCCGATGAGGATCTAAGCACAGCACATTCACACTCTGGGGTTTTCAAAAGTAAACAAAAATGCTAACTGCCTCCAGGAATGACTGCCAGATCCAGAGCCTGAGAGTTAGCGAAGGACATCCAGTAGCATCCCTTGTTAACATGCTCTTTCCTTAGGCGCTAATTGTGGTAGAGCTAGGGCTAACGCTCGCCCACAGAGGATTAGTGTGGTGACTGGCATCTCCTCTAATCTTCCCAGCGGCAAGACACATCTGATGTGTCTAGCCTGGACGCACGCTCAGCTACATGGATCAACAAGGCTCCAGGAGTCCCTACAGGCTAGCTAGCTGTGATGCTAACTAATAAGCAGCCGGGTGACCTTGTGTCGGTTGTGCGTAAACAGTGTGTCTTCTGGGACTAGGTCTGAACGTGAAGGTCAGTCACGCCAGTCAGTACTGCATCCAGATTAACTCAGATCTGGGAGGAGCCTTGATTTGACTGGATGTTATTCAGACATTCAGATAAAATAGCAAGTTGAGATTTTGTAATATGAGTAGAGGTTTTAATGACGCCCATTTTTTGTTTACCAGTCATACCCAGTTTCTCCTCTTCATGAAACCGTAGTGGCGACAGTGATTAGCAGTATGCTCACTTTGAACGGATGTCTCCAAAGAGCAGAGTTTATGACACTGGGGGCATTTGAATCAATGAAGATGCAAATCCAGCAGATTTGTGATCCTCATTCTATCCTAGGCTCTCGCTAAGGCATCTTTTATCGTATCCTAAAATCAAGTATACGTCATCCAGGGCTCAACAGAAGCAGACATTGAAACGCTTTTCTGTCATCTGATATACTGTTATGTCACATGTCCTTTGATGAACTCTTCATTTCATTTTCCAGTTAGCGGTGGTGTCTGCTTGAAGAGGCACGGTCGACAGTCCCGCAGCAAAACAGCGTTTGTGTAACCCGAGTCTCTTAGTTTCTGAAGAAAACACTAACTGCACATGGCTTACCAGCTGTGCATCATTGTGTAGGCTCATTCAAGCTGTCGCTTGGAAGGGAAACACAGAGAATAGCTCTGGTAATGCGACACTGAAATCTTACGCCAGCTGCTCTGCTGTCAGGCTTAGCTGAGTAGTGTGTGTGGAGCAGGGTGAGGCGAGGGTGAGGCGAGGGTGAGGCGAGGCCTAACCATGGCGAGATCATTGATATCATCTGAATTTTCAGATTTTACCCACCCCCATCCTAGCCACCCACCCCCATCCTAGCCCCCCACCCCCATCCTAGCCACCCATCCCCATCCTAGCCACCCACCCCCATCCTAGCCACCCACCCCCATCCTAGCCACCCTTCCCCATCTCAGCCACCCACCCCCATCCTAGCCACCCTTCCCCATCTCAGCCACCCACCCCCATCCTAGCCACCCTTCCCCATCTCAGCCACCCACCCCCATCCTAGCCACCCTTCCCCATCTCAGCCACCCACCCCCATCCTAGCCACCCACCCCCATCCTAGCCACCCTTCCCCATCTCAGCCACCCACCCCCATCCTAGCCACCCTTCCCCATCTCAGCCACCCACCCCCATCCTAGCCACCCTTCCCCATCCTAGCCACCCACCCCCATCTCAGCCACCCACCCCCATCCTAGCCACCCACCCCCATCTTAGCCACAGCTATGAAGCAATCCCTGGCTCCTAGGGGCGTGTGGGGCAGGGGATGGTGTAGTAAGTGGGGTTGGCGTCTTTCTGGCATCATTGTATTTGTCTCTGTCTAGACCCCTCCTTGCCCCCCCCCCTCCCTTCCCCTCCACTATCTTCCATTTTCTTTCTGCTGGTGAGGAAGCAGGTTGGAGGAGTGGGGCGACTGCAGGGTAATGGCAGCGTGTGCCAGATTGATGTGGCTGATAGTGGAGCTGCTGGATGTCATGATGAGAGGGGGGGGGGAGCACTGCCATCTGTCAGGGCCTTCTCCTCTCCCCTCTGCCCTCCCCTCCACTTCTCTCCTCTACTCTGTCTCCTCCCTCTCCCTTCCTTTGCCCTCCTCTTCTCTCCTCTCCTCTAATCTCCTCCCTCCCCCCCCCCCTCTTCTCTCCCATACTCTGACCCCCCTCCTCCTCTCCACTTGTCTCCTACCCTCCCCTCCCATCGCAATCCCCTGGCTTCCTCTGGCTATGAACTCTCTAATTGCCCCTGGTTAGAGTAATGCAAAGGAGCCATATGTCTAAGGAAGAGTCCCAGTAACAGCCTGGAGACTGCTTAATGAGGACGGGGAGAGACTGACTGATAGACACTGTTCAATCCCGACTCACTAATGTGTGGAGACGAGTTAGAACTCGAAGAATACCATTTAGTGGGATAAATGTATAAGTTCTCTGTAAAAATACGAGTCCTGCTTTTAGCACTGTTCTCCAAATGCAATGACAAACTGGTTTCCCTGTGAAGGAGATAGGAAGAGTGGGATGAAAGGATACAGACATGGATAGAGGAGAGTTAGGTATTAGGGACAATTAAAATGGTGGCTGGAGCCTGTTATCTGTTGTGGATTTAAGCCTGCCACCCCCCCTCCAGCAACACACACACACACATCCTCGCACACACACACAAACCTCCCCATGAGAGTCTGCCTCTCTCAAGGACATGGCTGGAGATTAGGACAGGTTGACCACCAGCCTTTCCTTCACAACCCCTCCAGCAGTTTGCCTCCTCCCTCCATCCCCCACAAACCTTGATCCCCCCCTTCCCCCCCACCACCTCTCCTCCCCCACTATTCCTCCTTCCCGGACGCTAAAACCAGGGATTAATGGTCTGTCCTTTGTGATAGCCTCTCCCTGTGATCCAATTAGAGGAGCTCTGCAATTAAAGACGTGTGCACATGAAGCTGACTGAGGCCTGGCCTCCCCCATCCTGGCCTCTTCCATCCTGGCCTCCCCCATCCTGGCCTCCCCCATCCTGGCCTCTTCCATCCTGGCCTCCCCCATCCTGGCCTCCCCCATCCTGGCCTCTTCCATCCTGGCCTCCCCCATCCTGGCCTCCCCCATCCTGGCCTCCCCCATCCTGGCCTCCCCCATCCTGGCCTCTTCCATCCTGGCTTCCATCCTGGCCCCTGCTGCTGGCCCCTGCTGCTGGCCCCTGCATGTCCAGTTAGGGAGGATGGGGTTGCCTGCATTGATGGTTCATACTTTGGAATACAAGCCTGGTTGGCGTAGCCAGCGTGCAGCCAATCAGTGGCCAGCATGAGGCCCAGAGTGATCCCAACACATCAGGGGCTTCCCAACAGGACGTTTCCAAGGCTACTTCCTGTTATGCTAATGAGTCATAGGGAAATCGCCTGTGGATAAGCAAACAATGTCTAGACTGTCATCTTTAAATGGATGGATGTCCAATATAGGCTCCAGTGAGAAGTGTAACTACAAGCCTGTTAGTGTAGAACTAGATATTACAGTAATATCCGTGACTGAAGCTCATCCAGTGTTGCCTCTACACTGGTCCACACAGATCTCTGTTTTTCGATTTGTGTTTGTAATAATTGAGCCCTAATGAGCATCTGCATGATTACAACCCCCAGGGAGAGAGCTGCCCAGTCTCAACCTCTTAATGACCATACTTCGCACACACGCACACACACACACGTACACATGCACACGTACACATGCACACTCACACATACATACATAGACATGCACACACACACACACACATGCACATACACACACAAATTCACTCACTTACTCTCTCCAGAAGTCGCTCTCTCACTCAGTGAGTGTCGTCGTAGCTCAGACCGTTTCCTGCATAGCGATCAGAGGTGGGGACTGATCTTTCAGGAAGGAGCGCGGAGCAGAGTGTGTTTGAGAGATAGCTGTTGTTTACGGAGAGGATACTTTGGCTGGTGACTAACATCCACAGGCTTACGTACACACAATGGCACTTATGTCAATATGTCCTCAGGCATACATGAATGTATAAGCTGCGAAGCTTCAATAGAGCAAAGGAAATTAATTAGCTTGAGCCTAATGTCAGTTTCTGTATGGTTTTACTGACATACATATGAGCCAGCTCACAGTAACGTACTGACGTCCTGTGGCAGATTTAGTTGACGTTTTATCATGAAACTTCTCAAAGACCTGATAGTCCTGTCAAGTAGCCTATATCAAATAGAAGTGACCTATTTTAGTTGCCTAATATGAATGTGAGGAGTAGGAATATTGGATAAGGGCTGAGATAGGGCAAAGAATAGGATAGAAGCATGGAAGGGCCCGTCCACACAGAGGAGTGCCTCGTCGAGGAAACCATATTGAGGGGCGGCTGTTGTGGACTGAGAGGATGAGGTCTTGAGAGGAGCGTTCTCCTGAATCGCCCTGTTCCCAGGCTCTGCTTTGTGCTGGAATCAATACTGCCTGCCACGGGAGTGACTTGCCAGGATAAGTCTAGGAATAGGAGAAGAACAAAAGAACCCTTTCAGATAGAATGACCTCCATGTTCATTCCGGCCCTTCGGCCCTAGTCAGTCAATCTGCTCGTGTTGATTCCCTCCAAACGCAATCTCCACTGGTCTCGAGGAAGACAAACAGCCGAGAGGATGGCAGGGACGGGGTCGTGTGATCTGCTCATGCTCCACCGTGTAGGAGACGGAGGGATTGCACTGCGGGAAATTAGGGCTCGTTCTTTTTCTTTCCAACGCCATCCAAGTAGGCCAGGTTTCTCCCCGTTCATACCCCTTAAACACTGTGTGACTTATGATGTTTTATGCAATTAGAATGCATTGATTGAAATTGCTCTCCACTTGAGAGCTGAACTATTTCTCCGTGCAGCTCTGTGGGTTTATTAATTTGTTCTCCAAAATAGAAAACCGTTTTTTTTTATTTATTATAAATACAAACTAATTCTCCACCCAAAGCCATTCAATCGTTTCCCCCCAAAAGCCATTCAATCTCACTAACTACATTCACATTGCTCTGACACTAAGCTTATTGCTCGGGTATCGATTAGGTGTGTGTGCCCCAGGTGCGGACAACGCTACCTGGGGACCCGTGGATTGGACGAGTCTCCTAAGAGCCCACCTCCAATCAATGACTATCAAACGAAGGATGGTTTTCGAGTCCGAGCTATTTATTTCCCAGGGTCCCTTGCTAATGGAGGGCATCTCTCAGTGTCCAAGGTAGTCTAATTACTTCAATCAGGTGTTTTAATAGGGGTGATTTGTCACGGCTGGGGTGGCAGGGAGTCCTTGTCGGATTCATGTCCCTCCCTGTCTCTCTCCACTCACTCTCACTCTCACTACACACACACACACACACACACACACACACACACACACACAGACAGACAGACATTCTTACACTCTACTCTCTATTTAACATTATTTCCTCCACACTTGTTAACGTTTGAATACAGTGCTACAATTCTACAGCTGCACAGAGCTGCATTAAGAGCGGTGAGTGCAGAGCACAACAGGACGCCGATAGTGCAGAACATTGACCTATAGCCCACAGAGCAGCGCTAATTAAATGTTTAGATCAAAGACGCAAGTTTGGTTGCATGTTTCATAACAGCCTCTGGTAAGACACTCAATGGCCGCGTTTCCCAGATTCGATCGTTCTTACGGACTTAACCCTTGTGCTGCCTTCGGGTCACATGATCCAAAGGTTCATAACAAACCATCGTTGTGTTTACCCAATTTTACCCAATACAAAAACAAATAAAAATAATTTTCTTTTAACCTTTGCAATGTGGGGGGTCTGAGACAGCCCAACGGTTAAAAGAAAATGCTTCACTTTGTTTTTGTATGAGGTAAAGTTGTCACAATACGACGGTGGGTCACAATGACTGATGGGTCAGAATGACCCGAATATAACACAAGGGTTAAGAAGGGTTCGTCTAAGAAGGAGCGCTAAAATAGGGGTGTTTCCCAGACGCGTTCTTAACTGCCTTCTTAAGATCCCGCCAAAGAAGCTTCTTAAGAAGCTCTTAGTGGGAGCTGTCCACCGCCGTGGTGCTGAAACTAAATCAATCGATGCCAGGCAAATCGATCACCCATCACTTTATCAACGCATAAATCACACACAACACCCTGTGGTCCCCACACACAGGTGCAGTTAGGCTACGCGCGCGTGTGTGTGTGTGTATGTGTGATCACAGCTAACA
Source organism: Osmerus mordax (assembly GCF_038355195.1). Taxonomy (NCBI): domain Eukaryota; kingdom Metazoa; phylum Chordata; class Actinopteri; order Osmeriformes; family Osmeridae; genus Osmerus; species Osmerus mordax. The sequence goes on from NC_090068.1 coordinate 9,434,738, forward strand.
GGTGTATCCAAGTAGTAATCAAGCCCATTAACGCATATATACCTCCCTGTGGCTAGGCACACACATGTGAGAATGGAAAAAACAGCCAGCAAACGGAGCAAGAGGTCGCCCTCGTTTACCCCAGAGGAGGTGGCCGTATTAGTGGACGAGGTCTGGCAGCACCGTGATGACTTATTTGGGGGAACAAAGGACAAAAGAAACTTTGTATTAAAGAACCGAATTTGGCAGGCCATAGCCCAAAAGATGTCCCCCTCTAGTCCCTGTGGCCTGCGAGACTGGGGTGCTGTAAGGAAAAAGTGGCAGGAGTTCCAAAGCCAAACCAAAAAAAAAAGTGCAAAGGTGAGGCGAGAGACCATGGGCACGGGTGGTGGCGCACCTGGTGCTCCAACCCTCACTCCGGACGAGGAAAAAGTCCTTTCCATAATTGGAAAGAAGGCCTCTGAAGGCATTAGTTGGGGCATCGATCTTCTGGGGGACGAGGGCCTCTCAGAAAACAGCGAGGAGGAGGAGGAGGAGCCATCTGGGAGCAGAGCAGCGACATGCACGTCCCCAGGAGAGGACCACCCCCCACAACCGAGCCCTGTCCCCGTGCGCCAACCAGCAGGGCCCGGTGTCTGCATGCGGGGATGCTTAAGAGGGCGGCCCCCCATAACGACCTGCACCTGCAGCGAGACGCTGGTGCGTCTCGAGAGGGAGAAACTGGCGGTGCTGCGGGGGATAGAGGGCCAACTGGAGAGACAGACTGCCCTCCAGGAGGAGATGGTGCAGATCAAACGCCAGAGGTTGGAGCTGCACCGGAGACAGCTGGCACTCGCCGAGGCTCAGATCAACCGTCCCTCCATCTCGGTCCCAATAATTCTCCCCCAGGATGGAGGTAAGGGGCGATTTTTTTTTTTCTCCGCATTGCACAATGTATCCCGTTCAATTTCACTAATCAATCTCCCTTCATTGCAGGTGATGCAGATGCAGACGCCCAGTAAGACAGCGGTGCCACTGCTTTTTGTTTCTATTTGTTTTTTTAAATAAACTACTTTTCCTTTTCAACCATGTGTTGTGTGGATCATTTTGCGTCATTTCCTAGCTTTCAAGCCCTATACATCAGAGGTCTTCAACCCTGATCCTCAGAGACCCCCTGTCCTGCACGTCTGAGATGTTTCCCTGCTCCAACACACCTGATTCAAATGAATGGGTCGTTATCTAGTTATGCGGAAGCTTGTTAACGACCATTCATTTGAATCAGGTGTGTTGGAGCAGGGAAACATCCAGCCAAGTTCAATTACACCTGTCAGTTTCCCTGATATCTGTGAAATGCCACAGGGTTGTTGTTTTTATAGCTAATGTAAACTCGTATGCAGATGCCGAATGTGTGGGAAAACGTAATGAGTGATAGTAATGACGATTCATTTTATTTATGTAGCTACAGGAACACATGGGCAATTCTTAATTTTATATCGTTATTTTTTTCCGTATGCTATTATTTTTCTTGCGTCAGTGTTTTGCAGCTGTGGGCGCACATTTATCATTACGCGTGGTTTTAGTATTCCTTTGAGTGTCAGATATAACTTTCCCTGACGCGGCTGCAGTGAGCGTTTGGTCGCTAAGAAGGCGACCAAACGCTTTCTTAGTGAAAGATCTTCTTAAGCTAAGAACGACTCTGGGAAACACGTCCTTCTTTCGCAGCGCTCTTAAGAGCGCTCCTAAGAAGCTCTTAGCGCTTTAGAGATTCTTAACCCTTGTGTTATCTTCGGGTCATTCTGACCCATCAGTCATTGTGACCCACCGTCGTATTGCGACAACTTTACCGCATAAAAAAACAAAGTGAAGCATTTTCTTTTAACCGTTGGGCTGTCTCAGACCCCCCACATTGCGACGGTTAAAAGAAAATTATTTTTATTCATTTTTGTATTGGGTAAAATTGGGTAAACACAACGATGGTTCGTTATGAACCTTTGGGTCATGTGACCCGAAGGCAGCACAAGAATCTGGGAAACGCGGCCAATACTTGACAGTTTACGCCTAATGATTTTGGGGTTGGCATAGATTTTCTTTTTCTTTCGTAAAACCTTTTAACACATTCTAAAGAAACGATCTGTCATTTCGCCGATACGGATAGCGCTTTTTGGACGAGTCGTAAAACAACATTGGGTCCTTTCCAGCAGTCAGATCCAGGAGTTTGTGCAGGTGCTGGAGGAGGGGCTCCAGGGGGGACCAGATAAAGCTCAGGGTTGTTGTTAAACCCCAGCCATTACATGCTCTACTGAGTACGCACCCCCACATCTCCTAAGACCATCACGCTGGCTAGCCCGGCCCGTGAGAACCGAGGCCTTGCTGTTTCACTGCAGGCTTGGCTGCGCCTGAGAACCAAGGGGAGAAGCTGGCGCAGTCAAGTGAGGAGGAGGAGGAGGAGAGGCCCAGTGTGGCGTGGTCGGTCGGCAGCAGCCCTCCAGCTTGGGGCCGGGACCCTTTGTTTATGTCTTTGCTTAACCGTCAGCTGACAGCGTGTGTCTGGCGCGCCTCAACATCTCGGCCATCATCAACACAGTGGAGCGTGAAGCCTCCGGCCTCCGGTCTCCAGCCAGACGTTTGTCTGGTCTGAGGAGCATCAGGCCACAACAAGGCTCTCCTCTCTCCCTCTCAGCTCAGACGATACGCCACAGTCAGCTGAGCAGGAGAGCGCACCAGAACAGACAGACCAAAGGCTCTCATCCTGACACGCCTATACAGCAGCACACAGGGACGCTATTGCTCATGGCTCCTGCCCCCGTGCACGGGAAGCCCATGAATAGAAAATGAGGTGAGTGTGTCTGGCCTCCATTGTGCTGTGTTGATAGCTGCTGGGCTGGGGGATTGCTCTACGCCAGGGAGAGACCGGTTCTGGTCACACTTTGCCGAAAGCCACACACACACACACTCCCTAATCTCATTACCTCCACCATGGACCTAATACCGTCGGCCTGGCTGTATGGAAGGGAATGGAGCCGATCCTCGTTTTAATCTCCAAAGGCAAATGTCCTCTGACTATTGCTATTTTCTGAAATGAAGCACTGATTAATTAATGTCCTGGTTTCTGGAATAGGTGCCATGACCAATTAACAAAAAGAGAGAGAGAGAGAGAGTCCGTGTGGCTTTTGAGGATAGGATTTGTTCCAGCACCTACCAGTGGACAGCTCCTCCAGTGTGTGTGTGTGTGTGTGTGTGTGTGTGTGTGTGTGTGTTTAGCTCAATCAGGGCTAAATGAGCAGAGGGTGCTGTTAAGTGCTCATGAGAGGAAGCTTGTTACATTCGAAAAAAATTGGTATACTTAGAATTGGAACGATTATGTATTGCATTAGATTAACACAGTATTTTTCCTCTCAGACTCTCACAGTCACATTTAACCTTCTCAAATTGTCCCTGCATAAAACACATCTTGTGCTGGCCAAAGCACTTTATTTAACCAGATAGTTTCTACACTGGAACTGGAACTGTCAGCCAGGTGGTGTTATATTCTGCCCCTGGCGCTACTTTCCCAGCTGTCGAGGCCTTCCTCTGGTCCTCTCCTCTGACTCACCCCACACAGCACAGAGAGGAAGCCAAAGTGACTCCAGTCGCCTCATTATCACACAGCCCGCGTCACTGTCCACCTTCGTCCGACTTCAGCGGCAGATTAGCTGCGTGCGCTCCAGCGAGTCCTGATGAGGCTGTGGCAGGCGTGATGGAATGGAGTGCATAGACAGCTCAGTAGCACACCTCTCAAAGAGACGAGAGCACATTTGACAGAGTAGGAGCTCTTAGAAATCAGATTTGCCTCCATCAACCTTTTAGAGCGTTCTATCTAATCTTTAGGTGCCTTCTGCCTGGCTGCCTGGCTGGCTGTCTGCCTGGCTGGCTGGCTGGCTGCCTTGCTCAGACAGACGGTGTGTACTCTGGCTTTGCTCCAACAGCAGGAAACTGTCAGCAAGTCACAGAACCAGAACTGTCCAATTTGTGGTTACTGGGTTGGTTGAGAACGTTTATGTGCGTTCGTTTTGCTGTCATGAGGAGCCCCAGGTTGTGTGTCTGTCATCCCCCCCACCACCACCTCCTGAATCTGCTGCTGGCTCATGAATACATTTACTACGTGTGTTCCAGTTTGCAGATTGAAACTCTAGGGGGAGTGGGCCTCCAGTAGGTTCCATCTGACACCATGTTGCCCCCCCCCCCCAGCCGTCTGCGTGACTCAGGTCATCCCAGCTGGCAGGAAGGGGCCTGGTGCTGGCCTCTGCAGGGCTGCTTCGCTCCGCTGGGGAACAAGACATGACACCCAGAGCCCGGAGGAGGGGGGTGGGGGTGGGGTTGGTCGAGGTCTGGTCCACGGCCGCTCATCTGAATTTGCCTCGTCACGTGTCGGCGAAGCCATGCAGAGGTGACGGTCCCTCAACACTGCGGCGTGACACCCGGGTCACGGTACAGATGGGTTTCCGTCTCGGGGGGTTTTTCCCCGCCGTTTATGTTCTGTTTGGAGACGACACGGGTCGTACGCCGGCGTGCGTCTGCTATGACAGATGATGATTAGCCGTTGCTGTGCTGATAGAGGACGCGTGTGATGGATCAGTTGTCTGGCCGTGGCTGTCGCACCAAACAGCCGAGCTGTGTTCTCCATGCACCGCTGCTTCCTGTGTGTGTGTGTGTGTGTGTGTGTGTGTGCCATGTCTTTATTAGCTCCCCTGTTAGACCTTTGTGATAGAGAGCGATCTATCATTCATGCCCGGTACAAACCTGGGAGCGCACAGCCTTCACTGCGCTGTTAAGAAAACCAACCTCGGGGGTTATTAATAACAGTGTGTGTGTGTTAGGGGTGTGTTTGCATGTGCCTGAGTGTGTGCGCGTGACATTTGTGCTGAGCTCTGGTGTGTCTTCTGTTCCTGACTCTGCAGGTACTTGGAGGAGGAGATCAGACAGAAGGTGAGCACCTTCAGACAGATGCTGATGGAGAAGGAAGGAGTGATCACCAGAGAGGGCTCTCACACACGCCCACCGTAAGTCCCACACACACACACACACACACACACACTGTAAGTCACACGCACACACACAGAAACCCACCATAAGTCCTCCCCCCCACACACACACACACCTACCATTTCATACCTGAACCATGTGCATCTCCTGCAGCGCTATCTCTTCATGATTGTCCTGTAGCATGGTCGCCTCCTCTAATGGAGCTGTACGCTGGATAGATGAGATGAGAGAAGATAGGCAAGGTAATGTCAGACACGGCGCTGAGGAAGTGTGTGTTCGCATACTAAGCCAGTCCTATGTGTGTGTGTGTGTGTGTGTGTAGGTATTCATGTACATGTATGGGTGTGTGTATGTGGGTGTGTAATAAGGAGTTAGTCAGCACGCTGTGACCTATCAGATCAGGGCCTGGGTTGTCGCGGAGCTAATGATGTCTAATGACTAATGAGTCTGCCCGTCACACAGGCCTGACTAATGACTCTAGCTGCTAGTCGGCCATCACCTGACATTCATACTGTGTGCACGCAGCCCTGCAAGGATAGGGGGTGGGGGGAGGGGAAGAAAGGAAGGAGGAAGGAGCGAGGAAATAGCAAGAGATTGGTGTCAAATTCATGAAAGTGATAGATAAACCCCAGCTCATTCACTGCCTGCCTGCCATATTGCTGCCGGGACAGAGAAACAGAAAGGAAGAGGAGAGAGATAGCAAGCTGTCTTTCTGTGGGCCTTCTGTGAAAGGTATCTCTCTCGGAGGTGATTCGGGGCCAGTGCATTTGGCATGGACGGGATATATCCTCGGCATTCACAGCTGATGTGGAAAGCCTTGATGTGGAAAATCGAGGAGGGTTGCAATTTGCCCAGAGTTGCTCCCCTGAGACACGTTTTGTGCTCTCTCTTTCTCCCTCTCGCTTTCTCCCCGTCTCTCCCTCTCTCTTCTCGCTCTCCCCCTCTCATCCCCCTTTCTCTGCCTCTTTCCCTTTAACTGGCTCTCTTTCTCTGACACACACAGGCACGCACACACAGAGACACACACACAGAGAATGTTGGGCCTGTCAGGTTAGCAGATGACTGAATATCTCGGTGCCGGGGCATTGGGACAGTCATCATTTCTCGGCTCGCGTTGATGAATCCGAAGCTACCACAGGACCTTCCCTAGGGTCGTTTCCATGGGGATGGTGGACTCGCGAATGTTGCAGCCGCTCGTCTTCTCTTCCCCCCGTCCCCCGTCCCCGTCAGACGCATCCTCCCCAAAGTCTCCCTCTACCAGCCGGCCATCGCACCGAAAAGTCCAGCTCGTTAATAAAAACCAACCGGAGGAGACCGACGACACATTCTGCAACGCAAGCGAGAAGCGGCCCTGCATTAGCTGCAGCTCTTGCTTGCAGCAGCTCCGCACGGCGCTGCGCGTTAGCTGTGGAACGGCACTCAGCCATTGATTCTCCCCAGACTGGACGAGCGCAGCGACAGAAAAGTCGGTGCGTAAGGCCTTTCGGAGCCGCCCGAGCTGAAAGGCCTTCTCCGTTTCGATTGCAGCCGGATCAATGGGAACACTGCCCCCCAGGGTGTACCCTGCAGCCTCCCACACAACACACCACACGCCCTGCCCCTGGGACTGGCAAACAATAGGCGGACAAACACTGTTCTTTTCTTTGGAACTCGAATAAGCATCGCTATATATCATGGTGAGGGATTTGTATAGAGCTAATACTCCTCTGAGTCACATCCCACTGCTTCCAATGGCTGTTTTTTCCGACGGCCCCAAACGAGAACAAGAACTCGAAGCATCCCTTCTAAAGTAGCTGTCCTCACAGCACCCTCCTCCGGCAACAAGGGCGTAGAGGGGCCAGGTTGGGCTGTAGACGAGGGGGTGGGGATGGGGGTTGGAGGGGCAGCTCTGCTGTGCCGGCCCTGAGGAGGACCACAGCTCCCCGGTCCATCACTGCCAGAGCCTGGAGCCCAGGACGGCTCATTAGACGCGGGGACACTCAGTCATCCGGCCTGGAGAGACCTCCACCTAATCACGCTCAGCTGTCCTGTCTGGGTCCACCTCTCCTAGCGCGGCCCTGGGCCATTCAGGCGTCACCCCCCGTCCTTGTAGAAACCTGGGGGTCAGCAGGCAAGGCCTGAGACTGTTTGCATGGACGGATTTGTCCGTTTGTCCTGTTGGCGTGAGAGGTAAGACACTTGCTAGTCATCTACTACCTGATGCAACGGCCTGGAGAGATGGGAACAGCCCGTTCCCTCTCAGCCATTGGCAGGGTTTCTAAATTCATAAACGTCAAGTGTGATCATCCCAGATGTCTCTCTCCCCCTAATACTCCACTGTGCTGTTGTTATTGCTCACTTCAGATCTCCTCAAATGATTTCAGCCTTGAAAATGAGCTTGTCTCTATCTAAATTAGACCGGCTGACGTGTGTGTGTGTGTTCGTTTGCTCACGGGCAGGGCCCTCAGAATGTGTGGAATGCCGTTATTTTGTTGTTATTTGGCAAACCTGCTGTGCCTAGTGGTGCTCAGCTAATTAAGAGCCCTGCTGCCTGTCTCTGCCAAACAAACAAGTGGATACAACAACACCCCTCTCGCTCTTTAATGTTCACCCTTACCCCTCACCGCTCGGCATGTTCCTCACACACGCGCGCACAGCTGAAATGCTTTCGCCGGGTCATTTCGCTCCCAATCCTCACCTTCTCTCTGACCCCAGTGCAGCAGAAATGCAGCATCTATGCATCCAGGCCATGTGGTACAGTTAGCATGGTTAGCTGATGAACACTAGACTAATGGACTCATTTAAAACCCTTTTTTTAGCATCCTGTGTAGGATCTGTAGGAGCCTTATTATGATACCTGGTTGGGACTGATGCAGGCAACCCCCAGTAATAATCCTGTTCCTGGGGCTGTGGTAGAGATGAGGGGATAATCACAGAGCGTGTGTGAGGACGGGGGGAATCACGGAGGAGTGGGCCGCCATCTGGACGCGTGTTTGCGTGTGGGAGAGCAAGAGACCGAGTTTGAAAGAAAGAGTGATTGCATGCAATGTTGCAGCTGGCTGAAATGACAGTTTTGGCTCATGAGCTGGGAGCTGGGCCTGCTCTGTGTTCAGGCTGTTACAGCACCGGACGATTTATCTGCAGATTAGGCCCTCTATACAAACACCCCCATACACACGTGCACGCTCCTTTTATTGTTTTTATTATTTTTTTTATTATTGGCCATGTTTGACCTCAGTGTTTGTTGTTGGCAGGGTCGCTCAGCTGCCGTACGGTGAGCATGGTGATGGCCAGGTGGAAGACCCTGCCCTGGTGGACGGCTACCAGGAAGACTATGGGGACTACTATGACAGAGACTCTGTCAGTCACAGCGAGTACAGGTGACAAGTACACACAGACACACACAGACACACGCACATACACACGTGCACAGCGCCCACACCTGCACAGACACACATGCATGCACAGACAGACAGTCAGACAGACAGACACACAGACACACAGACAGACACACACAGACAGACAGACAGACAGTCAGTCAGACAGACACACAGACAGACACAGACAGACAGTCAGACAGTCAGTCAGACAGACAGACACACAGACACACAGACAGACACACAGACAGACAGACAGACAGACAGAGTCAGACAGACAGACACACACAGACAGTCAGACAGTCAGACAGACAGAGACAGACACACAGACAGACAGACAGACACACACACACACACACACACAGACAGACACACAGACACACACAGACAGACACACACACACAGACATACAGACAGACACACTACCATCCCCCAGGCCTCAACAGAGCACATGTGTGTCAGTGATAGGGAGCAGAGTGGGAGGGCTGCCAGTAGAGGAGCTTACCTCTGAGCCCTCCAGAGAGGATGTAGTCCAGGCTGTCAGTGATAAAGCTCTGTGGCTCTGACACACACACACAGTGACACACACACACACACCCACACACACAGACACACACACACCCACACACACAGTGACACACACCCCGGAGGTTTGGAGAACCTTCCACCTTTCAAGTGGGAAATCAAATCTGGCTTCCCTTCACCCTCTTCATGTGCCCTTGTGATGTTTGATATATATGCAGATGAGACAGGCAGTCCACCGCTCCTCAGACACGCCTCCCTGGCATACAGAACTCTCCCTGTAGCATACACTCATTACTGCCAATGACATTAGAAAACCAATAAACCAGGAATTATTCTTCTCGCTTTATCTGATTGGCATTTCTCGGAAAATCCAACGTATGCAAAGATTTCCAGAGATTGCCAAACACACACATACACGCACGCACACACACACGCGCGCGCACACACACACATACATACATACAGTATACGTATATAGCTTTTTAGGCTCAGGCAGATTATAATGATCTTAATATTGTAATTGACGACTTAATCCTAAAGAATTGGAAGACATAAATCCCTAAACCCTGCTAACCCTGTTGTGTGTCTCCGACTCCCTCACTGCAGAACCAAGAGGAAATCCAGCAGCTCTCCGTCTCCTCGGCCCAAGAAGAGAAAGAAGAAGAAGTCCGGCCGGAGGAGGAGTCGGTCAGTACCGGTGATGACTCTGCTGGCACACAGGGCTTTGGGAAACACATGTCAAGCCTGGAGAACGTGGGGGAGTGATGGTTCACTCTGCTGAGATCTTCCCTCATCTCTTTGACAAGGACAGAGAGAGAGAGAGAGAGAGAGAGGGGGGGGGGGGGAACATAGAGAGAGAGAGAGAGAGAGAGAGAGAGAGAGAGAGAGAGAGAGAGAGAGAGAGAGAGAGAGAGAGAGAGAGGAGGGGGGGGGGGGGGGGGGGAACAGAGAGAGAGAGAGAGAGAGAGAGAGAGAGAGAGAGAGAGAGAGAGAGAGAGAGGGGGGGGGGGGGGGGGGGGGGGGGAAGAGAGAGAGAGAGAGAGAGAGAGAGAGAGAGAGAGAGAGAGAGAGAGAGAGAGAGAGAGAGAGAGAGGGGTCTGGAGGGACCTTTTGAGAACAGGTCAAAGAACAAGGGAGGGGAAACTAGAGAGAAGAAAGCGACAGAGGTGAAATGAGTTTCGGAGTGAGAATGAGTTCCAGATTAGCCTACGGGGAAGGAGTGTTGTGGAGAGGAACTTGGAACGAGTGTTGTGTTGAGGTAGAGTTTGTAACAATGATCAAAAACAGATTGCTACCACCCGATAGTCTTGCTGGAATATCACAGCGTAAATGTGAGAGGTGACGTTACGCCGCAACCACAGCTCGTGGCGTCTTGAACGCATCTCATCTGGGCTTGTTCGTCTGTCTGTCGGTCTGCTCCAGGTTTGACAGCTCTTCCCCCTCCCGCAGAGACAAGAAGAAGAAGAGCGGGAAGAAACACAAGCGAGACAGGTGTGTGTGTGTGGTGCACCTTCACCCATAATCAAAGAGACTGGTTTATCGGAGAATCTGCCTCTCCTCATTAATCTAACAGTCGTCCTCCAAATGAGAGGCGGAGAGGACGGTTCTGTCTGTGAGCAGAGGCACACACTCCTAGCCTCACACCCCTAGCCTCACACCCCTAGCCTCACACCCCTAGCCTCACACCCCTAGCCTCACACCCCTAGCCTCACACACCTAGCCTCACACCCCTAGCCTCACACACCTAGCCTCACACCCCTAGCCTCACACACCTAGCCTCACACACCTAGCCTCACACACCTAGCCTCACACCCCTAGCCTCACACTCCTAGCCTCACACCCCTAGCCTCACACACCTAGCCTCACACCCCTAGCCTCACACCCCTAGCCTCACACCCCTAGCCTCACACCCCTAGCCTCACACACCTAGCCTCACACCCCTAGCCTCACACACCTAGCCTCACACACCTAGCCTCACACACCTAGCCTCACACCCCTAGCCTCACACACCTAGCCTCACACCCCTAGCCTCACACCCCTAGCCTCACACACCTAGCCTCACACACCTAGCCTCACACACCTAGCCTCACACCCCTCATCACTAAGCTCTCACACCAGTGCTGCGGATCCATTTCTCCACCGCCTCAAGTAGTACAGACACGAGACATTACAGTAAGTTGTTATTTCATGACACAAACCAGCACCTGGCTGTCCAGTGCATTATTCATGAGGCTGTAGAGGTGCTGGCGAGGAGGACATTACACAGGATATTTGTTCCAGTTCTTTATTACGAATGATGAGTAATGATACCCTACAGAAAGGCTGCTTTTGTCTTCCGGAGTTTTCCGATAATGTAATAATCACAGCGTCAGCACACCGGGGAGGGGGGGGGGGGTTCAGTCGGGAACAATTCTGCTACGCCCCTAGGGAGATCATAACGACAATGAGCAATTGTATACCACCACCCCCCCCCCCCCGTACCTATCTCACACGAGGAATTAAACTCATTCGTCTAATAAGCAGGCCTGTATGTATGCTGCAAAACAAGAAAAATGAGCTTCTCCTTGAATTGCTGAGCATCGCTGCCCACCCTCCCCAAGCCCCCCTGCTCCCCTCCATACCAAGGCCCCCCCTCCACCTCCCTCCCAGCCACTCTTCCTCTCCCAACCTCTCCCCTCCTTAGGTTTCTCCAAAGGTCCTCTGCAATGCAGGTATTGTCTATTGATGAATAATGTATGGTATATGTAGAGCTGTGGCATCAGAGCCGCCTGGCCTCCTCTGATGCCATCTGCGAGGACTTGTAGGTGGGGGAGGGTGGGGGAGGTTGGGGGAGGGCGTGTGCGCGCGGGTGTAATTGTCCTCAGAAACGTTTTCATTCCGTATCCACCTGACTGGAACCATCCCAGACTCCTTTCAGGGCCCGGCTGTAATTATTTCTCGCTGGGGACTCCATATTGAGGCCCAGGTGCATCTCCTATAGGACTCTAACCCAGACCTGCACTTCCAGAGCTGCAGGGAGGGAAGGGGTTAACCAACAGTGGCCTACCAGGGGAGAAGCTGTCTGGGAGTGGTTGGAAGGAAATAAACGAGTCGACCAGAAACAAGGCTACAAAGAGTCCCCAGTAGCTTCTCTCCTGTGGGCTCGTGGGCTTGTGGTGCCCACAACGCTGTGTCCCAGTCCTGTGTTACCTTGACAGCTGTATTACTCTCCTTCTTTTCACTGGGCCAAAGAGAAAACATGACAACGTTTTTTGGCACGGTATTCTCCCCGTGGTACACACCGTATCAAACGTCCACGCTAGTGTGGTGTTCTTTAAAAGAAAAAGGGGGCAGAGTGGAAGAAGAGAAAGGAGGAAAAAACGCTCGTCGGCTCCTCTGACTTTGACTAATCACCATGGCAACTGGAGTGTGCATGTATGAAGGACGATGAGGTGTCGAGCCGGTCACACCGCGGATGTGCTCCCCGCCTCGTTAAGCTCGGGAGACGGTGGCGTTTGTGTTGCGGTCAGGGGGGGGGGGGGGGGGGGGGGGCGTGCGGCGCGGGTCCTGTTGCCGGGGTGTCGTCGCCGAGCGTGTGTGTGTGTGTTAACCGAGGTCCGTCCTTGTCTCTGTAGGTCTGCTTCTGGCTCCAGAAGAAAGAGGAGACACAGGTGAGTGGTCGACCGCCCCCCGGCGCACCCACGGCCAACAGCTCTCCCCACAGTGCAGCGTTTAAAACAACCGTCCCATTACAACAAGCACATAGACCTCCCTTTACCCACTAACCTCCCAGTACAGTTCGGACACATTCGCTGTGCCCTGTGTTCGTTGGCGCCCGCTGCATCGCGTGAAGACGTGAATCATGTCTCTTTTTCAGATCGGGTAGCCCGAAGAACAAACATAAAAACAAGACCAAGCAGAGAAAGCGGTAAGGCTTCCTCGTCGAGGCGTCTTCCACCCTGCAGCACCTGCTGGCTCACTGGCAGGGCTCCCTGCTGGCTCACTGGCAGGGCTCCCTGCTGGCTCACTGGCAGGGCTCCCTGCTGGCTCACTGGCAGGGCTCCCTGCTGGCTCACTGGCAGGGCTCCCTGCTGGCTCACTGGCATTCCCATGTTCATGTAGGATTCTGTGGTCGGAAGCAAACCTCATTCCAATCTCTTCTTGTAGACACACTACTGCATTAGCATATTCATTATCTGGAGAGGGGATTTGGATGAGTGGAGAAGGGTTGAGCAGAGCTTGTTTTATGCGAAGGAACCGGAACTCGTTCGCCGGTTCATAGAGTGAAGTTGTATTAGAGATTCAGCAACAGCGTGTGACTGAAATCTAAATGATCTCTGGCAGAGGGCTGGCTTGTCATTCACTTCAGCAGGTGTTGTCTTTAAGACAAACTGAATGACTTTGAGTGTCTCTAGAGAGCAGGCATGGACCATGCAACCCAACAGGGGATCAACAATGTGTGTGTGTGTGTACATGCAATTCTATTGTGGCCAATTGAACTGCATGTGATTATGTCTCTATTGTGTGTGTGTGTGTGTGTGTGTGTGTGTGTGTGTGTGTGTGTGTGTGTGTGTGTGTGTGTGTGTGTGTGTGTGCATGCGTGGGTTCCCCCGGCGTGTGTGTGTGCATGCGTGGGTTCCCCCGGCGTGTGTGTGTGCATGCGTGGGTTCCCCGGCGTGTGTGTGCCTGTGTGTGTGTGTGTGTGTGTGTGTGTGGCCCCCAGGTCTCCTGCAGACTCCCCCAGCAGGAGGTCCCAGCGCAGAGGCAGCTGCTGCAGCTCCCGCAGCGCATCCCTCTCCTCCACGGGGAGCCCCTCCAAGTCCCCCGCCAGGTACACACACACACACACACTGGCTCCTCTGTCACACACACCCCATCCCCTGTTTCACACACACAACCCAGCTCCCCTCGGTTTGTATCGAGGCTGCCACACACACACACACACCCAGACACACACGTTCAGCAATGTTTACAGCAATCGTGGCAGACTGCCATGGTGTTGTACTGCATGTACTTCTGACTCGAACAGATCACCTTCTGGGATGACTGTCGCTCTCCCCCTGGAGTCATTTCAGTTGTGAAGGTCCACATCGTTACTCAGTTTGGGAGTCTGGGGTTTTTCAATCTCCCTGACAAGATAGCTCTGAGGCTGGCCTCAAGGGGGCAGTATTGTAGCTCCTGTAGTGACTGATGTATGTCTGTCTGTCCCTCCAGGACTCCGAACTCCAAGCACAAGACAGACGTCCACAAAGCCTCCAGCCCCTCCCCGTCCCCCGGCCCCGACGGCCCCGTCACGTGGCACAACGGGCACCACGGCGAGCGCAGCCGCAACGGCAAGGCCGGGAGGCTCAACCCCGCCGAGGGCGACAAAGGGCAAGATGTATGTAGCCTTCTCTGATCCGCCCCTCCACCTCCCTCCCCTCTTCCCCCCCCCCCCCACCCTGCACTCAAATGGTCTCTTCCACACTGTCTCCTCCAATTAACCTGAGTTTACTCCCTCCTCCTCCCTCTGTGTCGGTTGAAATGACCTCTCTTTCTTCTGATTTTGGTCCTAAGAGAATATGTCTTCCTGTAGTCCTTCCTTGTTTGCAGGGTAGCTTCTGTTACTGTGTATACCTGCGTCTCTCTCGCTTACGCTTGTTTCTGGTCTTCTTTGACACCTCCATGTTGATGTTACGTTCAGGAGTAGGAGGGTGAGTAGAGAGGCAGGATAGGAGGCGCGCGAGACATTTTCTGTCAGACGATCCCCTCGGAGAGCCACGAGGACTTTCCATGATTAGTCTTTGACCCGGCGGAACATTTGCATTCAGGGTGAACAACAGAATTCTGGGGTTTAGACGCTCTACCCAGAGGGTTTTAATGAAGCAGAACCATGCTGAAGCAGACTCCTGCAGAGATAGAGACCGTGAAAACCAGAACTGATTTAGCCAGGAAATTCCATGAATACATAAAAGACTTGCCCCCCCCCCCCCCCCCCCGCCCAAGTGCTCCTTAACTTAAATTAACTTAAAAAGGCAGCTTTTCACACAACATCCCATTAGCGTCCCTGTTTCCACGACGATACCTGTTAGATAATGCTCTATTAGCGTGAAGAACCTATTAGAGACCAACTTTTGATCAAACTTCTGAAAGATTGCCATCAATAATTAGAGAGTCAAGCTGATTTATCCAATTACCTGATATTGAAGGAACCATTTTGCATTGAGCAACTTTGCTATGGCTACACCCGAACCCGATATTTTAGGCTGCAGGTAGGCATCAGGATAATGCCGTACATTGACATTGCTGTATGAGAAGGCGTCTTCATATTGTTTTTGGTTGGTGATGTAACTGTGTCTGGAGGTGAATTTAACATGGCGAGGATCTTGCTTCATGTGTTTCTCTAGTGTTAAAGTAGACAGTAATGCCATTGGTTTATGTGTGTTGAGACAAAGTAAATGTATAGCTACATTGGTACTGTAGAGATATGTATTACTAGTTACTCCTTATAAACACTGACCATCCCATGTTATGGCTCTGATCACCAAACTAACCCAATACTGATATTATGTTGTGTCTCAAATGTGATCTTATTCCTTCCTAACGATCTCGTTTGGAACTGTTTCCATGCTTTGACTCCTTTGATACGGTAACACCTCTTAACCTGTTAATCTGTCGGTCAGGGATGCAAGCGGCCGGCGAGGCTGACTGTGTTGTGTTTGAAATGACTGTGAGGTGTTTGGAGAGGCAGCGTTGCTACTGTTAATGCCTCGTTAGGAGCGGGGAAACTGTCGGCCGGCAGGATTCGCCGCTAACCAAAACAAAAGGCTTCATTTTAGAACCAAAGGCTAGCTGTAATGGGTTCGCTTTTTTCAAAAAGCGGGTTGCGCAGCCTCCAGAAGTGTTCTCCCCCCGGGAATGATTTACCGATGCTATCTCCTCCGACTTCCTGCTCCAGTTTGCATGTGTTTATTTGAAGGCCTGTCTCACCTGCACTCTCTCTCTCTCTCTCTCCTCTTTCTTTCTCTGTCTCTCTCGCTTTCTCTCTCGCTTTCTCTTATTCGCCCACTGCTTGTCTCATTCATTACTGTTTCTTTTCTGCTTTCCAATCAATTTGAGTGGAATTTTACCCATGAATAAATGCCCAAACCTTTCTGTCTCATTTATGTAAAAAGCACTCATATGCTTTGGAACGGGACCAAGTAGGTTAAATGGGTATGTGTAATAGTTTTTCTTGTCCATACAGTCTTTTAAAGCACATGTTCTGCTCAGTAGTAGATTCCTTCCTCCCTCCAGAATTGTTAAAGAGAACCATCCGGTGTTGAGCAAGCCCCTTCTTGCTTTCTGTTTACTGTGCCATGTTGACCTGCATGTTGCCTCTAGGTGGCAGTGTCACGTCTGTCAGGCTGCCCCTGATGTTGACCCGTCTTTCTCTGCTCAGTCGAATGGACGCTGGCAAGGCGCTCTCTGGCGCCACTCCCGTCCCCGAGCTGTGCACCTGACCGGTTTGCGTCGATCGCGTGCGGCGAGGTGAAAGGGGGGGGGGGGGGGGGGGGGATCGGCTCAAACCGGTCGACGGTTTTGACAGCGTTCCTGTGTGACCTGGGCCACGAGACCGCTCCTGCCAGTGTCCGCGGGTGACGTCTCCCATGCGAGGCTCACACTACCTCAACCTGCCTGTCAGAGAGGAGGGAAGCAGGGGTTGTTGTCCAGGAATACCGTACCGTAGACACAGATCAGACCAGGGACTCTACTGCGACTGGGGCTTTCTATCTTTTCTTCCGCTCCTCCGTTTGTCTTCCCTCCTTTTCCTCTTCCTTGTTGATAGTCCTCTTGTTCATGACAAATAGACATCTGTAACCTCACTCCAAGGGAAGGGAATACCATGCTATGTTGACACTAAATAGGAAAGCACATAACATGTTGTAACGTTGGTATTTTAAAGGGACCCAAGCCATTCGAACCTGTAGCGCCATTGTTAGTCTCTTCACCTGGGATTCTTGATTTCAACCCCTTTTATATTGGATTGACCAACCAGCCCAAGGCTCCCTTCTCTCTTTCGCAAGCCTTTAGAATCAACCAAAACAAGGAAGTGGTATTGTTCTTTTCGTAGAAGAATATCTCGCCCCCAAAGTGTGACTGGGGTCCCTTTTCAATGTGCTGGCTAGTTGTAGACCCCAGCAGTGACTTCCCCTCAGCCTCCCCACTGTCACTGCCCACCTGTCATCTGTGCTGTGTGTGACTCACATCGTGCGTCCTGACATGCTCTCCTCCCTTCTTTATCATCTGCCAGCTCTGCATGCCCTCCCTCCCTCCCTCCACCCCTCCACCCCTCCCTCCCTCCAACTTCTCTATCTGTATGACGGAAATCCTTTTAACACCATGATCTACTCTGCCCACCTCCCTGTACCCTCCTCATGTTTGGTTCTAACCATGGCTGCATTTGTACAAGCGAAAAAGACAGCAAATCATGTCGATTTTAGCCCCACTCTCTTTTCGATTCCGTTTGATTTTGATTTTGAGTGTTTGGTTTGTTCCATATTCTTTAGTTCCGTTGTGTTGGTTTGTTTCCTTCTCTCTCTGGACAAATACGTAGCTCTGATTCTAAACGAGGTCATTGTCTTTTTCCCATTTCGCTGCGGAGAACATTCCTTTCTCCTGTTTTTCTTTTTTCTTTCTTTCCTTTGTTTTGTTGATATTGCATACGTGTCACTGATTGAAATGGAAGGTAGGTAACGCCCTGCCTACGCACGTGATCTTTCTGCAGATGAGAATGTGAGAAGCACCCTAGCTTGACGTCAATGTTTCTCTCTATCTTTCATCGGTCTCCCAGGGACCTTCTAGCTAATTTGTTTAAGTTGATCAGTTCTATTTTTGCTTTTCCAAGTTTGAATTCCTTAGCATTATGGTTTCCTCTCTTTCTTCCCAAAACGAAATACTGAAGTCCAGTATCCCTCTCTATCTGCAGGTCCATTCCTTTGTCCACGTTTTTGTTCCTGTTTCGATAGAATGCATTCCTGTTTGTCCGGCATCTCTCTCTGTCCGTTGGTGAATTCGTACATCCGTCTTATGATTTGATCATGTTAATTTCCTCAACGACTGTTTTCTAACAACTGTCATTAGCGTCAGCGGTTGTCTGTCTCTACGCTGCTTACTCAGCCTTTCTTTACGCTGGTGGAGAAGGGATGTTCTCAGTCAACAGTCCCTGCTTCAGCCGTACTGTACGCTAGCTAGGCCCAGTCGACCGGAGAGGTCATGCCTGTTGTGAGAGCTCCCTGGGCTTGGATCTGTACACACCTGCTTTCGGAAAGCGCTCTGTACTGGCGGAGCTCTCTGTGAATAACCGGCTGCTGGATATACAGAAACCTACAGGGACTCTCCACACAGTATCTACACCCACAGAAGACTCCACTCCACGCCAACACTGGGCTCTTTGGTTACAATTGCTGCTTGACTTCTGAAGTGGCTGTGGGCTTCACTAGGAGGTCAAGCCCAGAATAAAGCCCAACCTTGACCCACTCCAGTTCTGCCTACACCCTGTTATGTAACTGAGCTCTCGTCAGTACCTGTCGCAGAGAAGATATCAGGGACTGATCCCAGTTTTCTAAGGATGTGCTAGTATCCCCTATCTCTGTTGCATGGTTAGAAGAAGTACTATGGGCAGTTTCCTGTATATAAGTACTATGGGCTCACCTCCTGTACTTACAGGTGTCATTAGGGTCATTTCCCTTAGCAGACACACTATACACAGAGGTCAACGTTTAACAGTGAAGCAGGAACATTCGCACCAATGTAAACCACAATTCAGAAGCGGGAAGTTAGATATGACCTAGGGGACGGCTACCCAACGGCAGTTAAGACACAGCGAGACGCAGAGCCGACAAGGAGATGAGATGAGCCTGGCTCGTCCAGTTAACCGAACTGAGTGCTTACTTACCCCCCCCTCCCTTCACCCCTTCACCCCCCCCACCCCCCCACCCCCACCATGGCTATCTGCTCTCCGGCCAACGGGGCAGGAGAGTGGCTGGTCTGGAGCCTTTCGCTGTGAGGTTCCCTGAACATTGTGGTCTTCCTCTTTTCTTTTTGATTTATTTTCCGTTGATATCCATGCATTGTCTCATGAGTCACTGCCAGGGAGAGTTTTGTGTCTTTTTCTCTTGCATTTTGTGAATCTAATGATGCACTTATGTTGCCCCACTTTTCCCTTTTCTTCATACCTTACCTACTAAAGGAGGGAATACCACTTTATTGGTAAGTGGATGTTAACCAGAAGGGAGTTAAACCAGAGTAACCATTACAAAAATTCAAAGAAAATGGGTCGCTGTTCACATCTCAAGCAATTGTTCAACAGGAAAAAAATATCCACAAACAGCAAATTGAGTAGCAGACGATTTGTTTTCTGATTCGATTGACTCTATAATTGTGAATCTTTATTTTGTTCCTCCCATTTCTGTGATGTTCTGTCAAGTTGTCTACTCTTTTTTGTTTTATTACATATTTGTTTTGAACCATTACTAAAACTGAAGAAGTCCTTTTCTACTCTACCAAGTCTGTAGATCTCTCTTTCTGTCTCTCTCTCTCTGCTCTTATATTTAATTTGGTTTATCCAATTTCACATTTTCTTCAGCCTTTCTCCCTCTTCTTCCTAGTTTTTTGTTTCTTTTCGGGATTATGATTTCTTCGACTCATTATGGTTTTGCATGCCAAGTATTGCATGCGCTGCACCATAGAGGACTGTCTATAAGCCATATGGAGAAAACCTAGATCTCTTCTTTTAGATGTTTACCTTCTTTTGGCAAGTACACCGTAGCGCTCAAACACTGCTGTGAAAAAACTCTAAGGCCCTGTTTTCCTTTTTTTCTTTTTTTTTTTTCCTTTGCTGTTTTTTTTCCGTTTGTTGGTTATCCTTTCTCTACAGAAGCTCAGATCCCTGACTGCTGGTTCTGCACTGCTGTCACCACTGAGGGATCACAAGGCCCACAGCGCCCCCTACAGGAGCCCAGGAGCACATGTAGGCCAGAGCCAGGCTGGGGAGGCTGTCTGTGGAGCGGGCAGGCCGGCGGGCAGGGGGAGGTCCACGTCGCAAGCGTCGGGGAGGAAAGGCACTCGGCAGAGAGCTCAGACAAAGAGCTCGCGTTCTCCCCCACACAGCAGTGACTCGGCACACTCCCAACGCAACCAGCCCCACAGAGGGAGGAGCTCTCACCACAGGAAGTGAGATCACACACCCCACCACGCCACAGCATCTAGCCTCCTGTCACCTCTCGTACCTGTTGACAGTCATTCCACTCAGACTAGCCTGTAGAAACAAGAGCTTCAAAGGTAGTCAGTTATGACCTCTAATGTCCCCGTCCCCCCGTCTTCCACCAGGACTAAAGGAGGCCACTCGTCCAAACGGCACCACCGCTCCCGGGGGCAGGGCCACCACCGGAGCCCCTCGGCCTCGCCGGGCCGCCACCGCCACGCGTCCGACAGGAAGAAGAGCGAGTCGCGAGGCGGGCTGAGCCTCCGGCAGCGCAGCAGCTCGTGGAGCAGCGGGCGCTCGTCCTCGCGCTCGCCGTCCAGAGACAGAGGCCCCAGCAAGGCCAAGTCCCCCCACGCAAGGTCCGACCTCCGACCCCCCACCCTCCCAGAGAAACACTGTGTTTGGAGGAATCATTCAGGCAGTCATTGACGCTGATGGTAATATGTGTGTGTGTGTGTGTGTGCAGGGAGAGAGACAGCCCTCACCACTCTGACGAGGACAGCCGAGCCCGGAGACGTTCCCGCAGCTACTCGCCCATCCGGAAGAGGAGACGAGACTCCCCCAGCTTTATGGAGGCTCGCAGGATCACTAGGTAACACCTGACCACACCTGACCACTCTACCCCTGATCACACCTGACCACACCTGACCACTCTACACCTGACCACACCTGACCACTCTACCCCTGATCACACCTGACCACACCTGACCACACCCGACCACTCTACCCCTGACCACACCTGACCACACCTGACCACTCTACACCTGACCACACCTGACCACACCTGACCACTCTACCCCTGATCACACCTGACCACTCTACACCTGACCACACCTGACCACTCTACACCTGACCACACCTTTATAAACCGGACCACACCCGACCACACCTGACCACCCCTGACCACTCTACACCTGACCACACCTGACCACTCTACACCTGATCACACCTGACCACTCTACACCTGACCACCCCTGACCACTCTACACCTGACCAAACCTGACCACTCTACACCTGACCACACCTTTATAGACCGGACCACACCTGACCTCACCTGTCCAGACCTCACCAGACACTTGCAGCTCTTTGGTACCAGCATGTCATGGTTTTTAGACTGTTACAGGTTATTGTTCACACGTCATGTTATCAAATGTTTGTGTATGAGAAAGAATCCTCGGTTATCCGCATCTAGGGTAGCAGCAGTAAAGGGTGATGGTGACATCTATGGGAGAGTTTATTAAGATGTCTCCTTTATACACGTTGAATGTGACTTCCTATATTATCTATCATGCATTGTAAAATACATTTAAGGTGTTGTAAACGGTACAAGTTAATTGAGTTACTGCTGTAACATCTTACGAATAAGAAGATTGGAGTAAATGGACAACTAATATGTTTCGGATATATTTCCTGTGCAAGTTCTTCTCCATAAAACACAGGTAAAATGTTGCTCTCTCGCTCCTGTGTGAAGGTTCCTCAATGGCAAGACAGCGGAATGTTGCTGAGGTGCCGGCAAGGTTACCGTGGTAACAGTTGCCGTGCAGCAGGACTCTACTAGTTCGTCTCCTGAAGCTTGGTGAAGCATAGCAGCCAGTGAACACACTCCCTCTAGAGTAACGCAGTCCTCCTGCCTCGGGCTTTCTCGCTCTCTAACGCTCCTCTTTGGAAATCTACTTCAATATACTCACACTCGCGCTGCTGTCACAGATATGTACTACTAATGCTGCAACACTGGGCGGGTTTTTAGTCTTTGGCAGAAGTGCTATCAAGGTTGTTCATTAGCGACAGTTTAGCTCGTGAATTCAGCAGTACATTTAGATCAGGAAGTAGAACTACCTTGATAGTGTCTATGTCTGACTGAACTGGTTTTCACTGGATTTCTGTGCTCACGGCATCTTAACATCTCAACTTGCATCTGCTCCTCTAGGTGATAACATATTTCTGTTTGGGAGCCCCGCTAACTAATGAAAAGCAACATTGAATGCTTTTAACCCATTTGCGTGTACAGCGCGTGTGTGTGTGTGTGTTTAGACATCTTTTAACACAAGCAGCCGCTCTCTTCCAGCACTTGTCAGTCTGACTGCAGCACCTTGTCTGAAACCCCCTCAGATCTGCCCTGAGATCAGCTCCAGTCCACTCACCCCAGACGTCTCCCACAGCCGTCTCCCAATGTCCTGGAATTCCAAGTCATTCTACAGTTTTTAAAACTGAGAGTACTTGGAAAACCGAAAGCAGGGCTGGTCTTAGTAAAGATCCGCTCAGCCGTGCTGAGCAGCAACGGGGTGTTCCAACAGAGCTGCTCTCGGGGCAGTTATCAGAGTGGTGGTCCTTCTCACACTAACCTGTCAGCGCGGTTTCCAATTCCCCCGCCTTAACATCCTCCCCCTCTCGCCCCCTCCCCCGCCTCTCGCCCCCCCCTCCCCCCTCCCCCCTCAGCGCCCGGAAGCGGCCCATCCCGTACTACCGGCCCAGCCCCTCCTCCTCCAGCTCAGCCAGCAGCCCCTCCCCCTCCAGCCGGAGCCGCAGCTACGACAGCTACAGCAGCTACAGCAGGAGGAGCAGCCGGAGCCGCTCACGGAGCCCCAGCCGCAACCACAGCTACTACAGCCGCAGCAGCTACGAGAGCCCCGGCTTCTGAGGCCGCCCGGAGAGAGGAGGCCCAGGGGAGAGGCCCAGGGGAGAGGCCCAAGGTTGAGGCCCAGGGGAGAGGCCCAGGGGAGAGGCCCAGGGGAGAGGCCAAGGGGAGAGGTCCAGGGGAGAGGTCCAGGGGAGAGGCCGAGAGGAACCCTGATTCAGGCGTTATGTATTCACACCCCCCCTGACAGATCCACATACAGGCCCTGGTGTAGCTGGGCCTGCTCTTGTTTCCCCAAGTCTTTAATTACAACAGTACTGAGCTCGAATCAAGGAGAACATGTCTAATATAGCGCATTCATCTGGAATATATCGATATCGGCGGATGCCACACACACAAACAGTGTAAAGACACGTTTAGCGAAGGTATCAGAAATGTATTGATCATGCCTAAAGAACAAATCTATAAGCACTTTCTCTTAATATTCTTCCATGGCCAAAAACATAACCGACAACAGAAAACACACGATAAAGACAAAGATATTCCAGCCCCAGCGACATCTACCATCTCTTGGTGTTAGACAAGACAAGTGGATGGAGAAGCTCTCATGTTTCCTCTGTCCTGTTATCATTCCCCCACAGACCGTTTTTTTTTAAGGAACCGAGAGATCAACGAGAGCGAGAACAAAGGTAACGTTGCGACGAAGGCGCAGGATGCAACCAAGGAACTGCCGATTGTTTTGTTTTTTTAAAGATGTACGATATGTGTCAAGCTGTATAGATCCCAACTGTAAGTTCTGGCTTGTAAACTATGCACTGTATATTCATGTGATTTGAGGAGGTTTATCGTTAGATGGCTACTTAGCATGATGCATCAGGAGAAAGGCCGCTGCTTGGATGACAAAACCCACGACTACAGATCCCAGGATGCATCTCTCCCCCCTCTGACCTGTGTGCTACTGACTTGTATAGAGAGGAGCAAAAGGGACAAAAAAAGCAACGTGTTATGTACTGTCAAGACTCCTTCCTGTGTGTCCCGTCCCGTCTGTGGACTGGCTAGGGGGAGGAGTTCCCCTTGTGGGAATACTCCTTCCTGTGGAGTCCGCAGTACAGGCTGCCCCTGCTACTGCACAGTCTACACAGACATCCATGCACTCGTGTGGGTTTACATTTGAACCGCAGTTATTTATGAATCTATTTATGTTTGATTATTTATTTATTTATGTATCTATCTATTTATTCATATATTTATCATGTTATTTATGGTTTATCTATTTTACTGTTCATGAAATGTATTTAAGTGACTTGATCAAGTCTTGAGGGTCCTGTTTAATCTTGAGCAATCAGCTGCAGATGTATTCACATATTTGAATATGCAGTATATGCGCTCATTGAGTTTATTTGAGAGAAAGGCTTTTGCTGTCTCTGAGGAGAGGCGAGAGCTGGGGTAGCTATCCTGGATGTGTGATTCATCAGGCTTGTAAAAGGCTCAGCTACAGCCCTACTGTACAATTAGTACTGTAAAACACTACTGACCCACACACCCTAGCAGGCCTGCTGTCATCCCTGGCTGGTTGGCTGCTGTTAATGCAAGATGTTGTGCTGTTACCTGTATCCAGGAAACAAGCTAGTCTCAATCTTACAGAGGTCGTCTTTTTATAGCTCCAGCCCCCGCTCTGCGCCCGGCCTAGCCCCCGGTCCGTCCAGGGCCAGATTGGAGACAGATCTCAGCTTGACAGCACAGACTCTGTGGGCCCATAGTGTCTCCTGCTCCTGTTCAGTCTGAACTGAAGGAGAATCAGCGATGCAATCAGGGAACACCCTCAGTCTTCCGTCCAAATCGTCCGCCTCATGTCACTCGTGTCTCCATAGAGATAAAAACGATTATCTCTATGGCTGTTGCATTTTAAATGTGACGTTCAAAGTTAACCAACTATGATATTCAACAAAGCTAGTGTTCAGTAATTTAAAGTACAACAGCACTAACCTTTGGATTGTATAAAAGTCATTAGTATTAGTGAACAAGTTATTATACTGGACAATAAATATAAACTCTGGAAAGTATGATTCCTGTGTTGTCTTTCGATCTGTACGTGCAACTTTCTTCAATCTTGCTCACAGTGCTACGCTGCACTAATATACCTACAGAGGGAATTTCAGTGATTACTGTACTAACAATAATAAGTCTGGAATGGTGTCTGCTACATCTGTCAACACCAAAACCTGTGAAAGATGCATCACACTGAAAACATTCATAAATGTGACAAGTAACATAAACAACATTGCATTGGTCCTCATTCAAATAGAAGAAGCCTAATCTTATAAGGCAGCAATGGGAGGACTACTCTAGCCACGAGAGACATTTCCACAACAAAGAACAAGTGAGGGAATACAAATTCAAATAGGCTCATCACATTCTTCCACCCAGTTGTGATAAAGGAACCAATACAATGCCTTTGGAAGACAATGGATGAGTTTTAATTAGGTTTGCCACGTACAAAACAAAACAACAAAAGTCATGCAACACAAAAAGTGATTCAATCAATCAATGATTAAAGCAAAATCTAAGTAGTAAAACAAGAATTATGATATGAAAATGGCATGAAAAGATGTTCAATAGGATATTAACAAAAACACAGCTTTTAATGCTAGTCTTTGTCAGTTCCTCTCTTATTTTTCATCTCCTAACTATTGTGACGATCCCTCACAGAGGCCAGATGGTTTGAAAAGGGCCATTTGGTTCAATTGTCCCAACAGGGGGGAGGAAATAAGCCTCCCTTTGTTATGTGGTGAACAGAATCTCAAAGACAGGTGTGATGTCTCCCCATTTAAGTCCAACTCGTTTAAAACCACAGTGGAGGGACACAACTCTGGCCATGAGAGAAACATCAAAAACAAAGAGCTGAAGTGTGATGAAATCCAAATTAGAATAGGCCCAACTGTTGCTTTCACACAGTCGTGATAAGAATCAGAATCAGAATGGGATTTATTCGCCATGAAAGTTTGCACAGACAAGGAATTTGCTTTGGCAGGAAGGTGCATACAATAAACATATAGGGACCTAACATTTAAATATGTGGACTATCTATACTAAGGGTACATAAACTAGCAGTACTAAGTGGGATTAGAATATAATTAAACATACAATAAAATAAAATATAAGAGACCAAATGTGATGTCTTTAGGAAACAACATCAATTCTCCCTCTCCCACTGCTGTGGCAGTTAGGGAAGCGGGCTAGTAATCAGACGGTTGTGGGTCACTCTGGATAAGAGCGTCTGCTAAATGACTACATGTAAATGCCCTCATCACAGCATGTGGGCCAGATGGTGTGAATCAGGCCATTTGGTTCAATAGTTTGGTTCAATAGATAAGGAATCCTCCACCCAACCCCCCGCTGTCCTGTGGTTACATTCAAGCTACCCCCTAATTCAAACATACAACATGACTAGGTTTGTATCCTGTATCTGTGATTATATAACGTGTCCAGTAAAGCCAGGGAGAGTAATCTAGTTTGATGCTATCTATATGTCCCTCACAGGTCCATGGTGACGGGAGGCGTTGTGCCATAAGGCCCTCAGAGGGGCAAACTCTCATGAGAGTGACAGTTCTGAGCCAGCAGGGAGAGGTACAGCCGTGGTGGGTACAGCCTGTCTGCCCACGGCCCATACTCTGGCCCGACACACGCATGTTACATCGATATGAAGACCCACACATGAAGAATGTGCAACGCTATGCAAAAACACACACACATGCAAGGACCGTTCAGCAACTCCCTTAATATGCACAAGGATGCAGAATTTGTCGCTACATCTGAAGGCAATCAGAGTGTATACAATAGGTCTGCAGTAAGGGAAATTCCAACCCCCAAACTTACAAAGTGGAGTCAAAAGATGATCAGTAGTTTTTAATCAAACAACATTTACAACGTTAATAACTTCACAAAATAGTCTCGGATACAAAATAGAAGCACTTCTGTAGGAACTGGAGAATTCTAGATAGAAAGGAGAGGTTTCATGATCAGTTTCAGCACTTATCTGTTGTTTAAACGGGAATGCGTTTTACTAATCTACTTATTAATAAAATGACAGCATGAAGTAGGCTACATATTAGCCTAAACAAAACCAACTAGGCCTACGTCTTAATTGAATTTAATTAGCGTCACCTGTGCAGAATATAAGGCTAAGTTTCAAAGTCCTATGACACGGGTTTGAACTATTAACAAGGAGGCACAAAAGGTTATCAGGCAAAAAGGTAACTTGGGCATTTATCACACACATCAAATGTAGCCTAAAATTATATATGGAGCGCAGTAAGCAAGCTGAGGTCTCGACAGTTCTTTGTGTATTGCAATCGTCTCATTCAATGCAACACTGGCAACTTCTAAATAATCAAGGAGTCTAGCATAGCTAATAGCCTAACCGCTCTCAGAATATGGTGTAGACATTAGCAATCACATTTTACTTCATAGTCGTTATCAGGCGGCTATTTGGCTGGTGGGAAATCAATGTGCTCTATAGAGCGGCTTCTTAAAGTTGATTTCACATTCAGTAGTAAAGTGCCTCATCATTTAGCCTACCTATTTTCTGTTTTTAACTGATTTTTGCAATTGCTTCAAGGCATTTGTTCGGTCGGATAGCGGTTCCTATTGCATCTGAATGCACCATAAAACCTTCCCAAGGTTTATTGTAGGTATTGTAGGCTACTTCATCTCAGATCTTACTTGCTTAAACCATTTTTTTGGTCTGTTTTCCCGTACTATGACGGAAGTTTTGGGGGGCCTTATACGTGTTGGTGTTATACCTCCCTGAAATCCTAGTGATAATGCCACATGTATAAGGCATCCTGGAACTGCCCGTCACATAGTGTCCTCTACCAGCCCATGTCACAAACGGCATATGTGCGTCTATAGCTGGGTCTCTGGTTCTGCTGAGCATGTCTGCTTACAGCAGGCTTCCAGATTCCTCTGGGCCTGTATCATGTCAGGGCTAGGGAGGAGGGGGAGGGGGATTACAATTGTCAGGAGGTGGGGAGGAGGGCTAAACAGAGTTCTGTGAGAGGGGTGGGCCTGTGCTTTAGATTCCATTCTAATGCTACGTCTGCCATGAATAGACTTTCTAGTTGCTTCTATAAATATCTGGTAAGGGGAGGGGTCTTGGTCTGAGAAGGGCGGGTGCTGTTGACGGGGGTGGGGATATTTGTGTATAAAAGGCCTCAGCTTAGAAGCAGTCCATACTCTCCGGCAAGGTTTTAACTGAGACCAACAGGGCCCACATCTGCAACCAGCAACTTTTGTTTTTCCTGCTCAACTCCAGACCTTCTGTTCCCCTTCAGCAGCAGCCATGACTGAGAGACGCGTCCCGTTCAGCTTCCTGCGCACCCCCAGCTGGGACCCCTTCAGGGACTGGTACCAGGGCAGCCGGATCTTCGACCAGGCCTTTGGCATGCCTTCCCTGGCCGAGGAGTTCCCCACCTTCCCCAGCACCCACTGGCCGGGCTACCTTCGTCCCAACCACATGGGCCCTGATGCCATCATGCCCCCCACCATGACGCCTCACATGTCTCACATGTCTCACATGCCTCAAATGCCTCAAATGCCTCAAATGCACCACCATGCCTCCAGCCCCCTGGTGCACCCGGGCGCCATGGCGGGCCAGCACCCCATGATGCTCGCCCAGGGGCCTCCCGCCTACGGCCGCGCCCTCTCCCGCCAGCTGAGCAGCGGCATGTCTGAGATCAAGCAGACCCAGGATGCATGGAAGATCTGCCTGGACGTCAACCACTTTGCCCCTGAGGAACTGGTGGTGAAGACCAAGGATGGGGTGCTGGAGATCACTGGTGAGTCCTTCCTTTTTGTTATATCAAAAACTGGACTTGCACTTGGCGTATGCCCTTTTTAGATAGATTCATACTGATGTTAAACACCTTTTCTTGGTGTTCTTTGCTATAGGGTACTGTACATTTACTTACTATTTAGAAAAAGATTTGTGCTTATGTGGAAAGCTGTGAGAACACTCAGACTTGAGGTAAATAAACATGGTATTAGGTAGATGCAGGGTAGTCTGGGTTGCGTAACAGGTACAGCATGTCTCTGGGCTGAGTGACGGGGAGGAGGCGTAATCTGCCTGATAGATGGGATGGTCAGAACATTCCAGAGTAAGGATCGTAACATTATATAGCTGAAACTCAAGAACCTGTAGAGAAGAATACTTTTTTTTTCTGACATCCAAGCATGAGACCAGGGAGTCTGATATGGATGGTGAGACTCATCTGTGAAGCCCCAGGGTGTCTCTGGGCACCTAGTAATACATTCTGTCCTAGCAGGGGTTTGTAGACGTGAGTCAGTGTCCCTCTGTTACTTTAAATGGACTGCTGGTCTAAATCCAGGGTTTTATTAATGGTCCTCTGGGAGACATGGCGTACTTGCGGCAATGTCCTTTATCTGTTTGTCATAACAAACACCAACTGCCGGTGAGAGAGGCTGTATTTCAGTACTGGCATGTCTCTGTAGGGACTTGATGATGGGGTGAGAGGTGGCACATACATGTACAGTATCATGCTTGGACATGTTTCAGAAGGGGGCATATAGATACTTGGAGGGGGGGGGGGGGGGGGGAGATGGGCATCGGGCCTATATGGAACATGTGTGATGCAAAAAAAATGCCCCTGTCTCCAGGCCGTGAAGTAGTCCTGGAGCTTTCAGACAGGCATCACACAGTGTACATTTCTGAGAGTACAGGCCCCTTGGGGGAGATAATCAACATGTGTTCGGCTGAAAAGGGAACCAATTAAAGTGCATCTGATGCCACACACAGCCGGATCACTACCACTATGCTGAAGCAGTGTTGACACTAACTCCTATCATCCCCAGGCCAGCACGAGGAAAGGCGTGATGAGCATGGGTTCGTGTCCAGGTGCTTCACCAGGAAATACACGTGAGTAGCCTGACCATTATTACACAAGTCCTACACGATTGTTAACTCATGCATAGTCTGCTAGCTGGTGGATTAAACCAGCCTTAACCTCTATCCATCTGAAATGGATTAGATCTGCTCAATGACGAGCTAGTATAATTGTCCTTATGCGTTATGAATCTGTCATTCCCTATATGGATGTTGATTTGTCAGGCTACATCAGTTTCGTGTGGTTGACTTGGATTATACATTTACTACTGTGGATCCCACAGATTGACCATGCCTGTAGCTGGCTGTGTAGCTGCTAGCTGGGTCTAATAGTCTGTTTTTAATGTTGGCTTCAGCCCCAGTGTTTAGACTAGCCCTCAAACTGGGTTGCACGGCCCACTGCTGCCACCTAGGGGCCATAGCAGGCATAATGGCTGTTTTCGCTTGAGTAGATTACAAGTAGTAATTCATGGAAGTGACACCATAACTGTCTGGTGTCACACCCTCGTCCTTGTGTGACGGCAACCTGATTGAGCCGTTTTCCTCTGCCCCGCCAGGCTGCCCCCTACCGCCAACGTGGAGAAGGTGGCGTCCACCCTGTCCCCTGAGGGCGTGCTGACCGTGGAAGCCCCCCTCAACAAGCAGGCCATCAAGGCTGCAGAGATCAACATCCCCGTCATTGGCAGCGGTGCCAAGAATGGCCAGGCCATGCTCGACGAGGAGCACAAGCAGGAAGAGTGAAGCTCATCCAGAAACCGACCCGCACACTTGCAGCTTCGTACAGGTGGCTTGCTGAGACAGAGGGGGGGGTCAAATCACTCAATGCTGCTATTTTGTGTAAGAGCTAAAACCTGCACCCATGTTTTAGCTGTGGTGCCCAAGGTGGCAGTAGGCTAGCCTGCTCCCTGCTAGTCACGCTCCCTCTCTCTGTCTTTGCAGTGAGCCAGCCTGGTCTGTGTGTGCTATGTCCTCCTGTCAATCGCACCTTTTTAAAAATCAAAATCTCCAGTTATCCCCCCCAATATACACACACCCTCCTCATTCCAGTGATGCGGTCAGAAGGATCCACAATGTTGTATGCTGCCTTTACTGCTTAGACGAGTGTGTAGGTCGTCCAGTAACTTCTGGTCCCACTGCCGGGGTCATTTGTAGATGCTGTTGGCTTGTGTGTTCTCTTCAGCTGTCATCTGTAGTTGTGTTTGGAAGGCTGTACCCATGCAAACCAAGAATTAAAAAAAAACAACTTCATTTGATCTGGCGTGTCTGTCAAACTTGTCTCGTAATGTAAGAAATGAGAGGATTTGAAATGCGGTACATGTAGGCTGGTGTCTACTCATGGCATAGTAACCATAGTTTTATGGCTGGCTGCTTATATCTGCAACATTCATTCAATTATTTTGTCTCAGTTGCAGCCCAGAGTATTCATTCACACGTTAATGCTCCTAGTCAGTGCTTGGCTGCAAGGGTTTTCTATTTATAGTCTCTGCTATGCCCTCAGCTTCCGGCTCATTCTCTGGCTACGCTGGGCAGAAATCTGAGCGCTGGGGCGTTATTTGGTTCCTATACAGGAACACTTTAGGGGCCTAATGGATTGTCCAGCAGCAGTGAATGGGTTGGTTTCCACCATCTCTCTCTGGTTGGGGGCCATCCAAACTACAGCTTAGTCCCAACCAGACTGCTATTTCGCACATACACAACACATAGCTGTGAAAATCAGTGCAGAGCATCTGTCCAAACAGATGCCCGGTTTCTCGATCTTCCATAAATTCCGGGCATACACTCCCTTATACATCCTGGATCTGTTCCGAGCCCTACTTGTATACACAGCCAACTGCAAAGGATCCACACAGCCCTACTTCAGACAAGGCAGCCATCTCGAAACCACTTAAACATGTTGACATTACCCCCCCCCCCCTCCCCCCTCACACATGACTCACCATTTCCCTTCCATTTAATGCAGGTCTAAATTATTCATCTGTCCCATCCAGGCCGAAGTAGGCCAACTGTCAAAAGGAAGCTCTAATGTGATCTGGAGACAGTTTATGTAGAGGATGGAGATTAGTATCCGTTTTCTGACACCCCTGTCCGCAGTACCATTATGGACTGCAACACCCATTTCACAGCCACAACTAGGGAGCCAAAACAACCGTCCTCACTGTTCCACCTCACAAGTAAAAAAAAAAAAAAAAAAAAAGGTGAATCTTAATCAGCATCTTTGCATTGTGTTCTTTTCACGGGAACAAATCAATTCCCCCTTGAACCTGTCTCATTTGAGAATCTTGCCCAGAGCGCATTCACCTCAGTATACCCAGACTGCACCATCAGCAGAGCTCCGTCCAAAGTAAAAGGCTAAAAATTGAGAAGTGCCAGGAATGCCGCTCTCTGATGACAGATGACGCAGGTCTGACCCGAGTGAGGCAGGGGTCACCTTCACCGGGCCACGACTTGTGACAGACGGACTCATGCAGTGGTTTTCCACTGAGGACGATGACTCAGTCTGTCTGCATGTCTGTCACAGCCACCGTGCACCTGCTGGGACAGGAAATGGCTTACAGATACGGCTGTGCAAATATACCTCGGTGAGACTGCATAATAGCATTATACCCCTCTACTGCACCAGGGGTTGTGATGCGGTTGGAGATGTCTTGAAAGATATATTTGTGCATGCGTACAGTCCAAGAGTTTGTGTGTGTGTGGGGTGATAGTTATATTAGGAAAGATGATGACCTTTGATAATCTATTAAGAGCAGGCTTTTCCTATGTGTCAAAGTGAGAAGGTCTTGTCAGGGTGAGACATGCTCACCTCCTCTCTACAGGGGGGATAGCCATGTGATGACTGACTGTCTGCACTGGGCTAACA
Source organism: Osmerus mordax (assembly GCF_038355195.1). Classification (NCBI taxonomy): domain Eukaryota; kingdom Metazoa; phylum Chordata; class Actinopteri; order Osmeriformes; family Osmeridae; genus Osmerus; species Osmerus mordax. The sequence continues at coordinate 9,467,138 of NC_090068.1, forward strand.
GATGTGTGGCAGAGATGATGTTTGTGTTCCTTTGCAGTTGAACATGGAAATTATCAAATTGTAAGTCACAAATAGATGTTGAATAGGGTAACTGTCTGATCTCTATTCACAGTGAAGCTTGCAATTATCAGCTTATTGATATAATACAAACTGCCTGTTTCAGTCCACTCACTACCACAACTACATAAATAACAAAATAAATAGCTTTGACATTTTAATTAGAACAATATGCGCATTGTGCTTTGCTAAAGAGACATAGAGCATCCATTTAAAATCCCTCTCTCCTGCACCAGGTTTTGTATTGCGGTTGGAGATTTATGGTGAAAGATGCAAGACTCAGCTTGTGTCTGGTACTGTGTTGCGTTGTCTATCCCTAGCAACAGCAACAGGATTGGCTAGTGCCGATTCCCTGTCCTAGCCACTATTGGCTGACTCCTTCACCATAGGAAAGGACAATAAATCATTTTCGAAAAGAGATTACAGAGAACTGCTTTTGTGAGTCACTAGGGTAATTAATTGGATTGAATGATTTGCCTTTTGTTACATCAAAGGTATCTGTCTGCTGATTTAGTCTGTTGTAAGTAATGTGTTTAGCCCCAGATGGGTTTAAGGTTTTGAAGTGATGTCCTGCCGGCAGTGGTCAGTAGCTGCTTGTTTAGGTTGTGTAAATGAACTAATGTGGTCTTCTGAAAACATGCCTGTTCCACACATACTGAGAATCTTTGGAACTCAAACAAAATATTTAAATGTAAAGTTAAAGATACACCAGAGCTCATTGTGTTTTTTGTGTAACCCTGTCTTGTTCCTCACCGTGCTTGAACTAAACAACAGCAACCTAGGAAGTGATGGATGAAGGTAGCACCCATTCCTCTGGAGTGGAAGTCTGTCCACCAGCAATTCTAGTTCCCCGCACAAATACTCTACTGCTACATCAAGACCTTCTCTTCCCCAGCCTTCGATTTACCGTAGAACCCTGTTCCAGAAATCAATAACTACTATGGGGAAATGAGCACAATCTGCTTACGGATGCCCTACTGACTCCATTTTACTCCAGCAAATTGTGCACATGACTTTGAGCAGAAGGTGGGGGTTAAGCCCGGTTTGTGCTGCATGGAGGAGCACTGATTCAGCATTATGCTATCTTTTTGTCATCCAGAGGTAATCTAAGCTCTCATTTCCTATAAGTGGCATGGCCTTGAACTGCCAGCCTGCACTATACATTGTGACTGACTTCAAGGTGAACACACACACCCAAGCCCCAGTGTTGAACGCCATTTGTGGAGAGAGACAGGAGAGCAGGTGCATTCATCAAACTGGAGCTCAAATAATCCAGGATCCAACAGTTTTATTGATACATACCAGTGTTGCATTCAATGCAGGGCAATACATTGGGTTTTAGCCATGGTGGGATCATCCTAGTATTCAGATGCTACAGTATCATAATTGTAAGATACAGAATGTTCAGTGGGTTTAATAGTTGTCGAAAGTACAATTCAGTCAAAACCACCACAGTTTACTTGAACTAATTCAAAGGAGACTGAGCCTCAGTACATTTGTAGCTTCCATCACAACATTTGCAGAAATAGGAACACAATAGCATACTGTCTTTTTATTCATCATCATTGAATCATCTGTGAAAAATGGTGACCATTGGTTATGGAAACGTAAAGTGGTTGCATCAGAAAATTAAGGAGAAAAATACAAATGGTGACACAAATAAATAAAAACCCACCCACTCCCACTGTGGTTTCAGGGCAGCCACACATGTGCCCTGACTATCCTCTGTGTCAGTTGGAAGTGCCATTATCTGGTCACATCTCATTTTCCTGGGTTTTGCAGCTGGGGGGCTATCCAACGTGACAGTAGTAGATTTCAATCTTAATATTGACTTGAATTAGCAAGCATCAAGCTTTGAAATGGCTGCCTAACTGTCAGTGATGACTACATGCCAGAAATCCGACTAGAAGCAACATTTGAAGGCCCCCATGAAACTAAGATGGCACCAGAGGATGGTATAAAGCAGCTGTGCATTCTAATACTACTCTGTCTCTACAGTTCCTGTCCCAACATCTCCCAAAGAACCATGCATCTTAGTGAATTACTGTTTCCATTTCAAAATACCTATCTATCTAAATATTCATGAACAAATGTACAATTACACTAGACTATAGAATCAACAGTGTCCACAATTTACACTGTACACACAGTACATTATATTAAATCCATTATATATTATACTATGAAAAACTCTTTATATAGTTATGTTTAGTGTACAATATATACTCATAGGTCAGCCTATCTGTCCCATCTTGCACAATATAGCCCAGACCATGAAAATTGGTCTCAACAAATTCTTCAAAAATGACACTGAATGCAAAGCACATAAAAACAAAACAAAGCCCCATGTCGAAATGGATTACATAATTGTAGAATTTAAATTTAGTTAAGGGAATTTAATCGATCAAGTTTATTAACTTTGTTAACACTATTTCTTCTGTTTTTTTTCTGGTTCAACCACTAATAAATCACATTTAAGGTCACACACTATTAGAACCCTGAAAGTGAAACTAATGTAAGAAACAAATAATTCTCCATGAATAAACCTTACAGAAGCACAGAGCCATTCTAGAAACATCTCTGCATAATCTGACAGAAATGGCATAAACAAAAAAGCTTATAGAAAAACAAAATCATAAATCAGTTATTTTTCAAATTATGTTTTTCTCCCCTCCCCTCTGTCAGCAAAGAATTGCATGTCACCACAGAAATGTCAAGAACACATCAATTTATTGTTAGCAATCACTGTTTTGGTATAGCATACTTCAGAACATGGAGCGAAGAAAACACAGGTGAGAGAAAAATCGATCAAAGTAATAAATAGAAAATAATCCAAAGTCTACTCATTTCATATTCGTATGAATACATAACATCTACAATATAAGTTAATTAAGTCAAGCTACTGTATAGAAATATATTACCAGCATGCACATAATTGTATTATGGAGAATATTGGAGCAGTTTAACACTGAAGAGACAGTATTATAGGCAAGTGCATTTCTTGACAATTGAACAAATGGATACAAAAGGAAATCCACAAACCTAAGTTACTTTTAGATAATCTTACAGTTGACATTTCCAGTGCTCTATCCTCAAATTGTAATTAGTCCGTTAATAGAGCGTTTCCAGTCGACTCCGTGAGTCGTTTCGGGGATGAACGGAATCAACCTAAATATTTTAGAGCACAAGATTTAGTTATCCTGGGGTAGTAAATGATTGAATACAATTTTCAGTTACTTCATTTATGTGACTTAAAATGTTTGTGTCTTCTGTATTGTTTGACCCAGGGCATTCAATGTTAATGTTATAATAATGATACTCACAATAATATTCAGGTACCTGGAAAAAAAATGCATGTGTGTATGTATCATGAGGATCATGACATGGAGATGCTGTACTTGTTTACTGACTGTATTAAGTATGACTATCAGGGCTTGACACATATCTAGCACAGTGGGAACAAAACAGGTTATGAATGTTCAGTCACAGAGAAAAACAGCTTCCACACAATTCTCCTTGTGTGGTGCAACTTATATTCCATTAAGCTATCATCTGTCAGGTGACTTGTTTCATCAACAACACCTTGTCTTACTCTCAGCAACCCATTTGCTAAACTCATTCTTTTAGAAATGCGATAGCGCCCAAGGTTTTACTCGCTATATAGCTTGATTTTCTTCTTGCTCAAGAACCAAACTTCTCCTAAGATTTTAAAAGCTCCTCCCGAACCTTGTACAATTAAACATCTCCACCTTGGAGAAGTTAGAAGACTATGCCAGCGCGAGGCAGTCACTTGAACCCAATAGCCCCACTGCCTGACAGAACCTCTGCCCTCTAAGTGATGTTTTGGCAACTGTTGCTAAGGAGGGGTTTTATTTTGTTACTTAAGTAATTCTTAAACTTAAATTCTTCTGTCCTACTCCTCTTTGAACTGTCTTCCTTTCACTTTAAATTTGTGGAAAAATAAAGAACTGCAGCTGCGGTATCATCAGCAAACATGGCTGCCGATATTTCCACCGGCCCCATTTTTAATTTCTATGAACTTTGTATTTTTTACTTGTCATTTGTGAGCGCGCGTGTTGTGTGTGTTGGGGGATCAGGAGCTCGGACTCTTTAGTTGTTGGCCTCCCCTCCCTCGTCATCCTGCTGGTCGCTCGTCCACAGTGTCAAGTTGTCTCGTAGCAGCTGCATGATGAGAGTGGAGTCTTTGTAGGAGTCCTCGTTGAGGGTGTCCAGCTCGGCGATGGCGTCGTCGAAGGCGGTCTTGGCCAGGTGGCAGGCCTGCTCGGGGGCGTTCTGGATCTCGTAGTAGAACACGGAGTAGTTGAGAGCCAGGCCCAGGCGGATGGGGTGGGTGGGCTGCATGTGCTCCTTGCTGATCTCGTGGGCCTCGCTGTAGGCCTTCTCGGAGGACTCCACCACGGTAGCCCTCTTCTCACCCGTGGCCACCTCGGCCAGGTAGCGGTAGTAGTCTCCCTTCATCTTCAGGTAGAACACCTTGCTCTCGTGCTGGGTCTCGTTGCAGTTCTTGACGAGGAAGTTGTCCAGGAGGTTGAGCACGTCCTGGCACACGGCCTCCAGCTCCTTCTCGATCTTCTCCCGGTAGGCCCTCACCATCTCGATCTTCTTCTCGTTGCCGTCGGCCGAGGTCTTCTGCTCGATGCTGGAGATGACACGCCAGGAAGAACGCCGCGCCCCGACCACGTTCTTATAGGCCACTGAAAGAAGGTTCCTCTCCTCATTGGACAAAGCCTCGTTCAGCTCTGTGACCTGGGGGAAGAGAAGAGAAAGGCAGGTTAGAAAAGAGGATCTACTTATAACAGTCAACATGTTTATCCCTCGAGCTTTTGCTCTGTGAAGGCAATATCTGCCGCCACAGTAGCTCTCTAGGCCGCGATTGTGACACTGAAACAATAAAGTGAGGCATGTCCATTCATGATTTACATTCACACACTGTCTGTGACGGGTTAATTCCATGACCAAGTGATCCCTGTCACTGCGTGAAGCGGGTTAAACCGCGCCTGGAGTGAGATGACATCATCCCCTACACGACTGCTGCTCATTGACTATCTCCAGCTCTGAATGCTTGTTTTGTTTTGTTTTGTTTCCAGAGGCCAGTGTCTGGCTGGAGGATTTAATCCTTTATTCCCCACTGCCACTATGCTGCATCCAGCAGAGACTTCCTCAAAGCCTCTCTGAATATGATGCCTGTTTGTCCCTGCCTTCCTCACCAGAGCATGTGTTCTAGACAGCTCACACCAAGCCTCTTTGTAAGACACCTCGTATGACTGGGTTGTTAGTCAACCGAACCAAAACAACATCCTGTTCTGAATCTTTAACCAGAGAGATTTGGGGTCATTTGTAAATACTCCAAAATCAGAGAAGCCAAGGACTAAGCAGACTTGATTGCTTGCTTTAAGCCGCTTTGCCCTTGGCCAAGTGGTGCTGGAGGGAATATCTCCCATTGATGATGTTGACTTGAGGGTTCCACATTTAAAAACCTAAATGCAAACTAACCTTGCTTCAGAGGATTCACGTTATTATTGTCAGCATGAGCGGTTGAAATAGCCAGTAAATTAAAGCATTTTCAATTAAAGGACAGATTATGTCAAGTACCGTAGTATGACGTGACAATGCCATGACAACGTTACCACACACTACTCATACTAACACTTCATAAAGCAATCTTGAAATCCCTTCAAATGATCCTATCTAGTTGCCCATCTTGAATGATTGGTGCATTAGCTTTGGTACAACATCAAAACCTTCATATCGCCTGTCATAGAGATAATATGGCTGTTCTCAGGCCTTGGAGAACATATCTTATCTTGGAATAGATCTAGACACACTGTACCGCAGCCAATCCTCCTGTGACTGGCTGAGTGACATCTAAATCACCTCTGTTATCTCCCCACGTCGTCTTGAGTAATTGGGACGACACCACCTGTGTCTGCAGTGTCACCAGCAGAAGAGCTGAACATGCTCTCAGAATCAACAGTAGGACACTGATCAGATGTTGGAATATGAAAAAATATCAATATCGTGTATGACTAATACCTCTGCTCTAAGTGTTTATGCACAGCAATGTGCTGGAGTCCGTTTGGAACTAAAACCATGTCTTCCATGCAGTAAAAACATTCAGTAACGATATCAACGTCAAAACAACGTTTCATGTCCCCTCCCCTTGCTGGCGGCCGAGGACCAACCATCCCTTCTGGAGAGATAACCTCCGATTCACAGGGAGGGGCCAGAGGGCAAAGAGCGATCCATCATGCAATCTGCAGTTTCCATGGAAACTCAGAGATCTACTTTGTTTTTGGGTGTGCCAGACTACAGTATCTGGCAGCAGACGCTGGTCCCAGAACAGACCATAATATCCACGATCCACTTGGTGTGCAACATGAAATGACCTTGACCTGCTCTTTGAAATTCAACCCCACCCCCACCCAGCCCCCAACATTCAACATGTCTTCTCACAAGTTGTATGATGATCAGCAGGATATCCAAGCAAGAAAACACTATCACATGCAGCCCAACATTAACACAGACAACCTACAGCCCTCAGTTGAACACCATTCTAAAAGCATAATGTATTCCAGGTACCATAAACTTAAGGACTACCATAAAAATGACCTCTGTACTGTGTTGTAAGTAGATTTCCTGAAAAAGCAGACAAGAAGGCAGAAACAACATTTCCTTCAGCCTGGTTTGGAAGGATCAAAGTTGACTACCCTCATGTGAACACAGAGCTCAAACACATACCTGACCACATGTATCAGTTAAGCTTAGTATGCTATCACCTCAGACATCAAAGTGAGAGGCAACCTAGCGCCATCTCAGTATCTAGGCTAGCAGCATCAAGTTAAGCCAGAGCAGCAGTGAGGTCAGAAAAACAAGACCTAAACAATCCTTCTGTAAAAACATGGACGTCTTTGTTGAAGCTGTCTGTGGGTCGGGCAGAAAGGCACAGCGGAAGCAGTGATGCAGGGCTCACAATAGGGCTCTCTGTCTGCTCAGAAAGCTCATCATTTGAGCTCACGCTCTCGTGACCCATCCCCACACAGCCCTGTCAACTTCCAAACCACTGTTCACACCAACAACAGCATAGGAAACCCAGTGTGTTCCTCCTCTCACATGGCGCTCCACACGCCCACGAACCTCCACAGGGGTCGGAGTGAAAGAATCTGTCCGGGGAAAGGTGAGGAGGGAGGAGGTGAAAATCGATCTTCTACGGCCATTGACATGCTGCAGAATACCATCCACCAATGGTTAGATGAACTCGAGAATGAGGATTCAGTCCTGGTCCGGGTCCACTCCCCATCGCTCACTTATAATCCCTCACATGCACTTGCTTTCCTTTTTTCTTCCCTCTTTCTTCTAAACCGATGTGTCAACCCCTCTGCCTCCATTCTCCCAGCCTGCAGAGCGCAGAGGTGGCTCGCCCGCGCGGCCTGACGTCACGAGCAGGGCGAGTGGAGATGGCTGGTTAAAGCAGAGGAAGTGAGTGAGGGAGACAGAGAGGGAGAGAGGAGATAGAGAGAGAGAAAATGAAAGCGTGGTACTAGAAAAGTGGGGATGTGAGGGTGTGTGTGTGTGTGTGTGTGTGTGTGTGTGTGTGTGAGGAAGGGGATGCTTCAAGTAGCTCTTTGTCGTTATGTAACCATATATGACTGCAGTATTTCATGGATTTTTTTCTCCCTCTGTTGCAGCTGCTGCAGGCTTCTAAAAATAAAACATATAAAAGCTTTTTTAACTCCAAAGACATGAAAAAAACATGTGCTGCTGCAATGGTATATTTCAAGCCCACGTCCACATTTGTGAGGAACGAGAGATCCACTCGTACAGGGAGGTGGCTGCATCATTCCCATGACACAGCACAGAAGGATGATTTAACACACTCTCGAATAGGGCAAGACGTCCTTCCCTTTAATCCCAGCCGTGTACAAAGTGGGGTGCACAGCCGGCCAAATATGAATGGCATGCTGGTACATGCTCTCTCTGAGTCACCAGTCCAGGATAGTGAAATAACACACGCCTGGGGCAACATGACTTCATAGGACTGGATGCGTTTGGCCCAGGGAGGAATTAGCCTCGCTTCGTCACTTCAGAGACGGGTTAACCCTTGTGCTGCCTTCGGGTCACATGACCCAAAGGTTCATAACGAACCATCGTTGTGTTAACCCAATTTTACCCAATACAAAAACAAATATATATATTTTTTTTTTAACCTTTGCAATGTGGGGGGTCTGAGACAGCCCAACGGTTAAAAGAAAATGCTTCACTTTGTTTTTGTATGCAGTAAAGTTGTTGCAATACGACGGTGGGTCACAATGACTGATGGGTCAGAATGACCCGAAGATAACACAAGGGTTAAACATAGGGACCACTCCTGCTTCCGGATGGAATCAAATGAATGTTCTAGTGGAGGAGTGGTGCAGAGTCCATATAGGCTTCCAAAGATGGTGGATCTAATGCTGCAAGTCATTGTACACGAAAGGGGCTTTACAGTATTGACGTGGGGATTTGATCAAACATAAAAAATGAAAATAAAATTTAGTCAATCATTGGAGGGGGAAATTAATAATGGACGTAATCATTCCAGAGCTGTGGCACTCTGAGAGCAGCTACACCAGTAAGAGCTGACTCACGAAGCTCTCCTCCCATGTAGATTTCAAGGAAATACTTGGGAGGTCCAGTCCGAGTCAGTCGGATATTGGGTTCAGCTGCCACTGGGCGGTTACCATGACTGCAGTGGTGGAGGGATTTCCCTCAGCTGATGGGTGAGGCTGACACACCCCACTCCTGCAGCACACCCTTCCCACCAGCCCTAATGGGGGGTGGGTGGGGGGGGGGGGGGCTCTGACTCAGCATAAATCAGAGGGGTGGAGCCAACGCCCCCCTGTGACATTACGACCACCTGGTCCTGGAGAGCACAATTCCTTTACGTTACACACCAACATGCTGCTTCCCCCCCCTCCCCCTCTCCACACACACACACACACACACACACACACACACACACACACACACACACTTGTCTTCTGGGTTGACCCTTACTCAGTTGTACTTTTAGAGTAGTAACTGAGAACTAATACCCTCAGCCTGGTAGGGCAGTGACAGAGTGGACTATGGCTGCCATGTCTGGTCGTAAACCTTGATGTCCAGACATGAATCGGTCCTGTTTCTGCAGTACCACTGAATGTGGAGAAGGCTTTGGAGGCCGGCTACATGTGGTGCCATCACAGGATGTCAGAACAGCCTTACTATGCCATATGCCATAAGAAATCAATTGAACACCAATGACATTGACTGTTTTCACCCTGCGGTGGAAGGACTTGCTATTAAATCATAAAGCGGTGTAAATGCATTTTACAATTCGGATACCAATGAAAAGGGCTGGGTACGAAATGGTGCAATACGGATGCTGCACCTTGGCACACGCTGCGACACGCCTTATCAGACAACCTGCTATGCTTGCCGAAAGAGACTGGGAGGCAAGGATGCAGTTGCTATAGGTGTGTAAGGTATAGATGAAACGTGAACATACCGGTAACCATAGGTTATAGCGGTCCAGTCTGCACACATTATTACTGCAATATGACAACCACGGAACGTTCTAGAAACAGTTTCTGGTACCACCCACGGATTGTAAGTGAAAGGGTTGTAGTGTATTTTACAGATAGGTATTGTTGCGCAAACTGATTTCAATCAATGCGCAGCCAGTGTTGCATTAAACAAAAGCACGGTGCGCAAAGGTGGGTGGTTTTAAAGTCAATTGTGCGGGTAATAGTTTTCTTCACAATATGACCAATGTTTTCGACATCTGTATCTAGAGGATTAATATAACGATGTATCAGCATTATAACCGAGACCTCATCATCTCTAATTATGGGCTCTGCTACACACACTGCTTGTCCTCTGGCTAATCTACCCTTATGCGTATCATCTGACGCGAACAAATTCTACGTTCCCTGGCTCATCTACATTTCTCTTTACTGTCTGAGAAAAGGTCATCCATTTCGCAATTTCTCAGTAAATGTATAAAAATGCTGTGCGATAGATTTGAGAGAAAAAAAACTGTCAAAAGGCACCGCCCCAAGATCAAACAGTCCGCATTTGGTCCGCTCATTGTCCCCTCAAACACTTTTCAACCTAACCTGCCTCCTAAATTGGGTTATCAGCGCACATTTTCAGTAAATAAAATCGATTGACAATCTTTCATACATTGTAGTATACCCAAGGCTCGGCAATGAATCTTGGAATCAAGACATGTATAATTTTGTAATTGATAATAATTTGCCTGGTGTACGTGGGGCCTCACAATCAACTTCCCTCAAATGTTACTGTTATGGCATATTGGCCATCCTCGTATGTGTTTAAGAGATAGCATTTATTATTAATAGGATAATTAATCACGGGTTTAATACACCAAATATGTATCACTTGATTAAAAGATATAGAATATTTATATCCTTAATCTTTTTTTGCAAAGGTTGTTGCTACAGCAATTATTTACAGCTTTTGCACACATTATAAACTGAAGTAATATGGTTGCGGTTATTTATGACACCTAGATTCATAGGAGAAATATGATTCCAGAGCAGAACTTACCGATTTCATGGCAGCTGCCATATCATCATATCTCTCTGCCTGTTCAGCCAGCCTGGCTTTCTGCACCAGTTGCTCACGATCTACCATTTTAGATGTCGTTGATACAATGTGGTTCTAGAATTGTAAGCTAAATAGGAATATGTGACTTGCACTGGAGTAAATGATTACCAGGTCCTCCTGCTGCAGCTGCTCCCTGCTGTCTGCGCTGTCTGCGCGTGCCGACGGGACACCCCCTCCCCCTCGGTTCACTTTCTCTCATTTACGTCATCACCCAAATGGGCGTGCCTTGTCCACAAAGAGTGACGCAACAATCCTTATAAGGCGTCAAGTCTGTGTCTTGTTACTGAAGGTGACATGGGAAATGTAGTGCTCCTTTTAAACCATCAGCCACACCCAAGGACCAATGAACTCCACCATTGTTTCCTTCGCCAGTTAATGTTAATCCCACACTCAACTGAGTGATATTATATTACAGATGGCATAGCATATTACAGATGCTGTCCACGGCTGGAGGCCTTATGAACACCGAAGTGGACCTTATTGATCACAGGGGTGACTTGGTCATTGGGAAGGCCTGTATGTGCTCCGTGGTGGGGAACATAGCAGCATGGCTGCATCATCCTGACACACTCAGCAGCTGCTGGGCGATGACAGACTGGCTCTGAATAACGGAGCACATCAAATGGCCACTGGGATGTCTGGTAATCTCAGCACGGGCCTTCCTCCAACTGTGAGAGAGAGTGTGTGTGAGAGAGAGTGTGTGTGAGAGAGAGTGAGATAGAGTGAGAGAGAGAGTGTGAGAGAGAGGAGAGTGAGAGAGAGAGTGTGAGAGAGAGACCCAGAAATCAAGAGACCAGCAGAACCACAGAGCCTTAGTAAAATGAAATTTACTGACATCCTCTAATTCTTTGGCCACATTTTTCATTTCAGCTAATGGTGTCCTGTCCTAACATAACTTTCAAATTCATAGTGCTGTTTCCACTGAATGCTGTACACATCTAGAAGCAGGCACGGTTGGCAGTCCATCCCTTTTGGGGAATAGTTTAATTCGTTTTGCAATTAATCAAGATATGGAAAAGTATACATTGAGCAGTCCCTCTTCCACGATTCAAATGTAACTGATGCAGGGTGAAATGTTATTGAAGTGACAAGCTTTATTCCCAGTTAAATAACACAGCACAGTAACAATGCTTAACATTGAAGTCAGTGGATAAGATGCTCAACACCATTGCTACATTTCTAGACATTTTCACCCAGCATGGGAGAGGAAAGAGGGTTAAGCTACTACAACTACAGTTTACATTATATTTGCACCAAGTACATCAAACTGTTTTCCAGTGGTGGGGATCCTGCAATGGCCGCCACACACACACAGATGACTGATTTCATATCACTATCTTGCTCCTTTGCCTGAGGCACTTTTTTGAACCTGAGAATTGCTGTGCCATGAGTGGCGATGCTATGGACTCAAGTCATAAAGTTTCTTGGATTTATTCAATTTGTGTGCTCTTCCTCTCAATCTCACTTATGGCAATAAGGTATAATAAACATGTCCTAATCATCATTTCACATGTATATTAAGATAGATTGTTTAAACAGAACAGGATTTCATTGAAGACTTGATTTAATAATTGAAAATGATGGATTTCTGTAACAAGCACTTTCCCCAAAGTAAGCAGGTAATTTAATGTTTACATACATATACAAATGCACACATATACACAGTTCCATAAACACATACACACACTTCTTCTCTTTCATGCCAAGACTATATGTAATATACACCCTGTAGTCAACCATAACATCAATGGACAAGACACCACTCATTCCATAATAAGGCAGTAAAGCTTAGATCATTTGCCCTACTACTGAAACAGCTTTGTGTGAGAGATACAACAGTAATTTGACGTATTTTAGAAAACCAAACATTTGACTAAACACATAAAACAAATATGCTGTTATAGACACAAGACAATTGGAAACTAGCATTCCCAGATGAAAGGTCTTAGAATTGTCTGAGGATTTGGAGGTCCCTATGATCAACACACCCAGTTCTCTTCCGAAATAAATTGAGAGAGCTAGTTTATATGGGAAGCGCATGCTTGTAGCAAAGGAAAGGGCCAAGAAAACTATCTTTCCACTGGCGGAGGTAAAGTGAACAAGAGATTTGACCTAAAGCAAGCAGGAGGTCAGTTCCTACACAGCTAACAGGTCTCTTGAAGATTCTGGTTGTTGTTGCTCAGCTTGCATCCTATGGCTGTTTGTGTTGCTGAGCAAAGGATAGTGGGAGGAAGCTATTTTATCTCCACACTGAATTATAAATGAGCTTGATCCAGCCTACCTTACTTAACCATCAAAGAACTATCAACCATGTGGCTGGTATGAGTGGTAAATATTTTAGCATCTTGGCAAAATAAAAGAAGAGATATACAGAGAGTCTGTTTGAAACTTTAGTTTCCACTTGTTATCCCTCCCCCCCCCCAAAAAAAATGTGTGCAGTGTATTTTATATCATATATATATATATATATGCATATATTTATAAAGTGCTTAATAGGAATAGATAAACTAAGTATCAAATATTATTATTGTAAGATGTGTTGGGTGAGCTGTTATTTACATAATGTATACAAGTCCTGGGTGTTGGCCCCGCCCCTCCCAGAGGCAGGGGAGGGGGGAGGGTGGCGTGGCTGGAATCACGACAGTGAGCAGGTGACCCCAGCGTCTTCAGTGTGGTCACAGTTGTGCACGTTCCAGGATATGTGGGAGCACTGCTGGAGCGAGCCCTCCGCACCGGTACACTTGAGATTGTCCAGGAGGATGGTGCCTGCGCCGGGCCCGAAGAAGGCCTCGATCCTGGCTGCGGCAGCCGGCCCGCACCCCAGCTGGCGACACACCACTTGGGCGTCGGGGAGGTCCCAGGCGTCGTCACACACCGTGCCCCACGCCGCCCTCGAGAACATCTCCACCCGGCCCTCGCATCGATGCTGCCCGCCGACCAGCCTCACTTGTCCTTCACACGCGCAGAGCAGAGAGACATGCCATTTACACACTCGCACACACTGCGTCCTAATCGTCATGGCTGCCACTGTCAGACGTCAGTGAGGTGCGTGCTGGTGCCTGTGTGAAACTGGGAAACCCACGGTTTGGGAGCTTCGAGGTGAGACTGACCTTCGCTGGGGGGCGGGGGGGTGGGCATCGTCTGCGTCACATAAAAGTCCCGTCCACCTCCATCCAGGATGTCAACGGCTGAGGGAAGACAGAGGAACACATTGAACACATCAGTCCCCTGTACATACTAACTACCGTTCGATGCACCCCTGTACATACTCAGAGGGTCTCACTATCGTTCGATACGCCCCTGTACATACTCAGAGGGTCTCACTATCGTTCGATACGCCCCTGTACATACTCAGAGGGTCTCACTATCGTTCGATACGCCCCTGTACATACTCAGAGGGTCTCACTATCGTTCGATACATAGACGAACTCCGACTCGATTCCAGATCGAGGCCCCCTTGTCTTCTCGGGAACACAGATCATTATTTCAGAAGAGCGGAAGTCCCTTTTTCCATTGTGCGTCTTATTTTGCCTTGAAGCAGTGCGGTGACGCTGATCAGCCTTGACTTCCACTCTCTATATTGGATGTGGTCTGGGAGGGAGCCTCCTCGGAGAGCTCCCCGCACAAGGAGAGAGATCATGGAGGACAACACACAGGACTGGGGGACTGGTGACTCTGGGGTGACTGTGGAAGGTGATGACTAAGGAGGATTTCTGTGTATCCAATTGGGCGTTTGCGTGTGGGGATTCGTTCGCTTGTTGGCGTGTGTGTGTGTCTGTGTGTGTCATGGGAGCTTCAACCCTATTCCACATGTGTGTGAGTGAATTGAATTTGTGAATTGGCTTGCGGTTCATTCCGTGACGGAGGAAGGTCCGGTCTTACGTGCACAGATGACTCCCGCGTCCTCGTGGTGGCCGCAGTTGTGCTGCGCCCAGCCCAGATTGAAGCACTCGGTCAGATCCGCCTCGTTGCCACTGCAGTCCACGTTGTCCAACAGGATGGGGCCGGATCCGTAGCCAAAGTAGGCCAGGACCTTGGCCGCGATGGCCGGGCCACAGCCCAGCTGCCTACACACCACCTGGGCGTTGGCTAGGTCCCAGTCGTCGTCGCAGACCGTCCCCCACACGTTGTTGTGGTAGACCTCCACGCGGCCCTGGCAGGTGTTGTTCCCCCCGTTCACCAAGCGGATAGGGGGCTGTTCTGTAGAGGGACAGAGAGGACATTGGCTACAGAACATTCTAGAGAAGAGAGGTGGAAGTGTTCATAAACCACATTGGCATCGAAACG
This sequence comes from Osmerus mordax, assembly GCF_038355195.1. Classification (NCBI taxonomy): domain Eukaryota; kingdom Metazoa; phylum Chordata; class Actinopteri; order Osmeriformes; family Osmeridae; genus Osmerus; species Osmerus mordax. The sequence goes on from NC_090068.1 coordinate 9,482,150, forward strand.
ATCATGGTTGTGCAACGTCTTGACGTGTCGTCCCCTTTCATTGGGACCAGAGATGACAAACTGTAGGATTATTACCTTTGGTTGTCATAGCAGTCGTTGTAGCCTTCGTTGTGGTCCCAGTAACAGGCACAGTGGCATCTGTCACTCCTATAGAATCAAATCCACAGGTGAGTATCTATGCCATAAAGCTATATTCATATTTACAGACACTGCACTATAGTTATAGTATAGTTATAGTGATTTAAGACCAGAGACAAGGTGGGGTTTAGTACTTCCATGTTTCTCCACCATTTGTGTGAGGCACTGCTGAGTCATGGGAAAGACCAGAACCATGACTTAATAGCCCCCTCTGTTGGCCTGGGGGCAGAATTGCAGCTAACTGCAGATGTCCATGCCTGGATATGGCCAAGGATCTGATTCCTTGTTTTCTGGTTCATACATTCCCATTGTACAGTAACCCCAACCCTGTTAGTAAGTACCTGGAGTGCTGTCAGTCCAGAAGAATCCCCTCCCGCCTAACGGCTCGGTGTTCATCAGGGGCACAGTGGTGGACCCAGAACCTGGCACCCACACGAGAGGAGCACATTTAGATAGTCTTGTTTATACCTCACACTTCCATCATAGATGTGGATACATCGTAGAGCTGTTTCTGCCCTGATTTGTAATTTTTACATTGCATGCATAAGAGTAGGTTTGTTGTTCTGCTTGTGTCCGTGACAGGGCAAACCAGAGTTGCAGCTCACCAGAACAGATGACTCCAGCATCCTCATGATGGCCACAGTTGTGGATGCTCCAGCCCAGGCTGTAGCAACTGGTCAGCTGGCTCTCGTAGCCGTTACAGTTGACGTTGTCCAGCAGGATGAGGCCTGTGCCGTAGCCGAAGAAGGCGTTGGTGGTAGCGGAGACGGCGTTGCCACAGCCAATCTGCTGGCACACCACCCCGGCGTCACTCAGGCCCCAGTCGTCGTCACACACCGTGCCCCAGCTGCCCCGGTAGTAGACCTCCACCCGGCCCTGGCACGAGTCCAGCCCACCAATTAGGCGGATGGTGCCATCTCCTACGGCCAGACACAGAATTATCAGGTACAAAACATGAATTCTGACTCATATTTAATGTCTCAATTACCAACATTCTTCTGATTATTGTCCACAGCCTGACACACTCCCTTAATGTATTATGAGTGTGCAACAACAGATTTGTTTCAGGTTGTCCTACAGTATAATGTTGCTAGATTTACAGTAGCTACAGTAGTAGCCTATGCTGAGAATAAAGGAACTGGAACATACAATAGGCAGGTATGGGAATGAGAGAATGCACTGATGACAGATGACAGGAAGGGTTGAAGTTACAAAGAACACATTTGTTGTCATCCTGTGGTTCAGTTTGAAGAGAAACACCATTAGAGCGGACAATAGATCTTCTCATGTGTCCAGTCACAATAGCTTCTCATGAAACGTCTAGCTACCTAAGGAAGGTGTCTATGGGTCCCTCTCTGACTCCCAGCGGCTGACTTTGGAGGGACAAGCCGATTCAAGTGCGTCAGTTTTTCCAAAAATGCTGAAACCTGTTTGAAACCCGGTGTCTTGTGGCCCACTTGGGAGTGAAGAGTGGCTGATGGTAGGGAGGTGGCTACAAAGGCTGCCTCATCAAACAATACAACAGATAGGAAGGTTCCAGAGGCTTTGAGCTCTACTCTATTGTACTGCTGTCTCACAGAGGACCCTTTTGACTGAGCTGGATAGAAGTCTGACTTTTGTTCGACCAATTGGTCTCGGGGTAATTTCATTGAGTACTAAGAGGATAATATTTTTCTTAAAAGAAGATGATTTAGCGAGTGCTGAAGTATCACAGTGGATTGGTCTCATATCTGTGCCTAGCATGCTGTTGTGTACCACTCTGTTGTATCTCAACACAATGAACACAGCCGTAACTTAAAGGCAGGAATGACTCACTCAGTCCAGAGTTTCTATTAGAAGGTGTGGTGGGTTCCATAATGCCTCTTGAGTCCAGCACTGATGTGTCTGACAAAACAGAGAACGGTATCATATTTTTCTTAATAAGTAGTACACAATGTATTTTCTTAGAGAAGGCTGAAACACATTTCCTTTGAGGTTGCAGAAATGACATCAGAGAACGTGAGAGGGGCCCTCACCTTTGCAGGTGACAGACACATCCTCGTAGTGGTAGCAGTTGTGAATCCCCCACCCCAGACTCCCGCACTGGCCCAGGTCGGTCTCCCCCCCCTTGCAGTCCACGTTGTCCAGCAGGATGGGCCCGGCGCCCTGGCCGAACTGGGAGCTGCTGCCCACGGCCATGGCCAGGCCGCAGTCCAGCTGGCGGCACACCACGTTGGCATCCACCATGTCCCAGTCGTCGTCACACACCGTGCCCCAGGTGTCGTTGTGCTGCACCTCCACCCGGCCCTCGCACCGGTGACGCCCGTTCACCAGACGCACTGGAAGAGAGGGACACCCGGGGAGGTCAGGATCTCTCTGCCGAGGGACCGTGACCACCCTCCCACTCTGAGTCGGCTGTCACGGATGCGACTGTCGTGACGACTGACTTTCTTTTTAAGGAGAAGAGAATGTGGTCAATCGCTAAATGGAATGCTCTCAGGCCGCTGAGGGAAGCAGACTTTCTCTTTGTTTCTCGCTCGTGCCACAGCAGAGAGAAACAGCACCAGCCCGAGGCTTATGAAAGCCCCACTGTCTGAGGTACATTACGGTAGTGTGTTACCGTCTGGTAAAATGAAATAGCAGGGACAGATTGGCATGGCTCTGATGATATTTAATAGCAACAAGAATCCTTTAGAATAGGACTAATCCTCTCCAAGTTAAGTAACAAAATGAGACCAAATAAGTCACATGACACCGTGGCCTGGCGAGGGATGGGGAGCGGGGAGCTCATAGCAAATAAGTCATTGAAGAGGTTACGTAAATGGGGAGCGAGGGGAAGTGACCTCGTTCGGTTTGCCCCAGGCACACATCTAGCCTCTCAGTCCTCTCCTTTTCTTTCCCAGTCTCCCCTGGTCTAGATCCACTGTCTGTATGTAGGCATGTTTAGTTGAGTATGGGTGTTGCAGGAGGTGTGGAGGAGGTGTCTTTAGCTGGCAGAGGCCCACCATCTGCTTACCTTGGGAAAGTGTACTTGAAGACGAACCCATGCTATTGGCTGAAAAAAATAGGAGGAGGAGGAGAAGAGGGAGAGAGAGAGAGAGACTTTGGTCAAATTATTTGTTGAAAGGAGGTTCTTGGCCCTCCATAGTTACAGTTCTCTATATCTACTATCTATTTTCCTGTAATCCTAGACCCAGCTTGAAACGCAACAGGAAGCCTATTTAGCCCATGTAGTGCACCAGTTATGGCGTCTGAACTGAAATATGCACAAAGGTTTTGCACATTCCTGTGCGAACTCTGAAGTAAACGTTTTGTCAATGGATAAACAAGAAGGAACCCTAAAGCTTCACACATTTAACTCCCGATTCAGCCATTTTCATACAAATATTAAAACTCAGTCTGAATTATAATCGCAATAATAACAAACAGAAATGGATTGAAGGGGGACTATTGAACATGATTGGGACTGATTGGTTGAGGACAGAGAACCAAGCAGGGACCCTCCCTTCCTGGAGCTAGATCTCCCTGGGATGAGAACGCTCTGCTGGGGCACATGTTCCCCTCAGACCCCAGATGAAGACATCCCTGGTCTCACATTAAGGACAGAGGGAAGCCTCAGGACTGGAGTTTTGGGTTTCAGTGCTTCACACAAAGACGGCACCATGGCTTTTCTTAACATCACACCCAAATTAGGTCAATTCACAGGCTTCTCCCTTTATTAATGTTTCTTTGGGTTATTGAAACCAAGGGCACACATTCATGCTCTTATGTTCTGTACAGTATGTGGGTTCATTATTCGGCAGGGCTCTGTATTATATACTCACTGGAAAGTTCCCTCTTGCTTATGTTGACACTTCCTGAAATGAGAGGACAAGAACATGGTCAGAAACCAGAGAAGGCTACCAGAAACAAAGTACAACCAAATGTTTGTAAACATGGCCCATTTAAAGTTAGGAAATCCATGATATCCCAACTAGTAGAATCGATGAGAACTCGCCCCCTTCACTGTCTCTATTCAAAACATCTGCAGGTGGTATTGCGCCGCAACTGGTTAACAGGGAATAAACAGACAGTTTGGATACAAAGACGCTCATCCACTGGGACTACAGTATATTGTCCCAGGTGCACTGTTCGTTATCTCTCCATATACATCCAACATGCATGCTGATAACACACAAGCTCAAGTGGCGCCCTCTCAAATGTCACATTCCCTTTCTCTGCACGAACGATAAAGAGAAGAGTTCACTTTCCTTCACAAACTTGGATCGTTTCCCCTCCCCCCACATTTGCACAAATAACTGTTAATATCGAACGCTATAATTCTGTCGGGTTTTTTTTGGGGGGGGGGGGTTCACCTAACAAAAATGATTCCTTAAACATCTGGCTGAGAGTCAGTCTTGAGCTTTTGAAACACTGAACCCCCCCCCCCCCCCCTCCTCCATGCCCCCCTAACTCACGTAGCTGCTGCCTGGTGAGGGCCGCCAGCAGGAGGGAGCCCAGCAAGGCCACCAGGAGACACACAGCCGGGATCCATCGCCTGCTCACACACTCCGTCACACACTGCGCTGGCATGGCTGGCTGGTCTGACTGAAGGTTCGCCTGGATACCTGAAACACACACACACATAGTTATACAAACTAACACGCACTCAGTGCAGCGGAGTCCCTCTACGTACTTTACTCTCTTACTTTTGGTTGTTCCTCTCTTCCTTCTTTCACCCAAAGAGTGGTGCTCTCGACTAATACTAACAATGATGACCTTTTACATCCCCTACCCAGAACTCCTAACGTAGTATTGGATTGTTTTCTCTCATCGACAGAATGGCTTGGAAAAAAAACAACTACTACAAAAATCACACGGGCAAACCCTGCAACCACATCAGCGAGGGACAGCCAGTATTGACGGGGGAGCATGAGGTCAGACCAGGAGAGCTTGTGGTTAGATGAGAAATTGTTTCCAGAGACCATGTGATGCGCTGGGGTGAAACTGGTGTGGTGGTGGTGGTGAGGTGTGGGGAGCCATGCTGTGTCCGTGTGTCAGGCTCAGGCCTATTGATTGGATCGGGCCCAGCTCCCAGAGTGCTCCAAGGCCAGCTGAAGCGTGAAGCCGGCCCATTTCCTGGGGCCCAAACACTGGGCCGCTAACAAACTGGGCAGGAGAGTGAGTGTTGGGACCTGTGGCGAGCACACTGGCACAAAATGGCTGCCAGACCTCACTCTGATAGTGACGATGATCTTGCCCAACACACTCGGGGAATCTGTCTGGCACAGTAAGTACAAACAGGCTTGAAAGGAGCTGAATTTGTATGGGTTCTTGACTGGCTGTATAAAGTGGGTTCAGAAGCAACTGGTAAACGTACAACCTACATTCTCTTTATCTCTCTTTATCAGATCGCGAGATCCAGTTTCAAACTGAGGATTTTCTCTCAGGAAACCAAGTCACTTTTCGCGGTAATTTTTTAAACATTCAAAAGCATGCAATCAACAAAAGGAAAACCAGTCACAGATACTTAATTCCAAAACAGATCATAAATAAGATAACATTTTGGCTTTATAAAACTACAGCAAGCCAAGTTTGTCACACACCATAGGCTACCTCTAACAGTTACATGTCCCTTGAAAACGTATTTTTAATTATTAATATAATTTCATTTCAAAAGAGTGCCAAACAATTTAATCGAAATCGACAACCAGAGTAAAAGTCCTATTTTTGTTGCTAGTAAATTAGGTTGTGTTCATGACTACCCTGGCTGTGAGTTGTTAGTCTTTGTGCTCCGGTAGAAGCCCCTCTGACCTCAGCCAGGAATGTATTAGCGTGGGGATGATGAGGGGTGAATATGATATTGGCCCCTGGAGATAGTGGACATTCCGAGCCCAGGGGGCACAAAAAGACATTTCTGCTGTCTGTGGTCCCCATCGTCAGGCATAAACGCTGCTTCCTGCAATCTGTCACTGGAACTCTTCGAAACGCTTAGGCCTCGATGACACCAGAGGGGCGCCTCTCGTCCCCTGGAGGAGCGCTAGGGGGGCCTGTAGGCTGGAGGGGCAGGCTGGAGGGGCAAGCAGGAGGGGCAGGCTGGTTTGAAGTCCTCCAGGTATATCTACAGTTCTCTTCAGTCTAGGCTGTACAGAGTCTCATGCACGGTGATGCCCACTGGCACAAGCAGCAACGATAACAGCTCTGGCCAGTTGCTGCTGTGTGTATGCAGAGGGTCCGTTGGCTCCAACGGGGTAACAGGACAAGATCTGGGGAGCAGAGGCTGTCAGAGGGGTCATTGTATGTCCAATTAGGAGCAGGGGGATTTTAACGCCAGCTGAGCACTGCAGTGCCATGGCTGTCCCATTTGCACACCGTGCTAACAAACAGCGCGAAACTCCGGGACAAATGGTTCAGTTATGAGGGATGAAAAATAATCTAGTCCCCAATGTTGTGTTTTTCAATACTCCATTCATAGCGGGATGTAGCGCAGATCCGCCGGGGAATAATGTTGCCTTTTGTGTTGGCTGCACTTCCCCTCCCTCTTCTATTCCCTGTGCTGAGAAATAGCTGAAAGATCTCGGCCCCACAAAAATACCCCTTAATGTCCGAGATAACCTGGAGCACGACACTCTCTCACACTCTAAAAAGGAGGAATTTTCTGCACTTTAAATTCAGATATCGAATCTGTCAACACATCTACAGTGTTTAACCCCTTATCAATTTCCATGAGGAACAAGATCCTCTTTCATCATTTTTTTCATCCCTTAATTCAAGGGAGAAAACAGATAATGCATATCTAGAATCTATTCTAAAAGTAAAAGTCCTGATTTTGCAGAAATGTTTTCCTGTTTTCAAAAAATGGCTGAGGTTGTTTTGGCTACATGGTGTTACATTTTTGGATTATAACACTACATTACAGTTGGTCCCAGCCATTTAATTACAGATTTATACGAATACATGCAAACTCACAGAAGTGTCACAGTAATAAGCTAAGTAGAAACTCTACCCATGTCAATGCCCTTGAAGAAACCCAGGTTTTAAAAAGGATAAAAATAGAAAATTCTAAGCAACAAACAAAAATAACTTAAGTGTCAGTAATCAGAAACATACCTGGAATAAAGCTGCTCTCTTACTTTTTAGGAAAAAAAAGAAAATAGATTTCCTTCAAAAAAAGGCTGAAAAAACAAGTTGTCCTTTGATATCAAATGGTAGGTTGCTCACAGAACAGTTCCCCAACTCACACAGCAAAACATAAGAAGTTGATGTGAAAATAGAGTCCGAAAAACAAATCATCCAGTATCACATGCACTGAGACATTCATCTCCTTAACCTTCCCTGGCTATAAGTACCTAGCATCTCTGACACGGGTTACGTAAAACAATAAAGACAATAGCATTGTATGTTAATATTCTAACGCCCTGTACCTGCCTTTGCTTAAAACAGGCAGCAGAAAAAAAAGGCACCGTTGAAAGCCAACCCTTCACAGGTAGCTGGGCGGCTCCGATTTCAGGTAGCGCTCACGGAAGGTGCGGTCCAGCTCATCTAAAGGAGTGTTCAGTCACAGGAGGAGGATGCATGGGGCAGAGAAAAGGCTGTGGCACAACGTGTGTGTGTGTGTGTGTGTGTGTGTGTGTGGTGTGTGTGTGTGCGTGCAGGGCTCACACTCCTGCGGTCACACTGTGTGATTGTGAGCGGCTGCAGCGATGCACACACTCTTGATGGATCTGTGTTGAAAAGGCTCCATTTGTTTTTGCACAAGATGTGGGGTGAAGTGTGCTAAAGACAGGACACTGCAGAATCAGTTCAGAGACAAAAAGTCACACAGTTATACTCATTCACAAGTATTCTAAACCCGACTACTAAATCAGCATGAGGGAAAGAGAGAAAGAGGGAAAGTACATTAACCAGTAGAGTATGAGTGTCCTATTCATCATCAATAGAGGATGAGCTTAAACACACACCTGATGGGAGGTCAATACTTTACTTGACCATAAAAACGCAATGTAAGATGTAAACATTTAAAGCTATAACTAACTCACACACCTGTACCAGTGATAACATCTGGTACAAGTGCTGGTCCTTGTGACCAGCTGTGTCAGAGTACTGTGTCCCTCCAGAACAAACACTTCTCCAACCTGTTATTCACAAGCAGCTCTAGCTGCCAGAAACTGGGTGGCAAGGGGAAACAAAAAGATGGAACAAACAAAAGATGCACGAAGGCCAGGAACGCGCTTGATTGTGTGACACCACTGATATCAGAGAAGACGATACCACGCCCTGAATAAGAAGACCTAAAAAGTGGGTGAAAAAAACAGTGACTGGAAGGAAATAACGAATCAATTTTCTTGTAAGGAAACGTGATGACAGTAACCAGACTACATCCAGCAACTGTTCCCGTTAATCTTCTTGCTTATCTACCCAGAACTAGAGCCATATAAATAGATTGCATGTGTTTATTGCTACTATTATATCATTGTTATTGTATAAAAACTTGTGCTCATAGTCCTACCTATAAGATTACCTGCAATGTTAACAAAAGTATCTCCTTACAACTTTATCATGGTGCCAATGCACTTGTTCAACAATCAACCCATGGCATTTTTACTCCCCATACTTCCCATCTCTGCTCTATTGTGTGTTGGAAGATGTGTCTCTGTCACAGTATTTGAACCCACAGATCGTTCCCCGGGTCATTCTCAGGAATGTCCAGTGGAGCAGAAACACACAGTAAGGTGCAGTGAAAGGGATGGAAGAGATATTCCCCTGTCTGTTCAAAAAGCTGTGACTGTACGTGTTGCAGGGTTTGCATGTCGCTGGACACATTCAGGCAGATGTTTTTCAGACTTCTGGTTGGTGTTGAGGCAGGTGTCTTCCAGAAGTCATCACAGTGGTAGAGAGATGGTCACTAATGATTAGCTGGCAGACTTACAGCTGTGAGTCAAGCTTTCAGAGTGGCTCTTCCTGCCTCTTAAAAATGTGTTCAAGCAAGGGCTCCTAATCGTTTGTCAGATTGCAAGAGTTCCAGTGAAAGATAGCATCTCTGTTAACACGGTGATGTCATGACTGTCATTCTTCTGAAAGGTAAACAAGTTTGTGGGCTGGCAACAGTATTGGACAATAGTATGATTTGATTCTGTAAACTGTGTCTACTAATACTAATGGGTTACAGACATATCCTAAGATATCTCCTTGTATATGTTTTACATTTTAGTCATTTAGCAGGTGCTCTTATCCAGAGCGACTTACAGTAAATACATGGACATTCCCCCGATGCAAGTAGGGTGAAGTGCCTTGCCCAAGGATGCTACGTCATTTTGCACGGCAGGGAATCGAACCGGCAACCGTCTGATTAATAGCCTGTGTGCCATTTTACACAACTCTAATCTCAACACTTTACTTACAGAGTGGATTGGCCATTCCAAAGAAGAAGACAAATCTTTCTGTAAGAACGTACCTGCACACTGTCAAGATGTCTGTGTTACATCACCGTGTGACAAAAACAGGCTGCAGATCGACCAAGGCCCTTTGTTTCTATGAAACCTAAGTGGCCCTAATATGAGCACGACACAAATACTGATGGGTGAACATCCTCTTAATACTGTCATGCAAAACCTGTCCAAAGTGGGCCATGTTGTCATTCAGTACTCTGCATCCAATATGGAAGCATCAGTGACACATGACAACCGTTCACAATGAGAAGTTAATTTGAAGAATTGTACACTTAACTGGTCATGGCTGAATGGGCTATGGTTTCCTCTGTGAAACAGATATACTGTACAATATTTGACATATCACATTATGAGTCAAATTATCCTGGGCCAGTATAATGGTATAAAAAGCTATTTAGACCACCTACAGTACTGCACAGTATTGTTGTGCTGTCAGTGTGCATATAACCAATTTGGCCAAATTGGCATCACCATCTCTTGTTTTGTGTTAATCCGTTCATTGCTTTGAAAATCAGTTAATCCCCGATATCAGATTATGGCTTTGAAAAGAAGTTTCATATGAGCCACATTTCCTTTATAGTTTCATTTGTCCGTTGAATACTGGGGGACAATCAATGTGTCATTGCACAATGGGAACAAATAACTGAGACTCAATGGCTCAGAAGTGGTCTTCTCAACATGACACGAATGTTTGCCTCTAGCCATTAGACTTTTATGTGTGAAAGAGAGTCTCCACAAGCCTACCCCTCCGTCATTTCTGGAGACTTGTGACCTGTAATTTATTGTTTATATTTGAATGATTCAGTAAAGGGGACACACAGAGTGGAGTAGCCAAATTGGAATTCCCCTCTGGTTCCTCCTGTACCCTCCCTGAGTAAAGTAGGGTCCACACTCGCTCCTGGTCCATTTGGCAGCATGCAAGTGAAGAGATATGAAGCATACCTCAGGGGATTTATACTGTGGCTGGGGAATGAAATCTCAGGAAGCATTTTTATCAAAAGGTTTCTACATTCCCAGGTATCATGTTATATGTTGCTGTAGGCCATGTCCTCACATGAAAACTGAACATGTGACAATATGCCACAGTACATCCGACTCATGCCACAGTATAGCATTTAGAAACAAAATATACATACTGAGGAAATTGTCTTTCTCGATGAGACTAGGCACAGTCAGCTTCTAGTCTGCTTGTGTACAGTATGAGATATGGAGGCCAAGTCCCACTAGACAGAGGGTACTGGCATAAACGCTTCACAACAATCCTCTTCTCAGAGCGTTGAGGTCATTGAAGCCTTGTGTACTGTAGACCAGCCCCTTACCTGTGAAACCTTAATGCTCTCACGCACTGCTCTGAGGGACATTTTAACAAGCAATCTCGTGGGTTTGATAGACAACAAGAACAAAGAAAAGAATACAGCAACAACAATGTACAATAATGTTTGGCGAAACCTTTTACGTCATGTCAGTCAGATGGGGAATGAAGGCATTGATGGTCTGTCTGGGGAAAAAAATGAGCTTGAAGCCAGCGTGAGAAATCAATTCAATGTTGTAGTCTGTGGGGGAATTGAACATTGTCTCCTGACTAATGTAGGTTGAGAAGTAATGTTCAGAAAAGGAAAACATGGCACTGTTGTAGGCAGGAATATGTATAAATCATGCTTTTGTGGTGGAGGGCAATCATTTAATTTGACATTTCGCACTTTTGGAATTTTGAAAGTGGTGAATATACTGACAGTTTCCCATTTACTGAAATAAAAACCCACCCACTGCCTGTTTGTGTTGTTTGTTTTGTTTGTTTTGTTTGACTTGTGATTTCCTGTTTCATCTGATGAATACAAATATTTACACAATTTAGCATACATTTGACCTGTTTCACCCTCATGCACCTACTTCCTATAGCCGCTAGTGGTCAGGCATATCAAAGTTATGTTCTTGGTCCAGTTAGGCACACTCGACAGGAACTATACGGACAGCTCTAGGGAAGCAACTGGTGCTTTAGAGCCGAGATGTGGATTTTTGTCCGAGGCCGACTCGGGGTGTCTCGGATAACGAATCGCCAGTGGCGATGAAAAACGACCCGAGTTAGCGTCAGAACGTATTTTTTTTAACTTGCAGATACTTTGCTGAATGTCAAGAAATTAAAAGTAGCGGTTGCTTTGTATCAGTTGAGAGGTGAGTTGTTACATTTGTAACGCGTGTGCGGTTTAGTTTGGTAGCTAATATTAGCTAGCTGGATAGGAGCAACCTGCAGCGCCATAAGCTACTGTCTTGTCTAGCTTAAGCATTGTTTACCTCGGCTCGAACCCTAACACTCATCCACGTGTACTGGCTACCGGAGCATCGGGTGGGCTACTAGGAGTACATTGCTGAACTGCTCGCGAATGCTTGCAGGTGAAACCGTTACATTTAGCTACATTAAATAGCTCGCCATAGTGCTTATTTTGAGCCTTGTAACACCTGATTCAAGTCATGTGTATCATTCCAGACAGCAACTCACTACAAGCTGTCGACGTTTAGTAACTATACTTGCAACATCTGAGAAGTCATTAGTCAGTTTGACATTTGTCCAATTGCCCAGTCAATGCATCAACAAAATAACTTGCAGGAAAGTAAGCACACAGTTGACCTCAGGTCTGAATGATTATCATCTGATCCTCTTTCAGGACTACGGCTTTTGTAAGAGCAAGACGTTGGATCTTGTTTCATATTGGCCTAGAAGGTGAGATTTACATAACTAACTTGTACTTCATTTGCATGTAAATCCATACTCAGCATGCCAGAAAAAAGCCATAATTAGATGTAATTTAATAAGTTAGAAGACAGAGTCATGATATATTAGAATTACTTTCCTACATCTTACTGTTGAAGTGTAATGTATGTACGCAAATGGCTTCTAATCTCATATTCATTAAATTTACTTCTTTCAGTGGTCTGTGCATGCTGCATGCTTTCTAACCCCTCATCACCCTGTCCTCACCTTCTGCATGATCTCTGACCGTGTACCCGTGAGTTTCCTAGCATGCACTCTCCCCAGAGCTGAGTAGGCCTCCCCTCTCACTGCCTGGCCTGTTGTGAGGGTGTCGATATGGGAAAAGACAAGGGTAACGCTCCTCTTCTGATATCCAAGACCCCGTGCCCCGGCCGGCTGGACCCTGGGCGGGAGCTGAAGAACCTGCGCGCCGTGTTGGAGGCGGAGAAGAGCCGCAACCAGCAGGCCCACCAGCGCTTCTCCTTGGACCTGCGGCGTCTGCGGGTGGAGGCGGAGCGGGAGCAGCGGCGCGCCCTGAGGGAGCTGACGGCCAGGCACGAGCGCCAGAAGGCCCTGGAGCTGGTCAGGCTCCGCGACGAGCTGAGCAAGGAGCAGGCGGGACAGGTGCGAAGCCTGCTGCGCTACCGAAGCCAGGAGCTGAGGGCCTCGGGCGTGGGGCCGGAGAGAGAGCGCGAGGCCGCCCGCAGGGAGTCCCTCCGGTCCAGAGAGGGAAACGCTAGAGGCAGCTGGGGCCACGTCGGCGGTCGAGAGAGGCGGGGGAAAACCACAGAGGGCGGAGGGACCGCTTGTCCGGGCGGCGTGGAGACCTGTCGTAAGCTGGAGCATCTGCTGCTGCGGCTGCATGAGGCGGCGGATGGAGAGCAGGCTTCGTCCCTGCAGAGGCTCAGCCAGGAACTGGGCCCAGAGAAGGGCCTCGTCCTCAGCCACCTGCAGGAGGCCCACGGGCTCCTGGAGGCGGGGGAGCAGAGCCCCAGGTCACCCAGCCGCAGGTCAAAGAGCTGCGCCCATCTCTTCCACAGCCCCGCCCCCCACCGGTCTCCTCTGGGCCGCTCCAGGTCTCTCTCCCAGAGCTCCAAGAGTGCCTCCCCTCCACCCAACAAGAGGAGCAGGGGAGAGCGCTGGAACTCGCTTTCGGCGAGGGACCTTGCTGCAGCTGCCCGCTGTTCCTCACCCCTCACCGGGGACACCTGTCGGAGCAGCCCCCTGGAGGGCTGCCCTCCTCAGACCTCACCCTATGCTGACTGGGACCCCCAGTCTTCACCCCGCTCCAGACCAAAGTCCCCTGGGTCAGACCAGTCCTCGAGCTCCCCATGCTCCGACACCAAGATGGACCATATGGTAAGCTGTCTCTGCATTTTTTACCCTCGGCTAGGACACCGATGCATGCCTGAGTAATAAGTTAACCTGAGCTCGCCCGAAGTTGAGGAACTTCATTTTCATGAGGAAAAAGATTCCTTTCGCAAATATACAGTATGCAGACAGTAGCTTTGAGTCTTTACATTGAAGTCATGTTTCAGGATTTGCTGAGCTCAAGCTTTTGTTTTTACCCAGCTTTAAAAAATGCAACTTTGGCTTTTCTGCTTCAGTGGTCTTTACAGAGACCTCTTGGAAGGAGATCAAACAAAAGCTGTGAGAAATTGGATTCGACCTCAGCTCTTGTTGTTGTGGTTGGTTTGCAGTCTTGCAAATTTATGGACCTCTACTACCTTCATTTGTATTCAAGTCGATGCAGATGGCCAAATGTGATCATCTGGATGCAGAAAACTGTGTATTACATTGTCCTGTATGGGGTAAACCAGATAAAGACCTAGGAGGATGATCAACGTATTCTGCCTGTATTGTATATTCTCTGCCAGATGACACCGCAGCACTTTCCTCAGGTCGATTAATAGACATCCCTTGCAAGCTAACAAGGTCCTTAGTACAGTATCTGTTATTTCCAAGGCCACACTGTGTCAGGTCATACATTAGGTTTGGGCTGCATATTTAATCATTGCTTAAGTTATGGGTCCTGAGGGCGAGGCCAAGGACAGACAGAACCTGGGTACTGTCATCCTCAGCTGTGTCTGTGGGTAATGTAGTTCAGAGGATGTAGGCAAGGCCTTCACCTGGGCAGGGCCTAAGAAACGAGACATCTGCTCTCTTGTGTTGGTTCCTTTATGCCGAGTGCCAGCATTACTCTTCTACTTGCATCATAAATAATTCCCCAGCTCTCATTTCAAAAACCCAGTACAGCAACTAACAGCTTTTGCTAAGTGTATAGGATTGCTTTGCCAGTAGGACCTGGCCACCTGGATGGTTATTTCATTAGTTACCCATTTGGTCAGCGTCAGGTCCAATGCTTTTCTAAGTCTGGTAACTGCTGTTTCTGTGTGTGTGGGAGGGGGGTTGGGTGTGTGTGTGTGTGTGTGGGTGGCCCCAGAGCCCCCTGTCAGACCCTGTAATTGAGTCTGTTGTTGATGGCAAGGGTGACAGTTTCATCACAGGTGTTAAGCCTTTTTATTAGCCTTGTGGGTACCGTCACTGCTAGCAGTCCTTGGCTGAGGCATGGTCTGTAAGTCAGTAGTGTGATCCTGCTTATCATCCCCTAGCTTCCATGGTTCCTGAGGGTCAGTGGCTTGCTATCCCTTACTCATCATAGCAGCTCGAGGAAAGATACAGGGAGTGTTAGGTTTGTAATGACCAAGTCAATCACTCCACAGTGCACGTCCACACTACTGCCTGAGTGGTGCTGGTGAAGACGGATCATGTGACCTCAGGGGGCAAGTGGTGCTGGTGAGGACGGATCATGTGACCTCAGCGGGCCAGTCATACTGAGGGAATGTTGACAACTGATGTTTGACCTTTTTTTTAATGAAAATACTTTTAAATAAATCTCAGAAGTGGCAGCTTTATAGTGCCTGCTTCCAGGAGGCACTTAACCTGAGTTTGCCTCACAAAATATTTATCTCAATAAATAGGTAAAATAAATATTTTAAGAAACTTCCCAATCTTGTTCCTGAGTCAGGGTATTCACTGCTTCAAACAGTAATAATTCACAAATTGCAAGATTAACATCGATATCGGTGTTGAATATTTGGGATTGTGGTTGTGCTTTTGGTTCCACTTCTCTAGGGTAGGCTGAGCCCCCCCGCCCTGCCTGTCAGAGAGTGATGGAGTGTGTGGTGATGTGAGGAGATGTCACTGCACTATCCTCAGAGTCAACAAACATGTCGACTGTGACTGAAGCTACCTCTCATCTTGGCATGGTGGCTGTTCTGTGTCTGGGGTTCTGGGGTTCTGGGGAGCTGGAAGGCAGAAGTGGGTCAATGTGTGTAGACCCCCCCCCCCCCCTCCCCAGTCTGAATTGTAGATTTTAAAGGGGGGAAGAGATTGAATAATTAATCTGAGTCATAGCTGAATCCAAACAGCAGACTCTCAGGGGTGCCTCCTGTACACACACACACACACATACACACACACACACACACACACACACACACACACACACACACACACACACACACACACACACACACACACACACAGAACCTCCATGGTATTACCATGTCAGGCTTTGTAGATAGGAGCAGTAAGATGGTGCTTCAAAAACCTTTTCCTAAAACTGGGAAACCTTCAGATGTATCTAGTCACCTGTTAACCTATATGTGTCTATCACAATAGCATGGTGCCATCTTTCCAAATGCTCACTGCTGTCATTGGATCAGTTCCAGGCTACCACCTCCCAGAATTGTGTCCCATTAGGAACTCTTTGATGTTCAGAAAACAGCTCCCAAACCTCCAACAGTTACTTTCTGATTTCTGCTTTTCTCCATATTTTCTCCCTAGATCAAATGTAATATTACACAAATGTCAGTTTGATTCCCAGACAGACACACACTCACACACACACACGAGCAGGCAGGCAGGGAGGCAGGCAGGGAGGGAGGGAGGGAGACTTCATCCATCAAAGACGGTGTAGATGTGTCAGTATGTCAGGAGCTTGGAGGCATCAGGGATGACGGAGTTTAGCCCTGAGCTCAGCATGCCTGCTGCAAAACCACTGAAATCAGAATGATTACTGTAACCGTGAAAACCTAGCTCGGTTCGGCCTATGATGAACACGCTCAACTTTGAATGTATAGCCTATGAGAGAGTTCTCTCCAGCCACAAACGGTCCTAAATATCCTTGACACTGTGGAAAAGCATTAAGCCGGCAACAGGCCAGGTTTTGTTGACACTTTTGCCCTTTTACTTCTGAGACCATCAGCATTTGTAAATCCTGTTTCCACTGCTACATCCAGTCTGGTGAGAAGGGTAGCTAAGCTGCTAACACACTGCTCTGCTTGTTGTTTCCCTCGTATCAGAACCGCCCCCCCCCCCCCCCCCCCCCCCCCCATCCCCCAAGCCAGGGCTTCAAATGAAAGTTTTGGAGAAGCTGGAGGGAGATTGGGGTGAGCGGAGGCGTGTCAGGGTTGGGTTCTCCCAGTGGCGAGGTCACGCTCTCCTGGGCACCCTGTAATTAAAGTTTGATAGAAAGAAAATGGCGGGAGCGGCTCTGGGAGGAGAGAGAGAGAGAGAGAGATGTGGAGAGCGAGAGGTGGAGAGACAGAGGTGGAGAGAGAGAGGTGGAGAGAGAGAGGTGGAGAGAGAGAGGTGGAGAGAGAGAGGTGGAGAGAGAGAGATGTGGGGAGAGAGGTGAGAGAGAGAGGTGGAGAGAGAGAGGTGGAGAGAGAGAGCATGGTTTGTATCAGTGCTCCTGTCTGTGGGAGGCTCTTATGTGGCCAAGCCCCTGTAATCCTAACCCCAGTAGAGCTGAAAGTGCACAAGGTTAGTTATAACATGCAGTAAGTATAGGCTTGCTGGTCTTTTATTTGTTGCATGCTGAAAACATTTCTCGCCGTGTCGGTCATTCCCCCCAGATCATGTTTCAGGCTCTGCAGTGGATTTAGAATGTCTCCCACAAGTATGTGCATATCATTTTTTGGTTTAGATCCCTCCTCTCTTTGCCTTGAAAGATTCCTCCGAGGTTTAGCAGCGGCAGTAAGAAGGCTGGGGAGGTGTGGCAAGGCCTTGTCTGGGATGGAGGCAGCATCTTCAAACTGGGCCCCAGGGCCTCTCATGTTCATCACTCAGGGCCACAGAAATGGATCAGCTTTAATGGGATGATACACTCACTCTCCCTTTCATGCTGTTGATGTACCAGAGACGGCAGACGCCATGCCTCCTCACCCTCTCTCTCTCTCTCTCTCTCTCTCTCTCTCTCTCTCTCTCTCTCGCACGCACACACACACACACACACACACACACACACACACACACACACACACACACACACACACACACACACACACACACACACACACACACACACACACACACACACACACACACACACACACACACACACACACACACACACACACACAGTCACCACTGATTCACATTCTTTCAGGTTTATGGCATCATGTATTTTTATTATTATTATCATTGCACCGTTGAGTCCAGTATCAGGCTCCCTATGTGGTAATCCAGAGGCCTGTTTCAGACAGCTGGGCAGGACAAGGGGCCTTCTTTAATTCCTCCGCAGTGCTCAATTTTCTTTTTATAGCCTCTGTTCTGCCACGCTGGTTACTGGCACACTGGCTCTCCCCAAATCAATGCTTAGGCTATGCATTGATTTCAGAGAAGATTCATGTCCTAAAACCTACATTTCTGAACAGCAGCATGACTCTTTGATTTTCTGCACAGCATCTTTTTCAGAGTATGGTTCGGATCAGAAAGCCTGGGGTGAGCAACAGTTCTGTACCTGAGCCGTATGCTGTTGGCACTGTCATAAAGTGCCTTTTTGGCTTTGATTCAAAATCGTATTTGTGGATGATCTCTTTAACAAGCAGTGTAAACACATGCTTGTTCTCTGGCATGTGGCAGAAATCTGGTGAAGCCATCCAGTCTGTTAGCTCATAGGAGTCCGAGTCTTTGGAGCTGGACGAGGTTCGGGATCATATGAAAAGTGAATTTGCCATCTCACTGCGTGCGTGTGCGTGTGTGTGAGTGTGTTTGTGGATGATGGTGTATTTCAAACGGTTAACCTCAAGCTTCTGGTGTGGCAGTTTGACAAGGCTTGTTTGTGACAGCCCATATTTGAGCAGTTGAAATAAATCAGAAACCATCATTATCCTGTCACCAGCCACTTGGTATAATTTGATCTCTCCGACAATGTATTGTGTGCAGTGTGTTTAGTTTTTCTCTTTCTTCATTTGTAACGGCAGAGAGAAAGAGGAGGGGAGATATGAAAGCAGGATGTCATGCCTGTGCTTGCCTACAGCTTTCCCATGTTCCACCGTTCTGCCTCTTCAACAATCAATAGGCAACCAACATCATTCCAGCGTCATCTCCATGGAAACGAGCGCCAGCCGCAGTCATGATTGGCCCCCTTCCTCGAAGCTGCCCTTTTGTGATAGGACGACTGAAATGTATTCTCCCCACCCCCTCCTCTCGCGGACACAAACACACACACACACACACACCCACCCACAGAGTCACACACGCATTTTCCCCTCCGCTCGCTCCTCTTCCTTCACCTCGCCGCCGCGCTGTGGGGAGACGGGGGATTAGACGGCTCAGCCAGCGCACCGACGTCCGAGAGCACCAGCGTTCACAGCGGCGTCCGCCAGGAGAACACACACACACACACACTGCTGGAGACCTCCATCACACCACCTGCTTCTCAGAGACACAGGGACTGGAGGAGAGACCTGTTAGCGAAACCAGTCTCTCTCTCTCTCTCTCTCTCTCTCTCTTATGTGTCTATGTACACAAACGCGAAATAGCTGGGTGTGTTTCTACTGCGTGTGGCGGGTGTAGGAGACAGGACCGCTGATTCCTCTGCTCTCCTGCTCGGCTTTCTTGGTAAGCGACAATGACAGAGCCATCACCGAGCCCACGGAGCAGAGAGACGGGACGAGGCAGCTCAATCCAGCAGAGCAAGTAAGAGCTCCATCTCCACCCTCTGCTGTGCTCACATTCCAGAGAGGGGAGATCACAATACAAGAATCCGTTTTGGATCCCAAGAAGCGGTTTGGTTTTTCGTTGTCCTGCTGTATGCGTAGAAGGGGATTTTTTTTGGGGGGGTGTTCGTTTTGTAGCCCGCTCTCTTTTTCAAATACGTCATTTTGGGCCGTTTTCCTGCCCCCCCTCCTCGAAAGTTTGATGAGCTAGCGTGCTCATCTGTGGCTTAACTGTCATCGTCACGACGCATGCTCCCCTTGTTGTGAAGGGTATTTTTTTTTAATGCAACAAGGGCCCAGCCTGAACTATTTTTGCCGCTGTGAATTCCTCAGCGGAGGAAGCGAACTAACTTGAGACTGAGGCTGTGTACTGTATCTGGTGACGGGTAAGCCTGGTAATTACATCACTGAGCTGGCTAATCTTATCGTTTTGATCTGGGGACACTTCAACTGAGCCCAGACACATTCACCCCCCCCCCCTCCCTTCCTAAACTCGGGAGGAAAAAAAGGGGATAATTTTCTTCGCTCTCCCTTTTGAAGTCAGCTCGGTGCGGCCGATCCGTGTAATTCGTCTTGGCGAATGAAAATCCCGTTCTGGACCCGGCACTGGCTGTGCTTCCCATGTGGCTCTATTGATCCCAGCAGCGCCGGCCGACCGTGACGAAGAGTGATGTATGACCTGTGCACCCGGCCGGAGCAGGCAGATCAGCCTTCTGCACACCCAGAGATGGAGAGCCGTGGAGTGGTTGAGCAGCAGACCGGGCTGGGGAGGACAGGGGAGCTGGGGGCCGAGGACCCAGGGGACAAGTCCTCACCAGACACCACCACCACCACAGCCCTTGCTACTCCCACATCAATGCTGGGCAAGAGACACCACTCGCTGTATGAAAACCTCAACGGCTTTGAAGTGGAGGGTCTGCGCAAGGTAGGTCTGGAGGGATGCTGTTATCTACCTGTAACCCCTACAGCTATACAGGGGATACAGGACACATGTTAGGGATATGCTGCTACGGTGTTATGGGTGTTGCATGTTTTGGCGGTCGGTGAGTTTGTGTCTGAGTTGAGTCTTGTGTAAAGGGAGTCAGATGGCTGAGTGGTTAGGGAATCGGGCTAGTAATCAGAAGGTTGCTAGTTCGATTCCCGGCTATGCCAACCAAATGACGTTGTGTCCTTGGGCAAGGCACTTCACCCTACTTGCCTCAGGGAGAATGTCCCTGTACTTACTGTAAGTCGCTCTGGATAAGAGTGTCTGCTAAGTGACTAAATGTAAATGTAACTGCTGGAGCAGTGTGACTCAGGAGTTCCAGGAGTTGGCCGGAGGTGTTTTATGTGGGCCAGCACTGTGGCAGCTTGGATGTGTGCGTTGGCAGTTACTATATTCAGCCAGGGTGACCTCAACCCATATTTCACACCACTGGAGAGCCTAAATGGGACAACAGAGGATCCACTTAACGGTGTCCAATTGAAAGTCAATATGAGAATCCAGAAGAATTTCCTGTAATTGGACGGCACTCTCACGTCGACCGTCTTGCTTGCAGGAAAAAGTGATTTAATGGTGATGAACAGGCTACAGTGTATGGCTACAGTACCCTGCAAGCTGGGCGCTTTAGGAAATCTTTCAAAATCCATAGATACTAAGGAGAGATGGAACAACCTTAACCCTAATGGAGAATGGCAGATTGGAAACAAGAGAAGAGAGAGTGGGCGAGTGTCATGCCCATCCTTGTTCCCCTAAGACTGATTTGACGAGGTAGCTTCGACATGTTTCAGCGCTGAGACCGACACGCCCCTCCGGCCCTCCGCTTGACCCCATGGTGACCTCTCCAGATGACGAGACGAAAGTCCCTCCTCAGGACTGAGTCAGGCAGGGGGCCGTCGGAGCTGCCAGCCTCACCCACAACCTGCCGCCTCACATTTTGGGAAGGGAGGGAACACACTCATGCATATTTCAGGAGAACTTACATTGTTGTTTTCGATGACGTGCTCTTACTTTCCCTTTCTTGCAAAACCAGCGTTACCCAATCCCCTGATCTGGCCGTCAGTCGTAAAAAGGCACCTCCCCGAAAGGGAGCCGGATCTGGGACCTTGTCAGGTCTGCCGTCCCTCCTAAACAGAGGACCCGCTGCCTCTTAAAACCAGTGTAGTCGTAGATCCATAGCAGAACGGCCACAGGAGTGGAGAGAGAGAGCGTTTAAATGATGCATTAGCAATTATCTTCCAGGCCTTTCAGCCCAGTGGGGGGGCCATTGTTCCGCAGGGGGGCCTGTCAGGTTTGGGGAGATCGCTATTTATTTATCTGTTACGTGCAGAGATCACGTGTGTGCGTGCGCGGGCCCCTTTTATTTTCTCATCACCATTTCCAGCCGTCTTGATTGATGGTGCGTGCCGTGCGTGTGTGTGTGTGTTGCTGTGTCTAAATGAAGTGTGAGCTCACCGTGTGAGCGTCTGTGGTCCAGCAGGGCCATTAGTCAGGCCTGTGTGGACTGTGATGGAGCACAGCGCTGTCACAATGGAGCGCACCCACCTCCCAGAGGAGGAACAGGCCTGCTGAGGAGCGCTGCAGAGGGAGGAGGGAGACCTAGACCAAAACACTGGAGAGGGAGGAGGGAGACCTAGACCAAAACACTGGAGAGGGAGGAGGGAGACCTAGACCAAAACACTGGAGAGGGAGGAGGGAGACCTAGACCAAAACACTGGAGAGGGAGGAGGGAGACCTAGACCAAAACACTGGAGAGGGAGGAGGGAGACCTAGACCAAAACACTGCAGAAGGAGGAGGGAGACCTAGACCAAAACACTGGAGAGGGAGGAGGGAGACCTAGACCAAAACACTGGAGAGGGAGGAGGGAGACCTAGACCAAAACACTGGAGAGGGAGGAGGGAGACCTAGACCAAAACACTGGAGAGGGAGGAGGGAGACCTAGACCAAAACACTGCAGAAGGAGGAGGGAGACCTAGACCAAAACACTGGAGAGGGAGGAGGGAGACCTAGACCAAAACACTGGAGAGGGAGGAGGGAGACCTAGACCAAAACACTGCAGAAGGAGGAGGGAGACCTAGACCAAAACACTGCAGAAGGAGGAGGGAGACCTAGACCAAAACACTGCAGGAGGAGGAGGGAGACCTAGACCAAAACACTGGAGAGGGAGGAGGAAGACCTAGACCAAAACACTGGAGAGGGAGAAGGAGAGAGCAGAGAGCCAGTAGTTTATAGGCTTGGGGGTGGTGGTGTGTGTGTGTGTGTGTGTGTGTGTGTGTGTGTGGGGGGGGGGGGGGGTAGTATGAAAGGGACATAGACCACAACCCCCTCCTCTAACGGCTGGCTGTTATTCGGGGGCACGTGTGAACAAGGACGGTCTTTTGTATGAGGTGATGCTGACGCTCCTTCGCATCTCCATAACCCTGTGTGTCACGGCTCACAGTCACGGTTATCAGTGACCTGATTACTCTCCCTTCCCTCACTTCCTCTCTTTCTCTCTCTCTCTCTCTCTCTCTCTCTCTCGTTCTCTCTCTCTGTCTCCCTCTCTCTCCCTTTCTCTCTCTTTTTCTCTCTCCATATCTCCGTCTCTTTCTAGTTTGTCAGCTCTGGGCCTCGTTCAGGTTCAGCCCTACAGCTGTCTGCTTTGTCATGTATTCATGAGGAGCTCTCTGTTCCACTGTGCATGTTTTTCAATGTCCTTTTTAATGCAGAAAGGCGTTAGTATGTGTATGAGTTCTCTTCCCTACTTCACACAGAGGTCATATAAAATGCTCCTGTTTAGCATAGATTGCTTTCCCTCCAGACCAGAATCTCTGGAGAACTGACTTGTCTCTGCATATCATCGGCCTGCATGGTTTTAATGGCCTGCCACTATTACATTCTCTCCTTGGATTTCTTGCCCATTAGGATGAGCCAGCCCTTTTTACAGCCAGCTAAACGTGGCCTTTCTCTGAAGCCATGGTGTATTAGCTCACTAGCACTGCTCCAGGGCAACGTTCATGATTCACAGGCTGACTGCAGCCATGGAGTCCCATTTGAGGGTGATGGTTAATACCATTATTAGCTGCTTCAATTGAGGTTTTTCCACACACAGACCCGGATGCTAACGCTAAACGCTAGGCTAGCTGCTAAGGAGGCTGTTATGTGCTGTGTGTTGGCCTTCTATTCCCACAAATAGAGAGATGGTTTACGTTCTCGGTGAAGATTTACAGTGTGAAAAGGCCTTGGGGGGCTTCAGTTTCACACCGCTGATGACGTCACGTTGTACTGTCACACAACTAACTCAGCCAAGCGCCTGTTCTGTGGAGCTGAGGAGATGGGGCTGGGTTTAATGATTGCTTTGAAGAGGACGCCTGCTTGATGAGGTTTGGCTGGTTCATGGAGCTGCAGTAGAGGACTGTCTGATGAAATGCCTCGGGCAGGGACCAGGGGAGATTTAAGGGTGGTGTTCCTGCCTCTGTACACCCCCGCCCACCCCCCCACCCCCCTCACTCTGTCTTTAGGTGTCCTGAGCACCTAGCACCTTATCCAGGCTCCTTCCACTGTGTCGAACACATTGGTTTCATTGTATTTGGGAGAAATAATCGTATCTTTCTGTATTAATCTCACCTTTTCATTCAGCCCAGGGGGGATTTCTTTCACCTTTTGTGTTGCTCCCTTGGTTCTGCCACAGCCTGTTAACCAGTCTCTCCTCTGGCTGTCAGGGTACTGAAGCCCTGGGCTCATGCAGTGTGCCACAACGTTGTTAACACGGTGTACGGTACACAGTGTACCTATCCTCACAGCCGTGTTAGGGACAGCCCCTGTTCTTGTTGTCTGTTAAAGACAAGTTGTCCAACAGTTTCTGAAAAGGCTCGTCTTGGTGGTCTGTTCTTATACAGTGCACCGGCACCAGGAGGGGAGTCGTACAGTGGAGCAACGAGCGGAGGGCCTGTGTGTTTAAGAACCCTCCACAGGGGTCACGCTCCTCAGTTTTCCATTAGAACACAATTAATCATGTTATCTGATTAGCCCTCATCTGGGCCGCGATGCTCCAATTACAGCCCAGGGAGTAACGAGGGGCTGGATTGAGTTGGCACCGATTCAGAGATCCCGGTCTATCGACCAGCACCCCTTCTCCACCCCGCCTCCCCCTCCATCCACCCACACACACACTCGCACGCACTCACACACACACCTCCGCCCTCTTACAGTGCCTAACACTGTGTAAGTGTTCACTTCAGCGGGTCTGTATCTCCCAGTGTTGTCCTGTGTGTGCGAGAGGGCTGTGGCACCATGACCTTTCAGCTGCTGCATTATGAATCGCATCTTAGGCGGTGCTGCATCTAATCGCAGTCGATCTGATTGGCTCGTCTCTCTCCGTAGCCAGGGGCGGTCCAGGGTGCCCCTGCAGCAGGGACGCAGGTACGGGGACTGGCATTCTGACACACAGACTGTAATCTGTAGTGCAGTGGCAGGAGATGGCTCAGGTTTAAGCCTCGTTCCACATCCTGCAGTGCTGTTATCAGTGTCGCGCAGTTTGAGGATATTCTCCCTCTCTCCTACTCTGAGTTGAAGAGTTTGTCCCCTCTGGCCATGTAAGGCCGAAAAGTGAACATGGGAAGTCCTTATCACATGTTGCAGGGCCCTGGAGTGCCTGGGCGCGACAATGGGATTGTGTGTTATACAGTATACCTTGTCCTGTGTGATTCAGGCCTGTCCCCTGATCATGGCGGATGGAGACCCACAGAAAGGGTGGTGGTGTGGAGCCGTTGTCGGCCGGCGCTGGTGCTGGGTGGGGTGTGCGGCGAGGGAGTGTGGGACTGTGGGACGCCGGCCCCACAGCTCTGCTCTGACCCACTTTGGGGCTGTGGGAAAAAAAGGTAAAGTGGAGCGCTGCTCCAGAACTGAGCCTCCCTCTCTATCTTTCTCCATCGATCTCTCTTATTCTCCCTCTTTTCTATATCTCTTTCTTTCTAAAGTATCTCTCTGTCTATATTTCTCTCTCTCTCTCTCTCTCTATCTCTCTCTCTCTCTCTTCCCCTGCTGTTGCACCTCTGCCTACCTCAGGAAGATGGCAGTCTGCTACGTGGGAGAGCAGTCCGTGAAAGCTGACCATCTCTGCCCTTCACCTTCTCCTGAGCATCCATGGAGAGTCTTTGAGCTCCCTGGGGGGCGGGGCTGGGGGGGGATGGAGGGGTGGGCGGAGAGTCTAGATGCAAGAAGGATAGTCCACCGCACGACTTTCTCTTTGATCACGCCATGAGGTTTGAAGGCAAAATAAATTAATACACGCTGCTGGTAAATGTGGCATTGGAGCAGTGTTTTGGATGTGATCGAAGAGATGGGATTTGATTCATGTCGTTGATCCAAACCCTCCAAGCGCATGTCCCACAGTGCTTTCTCCTGCTTCTGATTCAGAGCACAGCTTGACTGGGGTCTGAGCTTCTCTTTCATATCAGGAACACAAGCATCGGATGTTGAGACGCCGGGCTCACATTTAGTTTTCACAACCCGCTGAAGGCAGATTGTAAGATAACAGGCTCTGCCAAGTCTCATTTAAATGTAAATAAAAGGGCAGATTGTTAGCAGTACAAGGGATTTCCACTTGCGCCGATCCAGTGTTTCCAAACTGTGCCGTCAACAACATCTTCACAGCCAAAGATGTTGTCCTATTTCAGGGGGTGGCAGTTTTTTTTCTCCCCTGGCCCTCGTGTGGGAACAGGGCGCAGCTGATATCTATCTATCTCCTTTTGTATGCTGTCCTCTTCCTCTGAGAACCCCAGGGGGAGAGGGCAACATGGCTGCATCCACTGGAGTCCCTCGCTCCAGGGAGGGGCTGAACAGACAGGCTGAGGAGATTGAGACTTGAGCTTGAGGCTGGGTCACGGCTCTGTGTGAGTCTCTCCTGAGGGGTCAACCCCCTCTGTCAACACCTGTCCTCGTTTGATGAAACGTCCATCCTAAAGCCAGGCCGCTGGGCGGTCAAGCCCGACGCCGCAGATGCCTCTCTGCCGTTAGGCCTGTCAGGGAGAGGGCTGTCTGAGGAAGGTGCTTGGGACGGTGGACGAGCTGAGCCGCGGTCTCTTGATGGAGTGTGTGACCTTTTATTTTTGTCGCTTTCATTAGGTATCTCCCTGAGGGGGGGGGGGGGTGACCTGACATGATCCCCCCCCCTCTGGTCCCTTGACCCCTCCGGGAAACCGACAAAACTGCTGAAATTGGAGAAACTCGCAACACGGTGACGATCTGCCAGCTGCAAAAGAAACTGCCTGCCTTTCGGTTTTCCCAGTGTCATAAATCCTTGAGGCGTGCATGCTGTGGCCGAGTGGCTGTACATAATTAATGAGTTACACAAGCCTTTGTCTGCTTGGCCCTCCACTTCCTCAGAGTAGTAACCAAAGCATCAGATATAAGCAAGAGGACCAAGTCGTCTTTGTGTGTGTGTGAGCCCCAGTAGTCAGTATATCTCTTTTAACGCCGTTCCAGGCCTCAGTGGTGAATAATTGATCACAGCGTTTGTCTCATCTCCAGCTTGTTTGGTCGACCCCCCCACCCCCACCCCCCTCCCCCCCACCAGCATCACCACATCCCAGCCCAAACAGCCCAGAGAGCGTCTGTCTGGCAGGCTGCTTCCCCAGCCCCTTAAGGGTTCTACACCCTGTCTGCAGCCACAACAAACCTGCCCACTGTGGGTGTCAGGAGGTCAGTGGAGCCGGCATCCTCTGGATCGTCTCTCACTGGCTCTACGCTCCTCTCAGGCCTTCTAGCACCCTGACAGGAGTGGAAGACGGCCATCCACAGACTGCTGCTGTGCGTGCTTGCTTGCCTAATGGGGTCCGACCAGATCGGAACCTCACTGCAGAACCCCGACAAGTGGACCCACATGTTGGGTCTGTTCATGTTTTTTGCCTCCTTTTTAACATGTGTGAACGGAGGAGTGTTTAATCCAATTACTGCTGGCCAAACACTAGCCTGGCTCCTCCACCAGCCCAACCCTGCCTCTGGAGGGGGAGGAGAGGGTCTCTGCACAGGGAACAGCTATGGAAATATGTCCCCTCCCTTGACTGTCTGCCCCAGCTCAACAGGAGCAGGACCTTTTGTAAATGTCAGAGGCATGACAGAGACCATGCTGCAGGTGCTTCTCTCCGCCGTGCTTGTCTCCACCCCAAGAACCCCCCTCTCTCTTCCTGTTGCCCACCCCCTTCCTCTTTTCGCCCTCTGGGTTTCTATCCGCTGCCCTGTTTAAGCTCCTTAACCTTGAGCCTCTCACGGAAACCGTCCTCTGAGTACCTGTTCATGTACTGCAGTCAGCCCTCCTCTGCCATCTTCACGCCTCCTGCCTTTCCGAGCAAATCACCTCTTATCCTTGAATTATGGCACAGAAGGGAATTTCAAATATCAGTGGAGGCCCTGGTGCATTACTCCTCCTCTGTCTGTCTGTCTGTCTGTCTCTATCCTCTCTCTCTCTCTCTCTCTCTCTCTCTCTCTCTCTCTCTCTCTCTCTCTCTCTCTCTCTCTCTCGTCCTCCACCCCCTCAGACTGTAGAGCTTGCCTCATTACAGGCTTGTTTAACCCCCCCCTCACGTCAGATGGGGAGGGTCTGGGAGTCCCCTCTCCAGTAGGCATGCAGGGGCTGCCCTCCAGATGTGGTCCCCTCTCCCATGGTCCTACGAGGCCGTCTGCCCTCCGTGACATTCACGTGACATTTTGGACCTACCCTCTCGATGCCCCCCTCCCCCGGATGAAACCTATGATTACTGCTAATCCCCCCCATCACGCTATATGAGCCTGGGGGGGAAAGCGTTTTACGGAAGAGCCCCTCTCAGAGGGGCAATTACTGCATGTGACCTCCAGCTGTGAACACTGGGATTACTCTGAAGAGTTTTGATGATGGTCTATTGTTGATAAGGTGTGGTGCTGCTATGTTGCAATCAGTGCTGAGGTCCCTGTGTTTTGGCCCCTCGAGTGGCTTTGTCACAACTGCCCTTTTGTCTCTTGAAACAGTTGTGTTTAAAAAAAAAAAAAAAGATTATATATTATTCCAGGAGTTGACCTTCCTGTGTCCTCTACCTGGGTTGGTGGCGTGTCCTCTAATGCTGGAGTGTGTGTGTGTCTGTGTGTGTGTGTGGGGGGGGGGGTTAGATTGATGGCCATGTCTGCTCCTCCCCACCCATCTCTGGACATGCTTCTGGGAGCAGTCTCTGCCTCGTTCCTCACCCCAGACAGTGTCACGTTCTCCTCTGTGCTGGTGATGCATCAGCAGGGTTCACCTGGATGCTGCCCCGTGTTGACTGGTCCTCTGGTCCTCTGGTCCTCTGGTCCCCTGGTCCTCTGGTCCCATGGTCCTCTGGTCCCCTGGTTCTCTGGTCCTCTGGTCCCCTGGTCCTCTGGTCCCCTGGTCCTCTGGTCCTCTGGTCCCCTGGTCCTCTGGTCCTCTGGTCCTCTGGTCCCCTGGTTCTCTGGTCCTCTGGTCCCCTGGTCCTCTGGTCCTCTGGTCCTCTGGTCCCCTGGTTCTCTGGTCCTCTGGTCCCCTGGTCCTCTGGTCCCTGCTCTGTGTGGCCCCCTTTCAAACCAAGGCAGGGTGAGGGCCGCTTTCTCCTTTAGACAGCAAAATAACCTGTTTCTCTGGTTTGTGTGTGTCCCTGATGTGTGAGTGTGTGTGTCCATGGTGTGTGTGTGTGTGTGTGTGTCCCTGGTGTGCGTGTCTGACTGTGTCTATGGAGGTGTGACAGTGACAGAGTGAAGGGGGAGGGCCCTGGTGGCCCGGCTCACTGGGGTTGTTCCAGCACGCACTCCCATCCTGGAAGCTGGGAACTCATTCACCTGATGTGGAAGAGGGTCAACCGTGTCTGGAAATGAAACGGAGTGAATGACATGTCCTCATGGGTTAGCAGTGCAGTCGGTTAACGTTCCTGCTCATGGAAACGTACGTTTTTATAGGAATCTTTTGAATTATTCATTGCGATTGGAGGATTTCCAATACTTCCTACCACTTGTATGCAGTCTTACATGCACATTCTGTGTGTGTTTGCAGCCCTAATTAAGGATCAGTCCTATCCTAGTGTTAATGTAATCTCTGGTTCCCACTCTGTTAGCTAGGCAGCGTTTTGCTGGCACTGTAGCTTGTTGTGTCTGACAGCATGTTAAAAGGGGGCGGAGAGGCTGATGTGCATATGCAATTCTCTTTGACAAGATTAAGGGCTCATATCCTTTTGAAGCAGTCCGGTTTAGACACTGGTGGGGGGGGGGGGGGGCTTGGCGGGGTGTGGGGGGAGTGGTGTGGGGGTGTGGGGTGGGGGGGAGTTCACTGCACCTCCGTCTGCCCATTCCTTCCTCGCCATTTTGTGGCGACTCTGCACTTAATGGAATAATTTGGTGACCCATAAGGTTCCCCTCGCGTTTTTGTTTTGTTTTTGTGACTTTTGAAAGGGCAGACGCGTTCTGCATGTCTGATGTCTCATTACCCGCCCCCCCGCCCTCCCAGACAGAGGGACACTGTGTTTATGCGTGGCCTCGTGGGCTTGGGAGATGACTAGCGTAGTATTGCAGCTGCGTGTTCAACCAGGCTGAGTCTTAATTACCGAGCTGGAAGGCCAACGACCTCGGGAGGTTTCACAGAGGGCAAATTTGTTTGATTGGAAAAGCTGCCATGCACCATTTACCACCTGTCACTACACCAGACGTTAGGTGAAACATGTTAACCGTGAGGGGAGCACGGGTCACCTTGGAGACAGATTGCTTGTTTTCTTACGCGCAACACCGTTGATTTTTCACCCGGTTCAAACCGGGTGTTTTGTATCAGTCGCGTTCTTGTTTTTGAGAAGAGTGCGTCGCTCGTCTAGTCTAGCTCAGCCATCTCCAGTCAGACCTGCTCTGAGGCAGTCTACAACCTCCTGGCTCCACTCAAACCTGCTCTGAGGCAGTCTACAACCTCCTGGCTCCACTCAGACCTGTTCTGAGGCAGTCTACAACCTCCTGGCTCCAGTCAGACCTGCTCTGAGGCAGTCTACAACCTCCTGGCTCCACTCAGACCTGCTCTGAGGCAGTCTACAACCTCCTGGCTCCAGTCAGACCTGCTCTGAGGCAGTCTACAACCTCCTGGCTCCACTCAGACCTGCTCTGAGGCAGTCTACAACCTCCTGGCTCCACTCAGACCTGCTCTGAGGCAGTCTACAACCTCCTGGCTCCACTCAGACCTGCTCTGAGGCAGTCTACAACCTCCTGGCTCCACTCAGACCTGCTCTGAGGCAGTCTACAACCTCCTGGCTCCACTCAGACCTGCTCTGAGGCAGTCTACAACCTCCTGGCTCCAGTCAGACCTGCTCTGAGGCAGTCTACAACCTCCTGGCTCCAGTCAGACCTGCTCTGAGGCAGTCTACAACCTCCTGGCTCCACTCAGACCTGCTCTGAGGCAGTCTACAACCTCCTGGCTCCAGTCAGACCTGCTCTGAGGCAGTCTACAACCTCCTGGCTCCAGTCAGACCTGCTCTGAGGCAGTCTACAACCTCCTGGCTCCAGTCAGACCTGCTCTGAGGCAGTCTACAACCTCCTGGCTCCACTCAGACCTGCTCTGAGGCAGTCTACAACCTCCTGGCTCCAGTCAGACCTGCTCTGAGGCAGTCTACAACCTCCTGGCTCCACTCAGACCTGCTCTGAGGCAGTCTACAACCTCCTGGCTCCACTCAGACCTGCTCTGAGGCAGTCTACAACCTCCTGGCTCCACTCAGACCTGCTCTGAGGCAGTCTACAACCTCCTGGCTCCACTCAGACCTGCTCTGAGGCAGTCTACAACCTCCTGGCTCCACTCAGACCTGCTCTGAGGCAGTCTACAACCTCCTGGCTCCAGTCAGACCTGCTCTGAGGCAGTCTACAACCTCCTGGCTCCAGTCAGACCTGCTCTGAGGCAGTCTACAACCTCCTGGCTCCACTCAGACCTGCTCTGAGGCAGTCTACAACCTCCTGGCTCCAGTCAGACCTGCTCTGAGGCAGTCTACAACCTCCTGGCTCCAGTCAGACCTGCTCTGAGGCAGTCTACAACCTCCTGGCTCCAGTCAGACCTGCTCTGAGGCAGTCTACAACCTCCTGGCTTCAGGCCTGCACTTAGTACTGGATCCTCTCTGGTCTAAACCGTACGAGCGTACCCAGGTGCCCCCATGCCACCTCGGGGCGCAGTGTTCCAGACATGTCACCAGCATATGGAGAAGGGGGTGGGGGGGGCCGGTGTTTGGGAGGCCTCATCCAGATTGTCCATTTTAACATTGGACCTGTGCCTCAGGGCAGGTTCACCCAGAGGGACCGTGTGTGGAGGGGGCGTGTGTTGGAGTGGAGTGCTGGGGGGGGCCCCCTCTTTGTTCTCCAGCGCTGAGCGTGAGACCCCCTAATCTGTCTTCACTGGGTGTCCGGCGGCGATGGCTCTGTGAAAAATGCATGATGGGATTGGAGAGGACACTTTAGCGGACTGCTTCATGACTAATAGATGTTGGGAGAGAGTTGATGTTATTAACAGCCCCAGAACCACATATTCACCTTGTTCTGGAGTTTTATTGATATCTTCTCTTTTATTTGGGCTCTGTTGCCATTTAGATACTCGTGAATGGATACCATTACCTAGGTACAGGTAATGCTCAGTAAATGTATTGCCGTTAAAGGCTTGTCAGGACTTTAGGCATTTATCTTGCTTTGTGTGCAGGTATCAATAGACTTAATTCACTAGCCTACTCTACACCAGCCTGGAGGGGTAGGCTGTCTGGGCAGGGAGGCTGGTGATGGGGTAGTCTGTCTGGGCACAGAGGCTGGTGATGGGGTAGTCTGTCTGGGCAGGGAGGCTGGTGATGGGGTAGGCTGTCTGGGCAGAGAGGCTGGTTATGGGGTAGGCTGTCTGGGCAGGGAGGCTGGTGATGGGGTAGGCTGTCTGGGCACAGAGGCTGGTGATGGGGTAGGCTGTCTGGGCACAGAGGCTGGTGATGGGGTAGGCTGTCTGGGCAGGGAGGCTGCTGTTGGGGTAGGCTGTCTGGGCAGGGAGGCTGGTGTTGGGGTAGGCTGTCTGGGCAGGGAGGAGGTGCTGGAGGGATAGGTGGGTGGGAAGAGGCTCCACCACCGCAAGATTAGAAACCCGTGGGGAGGCGTCCTGTGTCTGCCTCCTAATGAGAAAACCAAAATAGATTTGTAGGAAGAGAAAGCCTAGATGCACAATAAAACAGCAGTCGTGCAGAAACAGTAGCTACCATCAGCACTTACTCTGTGAAATAAGAGGCCCTGCTTAATTGGAAAGGGATCAGTCCATGCTCTGGCTTTGATCTCCTTCTCCACATCAGGGTGGACGTTTGACTTCCAATACAATTAGTTCAGCCTCCTGGCATAAACTCAATTACGTTTTTAACAGAAGTATATAAAAACAATTATTATAAAATGAACAAAAAAGAAATGTTCTGGATTCAATCCAAGTACGGAATTTCATGGCTGTCATGTTTCATTCTCTGGTGTGCCACAAGGCTCCCTGCGTAGCACCGTTGATCTAGGTCACAGGAAGAAGTGGACAATGCCTCCCTCCCAGGAAACAGAGGACGTCCTTCCCTGCAGCAGGTTTCATGTGCCGGATCATCAAAGGTTTGGTAGATTTCCCACCATGAACAAAGATGAGACCGAAATCCAGTCCGGGTTCTCGTCAGCTCCAGAACCAGTCTTGAGACTTCAAAAGAAAGACTCTTCCTGAACTGTTTTACTTGTCTTCTAAGATGATACTGGCAGCAGGGGGCGAGGCATCAATGTCTTTTAGTTCTCAGAAGTTCTTTATCTATTTTGGTTCTTTGGAGCCGTCATACGAACAAAAATAAGGGGATTTTATTTATTTTCGATTATTTTTTTAACCTTGCTTTCATCGGTGGTCATCGTTTCCATTTGAAGTACATTTTTAGCTCAGAGCTCTTTCACACCCAAGAGCTTCTCTGGTTTGGCTCGGTTGAACACTGAAATTTGACAGTTTCTTTTGAGGTAAAAGGGACTTTTGTCTTTGAGAACAATGAATATCAAAGTGCAAAATTCTATTTTACCCATGGTTACCTTTTTTGTCATACCTTGTTTGTCCCTTAATATTTCTAGAGCAGCCTAACCCCAGGCTATTGAAACCTCACATGATTGAAATTCTGTTTTCC
Organism: Osmerus mordax; assembly: GCF_038355195.1. NCBI lineage: Eukaryota > Metazoa > Chordata > Actinopteri > Osmeriformes > Osmeridae > Osmerus > Osmerus mordax. The sequence continues at coordinate 9,515,564 of NC_090068.1, forward strand.
ATCTGTGACTCAGGGCTCCTTTCCCTGTCAAGGCATCTGTCTGGACTTACAATCTAACAACGGGTGTTAATTCCTCACAAAGGACCCCACACACAGATCACATTTTGGGTGGAAAAACGCGGTCTTCTCCCAAGCAAGAGGCGTTGGGAAACCGAGTTAATTATGGGAATCCTCGTGGGGAAAGCCCCACAGAAGGAACCCTGCAATAGAAACAATGTTGTTTTGTCATGCAGAACCTCCAAATGGGGAAAAAAGATTTTCTGAAAAGTGTTCCTTAAATGTGTTATTATTCTCCCTCCGTCTAGCTACTGGGGAATCTAATAGACTATTTCCATTTGGCTTTGGCCTTTTCACTTATCCTCTTAAATGAAAATCAGTTCAATAATATTTCAGATGAGAGGAACTGGATCAAACTGCTTTTGCAGCAGAATAATGGTCTCCATTGTGTTGAGCACAGGGTCTCAGAATGCACATTACTGCAGGGAATATTTGCACATTTAACTCTTACACCCTCCATATGCCCATTGACTTATCTACAGCTAACACACCATGCCCTAGTGGCTGTCAATCAAACCCTAACCACAAATTATAGTCGTTAATCAAACGCTGTCCATTAAAACACAACACTACCCTCCCATCTCTGGCCAGCCAGGTCCTCTAATAGACCCTCTCACCTCAGACAGCTGGGGGCTTTTAAATGGATTGTCTTCCAATTTAAATGGAGTTGTGCTGAAATATCACTCCATTACATATTTTATCTTTAGCTCGTATGCGCCCGCTGAGTGTTCTTATCAAAACAGTTCAGGCTCAGATAAATGCTTGTTGGAATTAAAACCTGCAACGTGTTACTGTAAATGAACAATGGAGATTCCCCAGTAGTCTCCCTTTGTGAGGCGCTAGAATCAATCAAGGAGCTCTCTGTCTCTCTCTCTCTCTCTCTCTCTCTCTCTCTCTCTCTCTGTCTGAAGCGTGAAGCCTGACAGTTAACAGCTTCATTACCAGCACCTTCGCTGGGTCTGGTGAGTTCTTATCGACGCCATGCTTGGACGCCCTGCATCACAACAGAAAATCCCAATGTTGTGACAGTGTTTGGACACTGCAGCCTAGCATGTAGACACCCGGCTAATGAGACACACAGGCGGTCTGGAGAGAGGAGACTTGCCTCGCTCCCTAGGCTCCTCATGACTATAAGAGGGGTTTAACCAGCGGAGCAGTGGAAGCAACCTCATTAGAAAACCACTGATTGAATATTGTGTGGGAGAGAGCGACACACACAGGGAGGCATTGATTGTAGCCATCTTAACGCTTCACTGGTGTCATGAAGGCCTGTGGTGCCCAGTTTAATGGAATGCAATTATTTCTAGTCTGTGTTGAATATTGTTATTGCCACCCCCCCCTCCACCCCCAACACACACTTCATTAAAACAGAGGGGGAGGGGCCTTCCTTTGACTGTGATGTGGGGGAGATGTGAGCGAGGAGGGGGTGGGGGCATGTGTGGATGGTGGGGCGTGGGGGGAGATCTCAGCTCAGTTGCCAACAGCAGACAAGGCCTGGATTAATTAGCCGATGTATTGGAGGGAGTCAGGTGGCTGAGCGGTGAGGGAATCGGGCTGGTAATCTGAAGGTTGCCGGTTCGATTCCCGACCGTGTCAAATGACGTTGTGTCCTTGGGCAAGGCACTTCACCCTACTTGCCTCAGGGGGAATGTCCCTGTACTTACTGTAAGTCGCTCTGGATAAGAGCGTCTGCTAAATGACTAAATGTAAATGTATTGAGATGCAGCCGACTTGGCCTGATTCTCAGCCGGCGCCTTAGACACACACACCACTGAGAGGAGATCTGGACGCATGTCTGTCTCCAGACTGCTAATGCCACTTTTACCAAACGAATCTGGGCTTTTGTTTACGCTCCCTACAACCCTAGTGTTCCGTTTATGTCGTCTGCCTCTCCAGATGCACCCGTGATGTGATGGCGAGAGGATGTTGTTGCATGTTAAACACCCCGTCCTATTGTGATGATGAGAATGGCCGACACAATTCCTTAACAAGAGCATTCTACAGCTCCAGGGGATTGTTGTCAAGTTACCGGTTGGATTAGGATGTTCTGGGTGTTGTGTTGCTCTGATCACCTGCTACCCAGAAACACCACCTCGGTACCTGTACGACTAAAACATATCACCATTTACCTGTACGACGAATAAATATCTGCTCCACTTACCATGTGTCCCCAGCGAATAGAAATGACATGACAGCTCTCGGCAAGGAATGACACATTTTTCTGATTGGCCAGGGAGCTTAGCGATGGTCTTGAGAGTCCCAGAGATAAATCTCCGTCACTCTCGGAGAAGGAAGCTGTCAAGGCTTTGCGCCATTAAATTGATGACACGGTACAGTTATCTATCCATCGAACAAAGCTGCATGTTTTTGTCTTCACAACTGCTTGAACAATGGGAGCCTTGTAGCCGGTTTGGTGTGCAGTCACCTACGCTTAAGACGGTTCCGTCTCTGCCAGCCCAGGGGAGCAGAGTATTCAGGTTGTGTTGGTGTGTTGTTACAGGACCAGATGTGGCCCGGTCTATGGAGGCCTTCTGGGCTCCTACTGCTCGTCAGGGTTTACTGGAAACCGCTGACGCTTTTGTTTCAGACCAGGCGCTGGAGAATCCAGTTCACACGTTATACACGTAGCCCATGGATTTCAGAGAGAAGATCACCTAGTTCAGGGGGTCTATGCATATGTACGAGCAGGATATCCATCATCTCTCTCTCTTTGGGATTTCTCTTTTTGGCTTTCTGCCTCTGCCTACATACTACTGTCTGCATACAACATTGTTTTTATCCATACTAGGGCTGGGAGACTGCTTTTGACATCATTCCTTTTCGCTGACTTTGCGTTCTGTGCCAGACGCGTTCCTCCCAGGGTTGTAAATGTTTCTCAGTGCTCGTGTGTATTTATCTTCCTTCAAGATGGCCACATGACCCTGTTCTACTTCACAATATGGGGCCATCGCACCTTCCCCGTACTTTCCCCTGATGTCATTTCATATGTAGGCTGCTGCCTTTTGTTTGAGAACCAACACTGTATCTAGTAGCCTTTTGTTAGAGCACCTGTGCAGGTCCATTAGCCAAGAAGAGCACAGCCCTAAATGTCGCGTCTCATTTCGGATGAAATGCATCCTTGCCATGGCCCCCTCCTCCTGATCTAATAGCCAAGTAATTGGAGCGTGTCCTCGAATGGAAACATTGATTTCTGGGGCTGTTTTGGCGAACACACCCACCCGCACCACAGTCAGTGGAAGGGGACGCTCTGCGTTTTTTCCGTCCGTCGCTCTCAGACGCTCCCCGTCTCAGACGCTCCCCGTCTCTCCCTTGCGTCTCCGTCTGCAGCGTCTAGCAGGCGGGAGCGTGCTCGCTCTCCCTTTGTGCTCCTCAGCAGCCTGCCAGGAAGACGTGATGAAGAAGAGGTACTCCCCAGAGGAACGGCAGCGCTCGCTGCAAAGCTGCAGAGCCGCCTCCCTGCCTGCATGCACAGCATGTCCAACAGTCTTCAGTACGACGGCGATGCATTGTTACAAAGCCCCCCCCCCCTTGGCAGTTCTTGCGTGAACAGAGAGCATATTTAGAAACGAGTACAATGAGTAGCATGTTATAGGATTGCCACAACCAAATGATGCAAAGATGCGTTTACTTTATTCGTTTTGCTCAATTCTGTTCAGATGGAGTCATGCTGGGCTGCCTCATGATTAGGCTGTGTTCACGAGGTCCAGGTAATGAGCCTGCCATGTATGACCTCACCTTCTGGTGGGTCTGTGGATGAACAGGTGCTACACACAAACCTTGGAGTGTGTGTGTGTGTGTGTGTGTGTGTGTGTGTGTGTGTGTGAGAGTGAGAGTGTCACCTTAGAAGGCCAGAGGGGGGTCCAGTCCTCTTAGAGAGGGAAAGAGTTCTAGAGAGAAAGGAACAGTCAGCTTGTTGTCAGCAGTGGTCTGCTCCCCCCCTTCCTCTCTTTACCTGATGACTATGAGAAACCAAATGCAAGCACCCCCTGAAACACGCCATCACCAACCAACCCTTCAGGTTGACCTATATCCCATGGGTATTTCTCACAGCACTCCTCAGCCCAGGGCCATGTTCTTAGTGTTCAAGTCACCCTATCTAGTGTGTTTTCCATAGCTCTTGAAGAGTTCACTGAGACACTGAGGGGTTAGGATTGCTGTGGCTAGATTCATTTTACATTTATTCATTTAGCAGGCACTTTTATCCGAAGTGACTTTCAAGAAAGAGCTTTACAAAACATGCATAGGTCAATGATCATAAACAACGAGTTGGCCCCAAAAACATTGCGGGTAGCCTAAACATGAAGCATACATTGTGAAAAGCAAATAAGTGCCAATGGGTAAAACCAGAAGATTCAGGCTTGAGGAAGGTGTGTAGAGCTTATCATTTAATTTGGAAAACATTGGTCCAGACTAGAATCAGGTTAAGATCGGTTCTCATTGACTATGTTTGCAATGTTTACTGTGAATATTTCATGAAATTCATTGAATAATACATCCAGCTGCATCTGCTCCCTTTACCAGTCTGTTGTTGATACTGTACCTCTGGTCATCCCTTTGTAACGTTAGAAACCATGTACGGTGAATGGCTGCTCCAATCGCTCGCATGTCCACCGTAGACCCAGTTACCATGGTAACCAAGGGCCCGGTGATGTCAGCGTGTGTTTTTTCGAACGCAGCCAGAACAACCTTCGGTTATCCAGGCATGCCCGGCCTTGGGCTAGCCAGCACCCTGACGCTCTCTGGCTCACAAGTGGGACGACCGTGGTGCTGCTGAGTGCTGGCAGGATGGAGCCACAGACTGAACACTAAAACGTGATTGGCTCTGAGCTCGAGTGACAGCCCTGGAACCTTGTGCGTGAGGGTGGTCGCCATGACTCTGGCCCGTCTGCCAGGGGGAACGCAGGCACCAACCTCCAGCTACTGAAAAAGGCCTCCCAGGGAACAATTAGAGGATATGGATCCACTCCAAGATCATTAGAATCAGAATACAGCCGGGCAGAGGGAGGCTGACCTCATCCTGGGACGGCTGCCTCTGACTTGATTGATTGGGTCTTAGTGTAGTTCTCCTTAGTTTAGTTTTCCTGAGTGCACTGCAAGGCCCAGTACCATCTTCAGCGATGACCAGAGAGCACTCAAGGACACGTTTCACCTCTGAGCTGTCGCTCGGCCCTGCTCTGCCTTGAAGAGGTTGTTTGCTGAGGCAAATGTTCAGTGGGGTTAATGTAAGCCTTTGTACACTGCAGTCTACCTCTTTTCAGGGGCTGTTTTACCAGTGTATGGCTGTGTACTGTAGCTCACAGTAGGTTAACATCCCCTTTAGAAATACTTATTCTAAACCAGATAGTACTGTCCTTTTATTATGGGTTCTTAAATTACTCTCTTAAACAAGTTCATCTCTGCAACTCCACTGTTTCCTTGATGTATTTTAAAAGTTCTACCTTTTGCAATGTTGTACAATTTCAACAAGTTGTTTGGAACTGTCATTTATTAATTAAAAAAAAAAAAGGCGTGTCCTATTATTATACTGTATGCCCAAATGAACTGTAGATTTAAAGACATTTACTCCAAGACATGCCTCAGAAAAGTACAATTACGCTGAGAGATCCTCCTCTCTCTCACTTTCCCAGGGCTCATTTACTGGCTGAGGGGATTTAGGATTCAACAAGCACTGAGGCAGAGCAGCAGTCTGCCTGTGTAGCCATCCATCATCTCCAGCAGCATGGCCTTCAACAGCGCCCCCCTGGAGGCACTACATCACTGTCAGCTCCGCGTCTGAAACCCCCTCCCACCGCCGCCTCCAGACCCAGTCTGGAACCTGGGCTCCTCACCAGGAGTGTCCTTGATACCCCTGCCCAGCTCAGCTCCTGGTCCTGGGGCATCCTTATACCCCTGCCCAGCTCAGCTCCTGGTCCGGGGGCATCCTTATACCCCTGCCCAGCTCAGCTCCTGGTCCTGGGGCATCCTTGATACCCCTGCCCAGCTCAGCTCCTGGTCCTGGGGCATCCTTATACCCCTGCCCAGCTCAGCTCCTGGTCCTGGGGCATCCTTGATACCCCTGCCCAGCTCAGCTCCTGGTCCTGGTCCTGGGGCATCCTTATACCCCTGCCCAGCTCAGCTCCTGGTCCTGGGGCATCCTTATACCCCTGCCCAGCTCAGCTCCTGGTCCTGGGGGGGATCCTGTTGACTTTGTTGCTGTGAGCGCTACACGTCGTTGTCGATCATCCCCGCTGATGATCGGGCCGAATGCTGGCTCCGCTAGCGTCTGTGTTTTCACCCGGTGGCATCTGGACGTTCTGGCAGCAGGGTAGAGGAGCCGGGCCCACCGAGAAGGGAGGGTGCTGTCTGGGATTACCAGGAACACAGTCTCCCCAGCACCAGCCTGGCCAGTCAACAGACGCTCATTAGTGTTGACTCAGACTACAGGTAGGCATTTCTACGTCCCCAGGGGCCGCCTCCAGACGTCCCATCGTTAGCCGTAACCGTGGCAACAAGGCCATTCGGTGGTTTCCGTGGCATCCCCGTATGGTTATTGACGATGTTTTCTCCCCGTGGTCGTCGGGTCGATCCCTGTATTTATTGCTTGTCATTTGATCAGGCTGGGACCGCTGGTGATGTTTCACTGATCGTGTTTCACGATGGTGGTTGACAGGTAGTTCATTGGAACGGGGGAGAGGGTGTTCGGAGGCAACACGGGTTGTTATAGATGTAGGACGTACTGGTGTCTAGCTTATCACTTGAGGAAACCATCTGGGTACGTAGTAGGCTGTGGCAAGACTTCTGGTCTAACATCACACACACACACACAGACACACTACCCCTCCCTCCCCTGTGTCTCTATTTCCTTCTCACTCACACACACGCCACACAGCCCTTGTGTTGTGATCGTTCCTTCTTTTCTTCCTTCCTTCTCTTTGTTATGTTCAGTAACTGATGCTGTGTTTCCCTGGTGCTGGTGCTGTGTTTCCCTGGTGCTGGTGCTGTGTTTCCCTGGTGCTGGTGCTGTGTTTCCCTGGTGCTGGTGCTGTGTTTCCCTGGTGCTGGTGCTGTGTTTCCCTGGTGCTGGTGCTGTGTTTCCCTGGTGCTGGTGCTGTGTTTCCCTGGTGCTGGTGCTGTGTTTCCCTGGTGCTGGTGCTGTGTTTCCCTGGTGCTGGTGCTGTGTTTCCCTGCATCCTGTCTGGCTGAGCTCAGGTGCCCAGCAGAGCCAGCATGGTGCAGCACGTGCCCCAGCATGTCCTGGCATGTGCCCCAGCCGGAGCGCAGGGCGCTAACGCTTATCTGTTATCACACCCTCCTCTGCGCTGTGTGTGTGTGTGTGTGTGTGTGTGTGAGGTGGGTTGCCCCGGGGCTACAGACACCAAGGACAAACCCTCGTCTCACGTCCAGCTTTTTCTCGGTGTGGCCTGACTGTCCATCTGCTCTCCCTGCTCCAGAGCCTCTCCTCTGCCAGGCATGGCTTCCCCCTCCTCCCCCCCCCGGCCCCTCCTCCACCCCCCCCCCCCCCCCCCCCTCCACACCTCCCCTCAGGGTTCAGCTCCAGACACACCAGGGTGATGTCATCTCCCACTGTGGAGACCGAGGGAGGCTCTCCTTCCCCCGTCCCCTCCTCACGGACACCAAGGGCCCCCCTGGATCCGGGGGCTCTAATATGGTTCTATCTGGTGTGTGTGTGTGTGTGTGTGCTTGTGTGTAAATAAATGAGAATATGAAAGGTAGCCCTCTGACACTGCCCAGCTGGTCCTTCAGATGAGAGTAAGGAGTGTATTCTGGTTGCAGCTGGCGACTGAGGGAGAAACCCAGCAGGTAAATCCATCAAAGTCCAGAGTAAATAATAAGACTGTTGATATCAGAGCTGCAGCTCCAGACTAAACGAGGGGGGTCGGGGGGCGGGGGCGCTCTGGTCCAGGCTGATGGTTCTGCTGCTTAGCTCTGCCAGATGCGTCTCTCTGGCCTGTCTCCCTCTCACATCCTTTGCTTTTGTCCCCTCTCCTTATTTTCCCTTCTAACTACCTCTCCGTATCTTTCTCTCTGTCTGTGGCCGCGGCTCTCCTTCCTCCTTGTTGACGTGTGACGGCAGACCCCCGAGTTCCCCCGCCTGCTGTGCGGCGAGGCACCCAGGAGGATAATAGGAGTTGGGTCCAGCGGTTGGCTGACGGTCCTGGCCTAATGAGGAGCCCGCTCGGAGAGCTGTCGTCTGTCTCCACGCGTTACAGCTGAGCTGGAAAGCACTGTACAAACACCCCTGTCTGACAGCTGGGCAGACAGACCAGCTTTCTATTGACCGGGCCAGACTGTACTATCCCCTGGGGTTCCAGGGCTGCAGAATCCTAATGAGCTAGTAATTCTAGGCTAATGTGCTCCGTAAGCGTTATTACTGCGGACGACATGGGACTTGTGGGAATGTAATGCAGTTTTATCCCCAATTAACTTCGAGAGAGATGTGCTGCGAGCCGTTTGGTTTGACTGACTGTTGGGTCCGATGGTTGTGTTGCAGAACGGCACGGACTACGGCTTCCTGGCGCGCCAGAACTCGGAGCTGCTGCGGGCTCTGGACGAGCTGGAGAAGACCTGCTCCACCCTGAGAGAGGAGAACAGCCTGCTGGTAAGACCTGAGCGGAACCCACCAGACTCCACCCAGGAACCGGAGGCTCGACACGGGCCTGCACCGGTAGACTAATCTAACAAGCCCATCTGTTGTCGACTCCTCTTCCTCAACCTGGGTGTCGGTACTAGTTTTGTCCCTGTCGTGCCTGGGGCTTGCCTTGTGAGGCTGGGTCAGGTGTTGACGTGTGCTCCTGTGTGCAGAGGAAGAGCAGCGCCCCGGAGACGGAGGAGAAGGTCAGGCGGCTGAGGAGGAAGAACACGGAGCTGGCCGTCATCGCCAAGAGGCTGGAGGAGAGGGCGCGCAAGCTGCAAGAGGCCAACCTCAAAGTGGTACGCTGTCCGAGCCCCGTGTCAGAGCCCCGTGTCATAGCCCCGTGTCATAGCCCCGTGTCATAGCCCCGTGTCATAGCCCCGTGTCATAGCCCCGTGTCATAGCCCCGTGTCATAGCCCCGTGTCATAGCCCCGTGTCATAGCCCCGTGTCATAGCCCCGTGTCATAGCCCCGTGTCATAGCCCCGTGTCATAGCCCCGTGTCAGAGCCCCGTGTCATAGCCCCGTGTCATAGCCCCGTGTCATAGCCCCGTGTCATAGCCCCGTGTCATAGCCCCGTGTCAGAGCCCCGTGTCATAGCCCCGTGTCAGAGCCCCGTGTCATAGCCCCGTGTCATAGCCCCGTGTCATAGCCCCGTGTCATAGCCCCGTGTCATAGCCCCGTGTCATAGCCCCGTGTCATAGCCCCGTGTCATAGCCCCGTGTCATAGCCCCGTGTCATAGCCCCGTGTCATAGCCCCGTGTCAGAGCCCCGTGTCATAGCCCCGTGTCATAGCCCCGTGTCATAGCCCCGTGTCATAGCCCCGTGTCATAGCCCCGTGTCAGAGCCCCGTGTCATAGCCCCGTGTCAGAGCCCCGTGTCATAGCCCCGTGTCATAGCCCCGTGTCATAGCCCCGTGTCATAGCCCCGTGTCATAGCCCCGTGTCATAGCCCCGTGTCAGAGCCCCGTGTCATAGCCCCGTGTCATAGCCCCGTGTCATAGCCCCGTGTCAGAGCCCCGTGTCATAGCCCCGTGTCATAGCCCCGTGTCAGAGCCCCGTGTCATAGCCCCGTGTCATAGCCCCGTGTCATAGCCCCGTGTCAGAGCCCCGTGTCATAGCCCCGTGTCATAGCCCCGTGTCATAGCCCCGTGTCATAGCCCCGTGTCATAGCCCCGTGTCATAGCCCCGTGTCAGAGCCCCGTGTCATAGCCCCGTGTCATAGCCCCGTGTCATAGCCCCGTGTCAGAGCCCCGTGTCATAGCCCCGTGTCATAGCCCCGTGTCATAGCCCCGTGTCATAGCCCCGTGTCATAGCCCCGTGTCATAGCCCCGTGTCAGAGCCCCGTGTCATAGCCCCGTGTCAGAGCCCCGTGTCATAGCCCCGTGTCATAGCCCCGTGTCATAGCCCCGTGTCATAGCCCCGTGTCATAGCCCCGTGTCATAGCCCCGTGTCAGAGCCCCGTGTCATAGCCCCGTGTCAGAGCCCCGTGTCATAGCCCCGTGTCATAGCCCCGTGTCAGAGCCCCGTGTCAGAGCCCCGTGTCAGAGCCCCGTGTCATAGCCCCGTGTCATAGCCCCGTGTCATAGCCCCGTGTCAGAGCCCCGTGTCAGAGCCCCGTGTCAGAGCCCCGTGTCAGAGCCCCGTGTCAGAGCCCCGTGTCAGAGCCCTGTCTCGTAGACTGGGCCCAAACGCTGTGCCCGTAGGCTGTCTCCCAGACCCAAGACTGGCCCTTTCTGTTTCCACAGTCCACCTCCCCAAATGATGAGCATGATTCATTATCGAGCACCAGCATCCATACTGAATCCCAGTAATGTTTAGTAATGAGCTTAACAGACCGGTCCAAGGAGTGATGAATGAGAGCCATTGTTGGGAAATGCTAGTTCCCTCCTAAACAGTAGATTGGGTCATTATGGATAGTTATGGCCATGCAAATTACATTTTCCTCTTGGCATGCTGTGTCTGCAAATGCCATTAGGTTACAGTGGAGGTTTTGCCGTGATTGTTCATGGCTTTGAGGAGAAATTTTGAATACTGGGAAATCAATCCTGTGTGATATGCTATTGCATAACTGACAGTTAATATTGCAACAAAAAAAAAATGTTCTGCCACTGAGCCTGGATACTGACTGGATAGGGTGTGTCAAGGAAATTAGAGACCAGAGGAGAATCCTGCCCCCCTTCCCTCCCCCCTCCCCTCTCAGCTAAAGAGCCACATTAGTCCAGAGTGCCACCTGCACAGCCACCTGTCTCTGGCTAGACCACCAGGCCCATGGATCGTCTTGTATCCTACTGCACCTGTTCAACACCCTGAGAGAGACAGACGGGCAGAGAGACAGACGGGCAGAGAGACAGACGGGCAGAGAGACAGACGGGCAGAGAGACAGACGGGCAGAGAGACAGCGGGCCGAGAGACAGACGGGCCGAGAGACAGACGGGCCGAGAGACAGACGGGCCGAGAGACAGACGGGCCGAGAGACAGACGGGCCGAGAGACAGACGGGCCGAGAGACAGACAGCTGACAGAAAGAGACAGAAAGAGAGAGAGACAGAGAAAAAGAGAGAGCTAGGACTGACCATTACACCTCTCTCCCTGCTGCCCCGTACAGAGCACAATCAATACAAATCAAACCCACGCCGACAGACAAATGAAAAGAACCTTTAAAACCAGACTGACCCCAACTGTATTTATGGACAGCCCTTGAAAAACACAACCCTTTGAAAAGCTTCTGATACGCTTCCGGGCCTTTCTCCTGATTTCCTCCAGGGTTTCCCTTCAGTGGGATGGTTTGTCAGTGACAACGTTCCTCAAACTAGTTTCTCATACTTTCCGTGTTGTGTGTGTTTCCCGCCACAAAGGCCAACGCCCCAGTTCCAGTGAGGCCCGGGGCGGTGGAGCAGTACAAGCGGGCGTTTGCCCGTCAGCGCGCCCGCGACCTGGCCCAGCACGCCGACACGCTGCTCTCCAAGGACAAGGAGCTCGCCGCCCTGCAGCAGGAGTGCTGGGAGCTGGAGGCCCGACTGGGCACTGCCAAGGTAGTCTGGCGCCCACCGTACTTGAACACCGTCTGCTTACTGAACACCCACACGACCTCATGGACGACTGTACCTCGTCCCTGGGCCTAGGAGGCCTCAAGCCTGCCCTCTGCTGGCCTGGTTGGGCATTACACCAGAACAGTCCCATAAGCCTGCTCGAGGAGCGGTTCTGATTTCACATGTGGAAGAGACGGTGCCCTTGCTAAGTGCCTGTTTTTAATCACACGGCTGTGACTTCAGAGCTGATTTCCACGGGTGTAGACATCTGTTGGGGTTATTACAGAAGAACCTTCTAGACTCAGCAGAGCACTGAGCTGATAGGTCTGGCAGCCTGCCGGCCTGTTTTACCCTGACACACCACTGCATCATGTGACTTGGATGACAGGGAGAGAGACGGGGCTTTCCCTGCCTGTTCCAGATCGACCCTAAAACGTCCTTTTACTGCTGAGACAGCCCAAAAAGGGCTGAATGTTTTAGTTACTAAGACAGCTCCTCTGATCTGACGGTACCAGTTCCAGGCCTCACAGCTGTGAAGGAACAGGCAGCCACTAGGTGGCAAACAGTATGAGTCTGTTTCTCTTAGTCATGCATGGTTGGTTGGTTGTCTGTCTTTTCTCTCAGCCATCCCACTCAGTCATGAGCTGACCAGAAGGCTTTTGCTCTTATATCTTTCAATTGTGTTATATTTGCAATACAGGGATGTCATCAGTAAGTCCTGTCCTCCCTTTCTAACTTCTGGTGTGTGTGTGTATGTGAACGTGTGTGTGTGAACGTGTGTGTGTGGACATGTATGTGTGTGTGTTCAGGGTTCCCCTGTGCCGTCAGGCGTGCTGGAGTTTGAGCGTCTGTTGAGGGAATCCCAGAAGGAGGTCCTCAGGCTCCAGAGACAGCTGTCTGTCTCTTCCTGCAGAGACCCCAGCACCAGCCCTGCCCCCGTCCCCTGCCTGCCAGACAGGACGCTGGACAGGACCCTGGACAGGACCCTGGACAAGACGCTGGACAGGACCCTGGACAGGACCCAGGATAAGACCCTTGACGGCACCCTGGATCAGACCCAGGACAGCACTCCCCACCAGACCCCAGACACCGCTGTGGAGGTGGAGAAGGTGAGCTCCATCTCCTTCCTTATGCCTGTCAGCCTTGCTCTGTGCTGACCCCTGTTGGTGAGAAATGGCACACAGCACCACTGTACTTCCCTTCACAAGAGCCTCTTCTCAACACACCTGATTTTCCTCAAAACATTTCACTCCGACAACACAACACACACACACACAACCCTGGCCTTTGTGGAAAAACAAACAAAACACATTTTCTGCAGTTTTGAGGTCATGTCTCTGAAGCATTCTGAGAAACAAAGCGAAGCGTCCCACCGGCCGGGGCGATGTGGAAACCTCCGGAGAGTCTCTGAGGGCACGGTGTCTCAAAAGGCAGCTGGATGACGTGGAGCGCTCCTCTGAGGGCCAAGTTTGCGATTAGGCCGAAGCTGACACACGGGTCTGGTCATGTTTTTGTCATCAAGGGGGTGCACAGCCTGGCCCAGCACTGCTGCTCCAGGATTATGTTTGTTAATGTGGAATTTGGTCCACTGGGCTTTTTCTAAGCTTAGTTGTATGTTTACATTGGCGTGGATGCTGTTTTACAGTGTTATATAATGGCCTGTGGGTCGGAGCCAGCCGTAATCTGCCAGCAGCCGTAATGAGATGATTCCCTGTCTTGAACTTAGGCCTGATCTGGAGGCAGAAGGCACCGACTAAGGCTGCAGCGCTCAACACTCTGCTGTTCTTAGAAACAGTCGTCTCTATTTCTCTATCTCACTCACTCAATGCCACAGCAGATGTGCGGCCTGGATAGACCGGTGTAGGACGGTAGCTTGGGTGACTCGTGTGAACGTTTACAAGCGCAACTACTGTTGGGTTCAACAAACGGCACGACCTCCCTGTCACTGCAAATGAGTGTCAACCCGATTTGTAAGTCGGGAACATAAGAGTATAGGAATTACAGCGCATAAACTGTTTGCATAATTAGTTTTTTTTTGGGGGGGGGGGAGGGCATCTTTCTTATTTAGGAGCCGTCCAAAGTTTCGGAGTGAAATTCACATCTCTCTTTAAAGCTTAGGCGAGAATCCTGGTTGTGGTAATCTGGCGTTTGTGGGACACACACTGAGTGATATACGCACGCACCGACAGGGCCCATGTTGTGTGCACGCTAATCCCCTCTAACAACAGAATGGTACGGTCCAGTAATCCTCTCTCTGTTGCCGTGGCAGCGGTGAGAGGGTTTTGGATGGTAGGTAAGACTAGCCGCACCAAAGACTTTCCAGCTCGCCCTGCTCTGGATAATTGGGGGCCGGGGACCGCCTTGACGTTGCCACAGATCACAGGAGAGGGGTACGTCCTAATGTGTGTGTGTGCGTGTGTGTGTGTGTGTTTTGTGGGTGGTCAGTGGCCTTGTGTGTGGTTAACCTTGCTTTGGTCACTCTCTGTAGAACTGAGGCCATGCAAGGAGATATCTAAAGACGATCCACTCCTTGACGAGCCACTGATTGCCGTAGAATCCCAGTCGTTAACCGTGTCCAGTTTTATGGACGCATTCGTTTTAGGCACGAGTGGCAAAAGTGTAAGCGGACAACATGTTTTGAGAGATTGTCTCTGTCTCTCCCTGTCTGTTGCAGATTTGTGTCCTATATTTTTATTGCCACTCCAGTCTCAACTAAGTGGATTCCTCTTGCAGATCTGATAGCGTTAGTGTTACAGCGTGCATGTCAGTAAATTCAGTAGTGACTCTGACCCGGTCTAATGCTATCGTTAGTAACCCCCCCCCTTTGCAGAGACGCGACAGACAGAAGGCCTAGTCGAGTGACGCCTGTCAAAAAACCCTGTTTTGTAACCGTGAGCGACCAGGAGCTTCCAGATGTGGTTTCTCAACAGCCTTTTGCAACCCGGCCAGAGGGCTGTGCCGCGTTTAGATTGGTGGGGCATCGATATGTACTGTATTAAAAAAGAAAAACCAATGGCCAGGCCAATCCATTAAGGTGCTTTTAAAAGAAGTGATCCAGTTACCCGTTTCAGTAGTCCACAGGGATTACGCCAATGTGCTTATGGCACCCAGGCCCTGCTGAATGGGACAAGCTACAGACCTGGCCTGTAGCTTGTCCTTTAGTACGTACAGACCTGGCTTGTAGCTTGTCCTTTAGTACGTACAGACCTGGCTTGTAGCTTGTCCTTTAGTACGTACAGACCTGGCCTGTAGCTTGTCCTTTAGTACGTACAGACCTGGCTTGTAGCTTGTCCTTTAGTACGTACAGACCTGGCTTGTAGCTTGTCCTTTAGTACGTACAGACCTGGCTTGTAGCTTGTCCTTTAGTACGTACAGACCTGGCCTGTAGCTTGTCCTTTAGTACGTACAGACCTGGCCTGTAGCTTGTCCTTTAGTACGTACAGACCTGGCCTGTAGCTTGTCCTTTAGTACAACAGTAGACCAGACCCATGTGAAGGTGTCTATGATCTGTGCCCTTCACTGGTGTGTAACGTGTGTGTCTTAGAGAGCACACGCTGAGCTCAACACTGACCAGGCCCAGAGTGTCCTGTATGTCCTGTATGATGTCCCTTCTGTACGAACGCTGACTGCTGTACACACGTCTAGAGGAAGGGAGGCTTTAACTGAGAGAAAGATGGAATGACACGGCATAATCTGCATTCTAAAGCTGCTTGATTCTATCTGATACCTCACCATCATTAGCCTCCTTCTTTGTCTTTATAATGTTTAGTACAGATTTGTTAAGCCCATAAGTGCATTTATGGGTTAGCCCCAACAGGAGAAAGCATGTTATCTAAAATAGCACTGTAGTGGCTTCACTAGGATGTCTTACACGTGGATTGAACGTCCGCAGGTGCAGAACATAACATGGGCCATTCAGTGGGAGTTTTTTCTGTACCACGCAAACGCTCACATGAATCATACTGACAGGAAAAGTATGAAAGTAATACATTATTTATCTTGTTATATTATTATTTATCAGCATACTGTAAGCCAGCTGCATGGGGATTCTTCAGGAACCCAGAAAATCTCACAATTCCTTTACCAAAAAATATGAGGCCAGGCCCACTGCAAAAAAAAAAAAAAGCGACTCCTCACATCCTCCATGTGTTTTAGCATCCAGGTGCTATAGTATAGGCCACCGAGACAGCAGTCACACAAAAACGGACCAATAGCAACATGTCCTGTTGCTCGATGACTCCCCGTGCAGTGCCTTGTCACACTTGGTCATGTCAAACAGGAGAAACCCTGCGCGTCTCTGCTATTTCTAATCATTCAGGATGCATTCGTTTCAATTTACGTCATTCAAAGTTCCTAAAGAACCCCCCCCCCCCCCTCTCTCTCTCTAGTCGAAGGCTGGTGTTGGCTGGGCGGGGCTGTGATGCAGGGGTCTTGTGGCTGAGCCAGCTGTATTAGTTTAGGTGTCAGTAGAGCAGGTCAGGCAGGGTCACCCCCAGATCACCTTTGCTCTGAGCCTTCACCTGCAGCATGGGGCCAAACACACACCTGATCTGGTTACACACCAAAACACAACAGACTGCACACTGGGAAACAGAGTACTTATAGGGATAAACCGTATGAAAAGCATCTCGGCTACTCCCATTCTGAATTATTTATTACTTGTTTAATAAATATTAAAGTAGACTGACTGACTGTGTGCTAATTGTACAGTTGGTTATTGCGATTTGAGCTCCAGAATCACAGATATACTGGATTTTGTCTGAGCACATGGAGTGTAGCTACATGGCTCTCTGTCACTGTACGTAGTGGTCATCTGTGTACAGTAGGACGCATCACGAAGCCTTACGTCACACTGTCCCTCTGTGTCGACCCCCCCCATAACACAGACCTTTCTTAACTCAGCAATACATGCTGCCTCGACTGTTAATCTTTACTTTCAGCTGTGGGCAAACACTCAACATTCCTGCTCGAGTCTGCAGCCTGAACTCCAGGGGCCCACCTCTCTGTGGCTGGAAGCGCTCAGTCATTACCCAGCTGCAAAGACCTGGGCTAAGTTGCCGTGGAAACAGGAAGGGCGTCTTTCGCATCCTCCAACAAAAGATCTAGCTTCAGTACTGTACGCACGATGAGTGTTTCGTGTCGCTTAAGTCGTCTGGCCTAGCTCACGTTGCACGTAGTAAGTACTGGAATTGCGCGTGGGTGTGTGACTGCGTCTAAAAGCCGTTTTGGCATCAGCCTGCTTTTTACCAATACTAAAGTTGGTTTTATACGTCTAGGTTTAGTTAATATATTCCTGTGTCACACACGTATAAAGTCATCCTTTATTAAGTATTATTATTTGCTACCATGAAGCACTTTTTTGTGCAACCGTAAAACGGTGTGTGTGTGTGTCAGAGGATGTTCATAAACATGGCTTCCTGTCCAGAGGCTAACGCAGTGAAGGCTCTCTCTGCTGTACGTGGAGCTCGTCTGATCCTGTTACTGGATCCTGACCTTGGATGCACTAGCCCAGTTCCATTGAGACCATAAGTAGGTGTGCTCTAAAATTAGAGCCTGATTCCCAACTCTTAACCTGCTGAAGCCAGGGTGACAAGGAGATGACACCAATGTCAGTCTCTCCTCTAGCCGGCGCCCCCTGCTGGCCTTTTTTGGAAACGTTCCTAGCCAGGTGTGGGAGGGCCAGGCCATAATAAGACGGGAGTATCCATGAACGAAGGACAAGTACTTTCTTTCGAGCTTGAAAAGCAAACTTTGCGCAGCAGGAGAGAAGGTTGCTGTCACGTTCCAGGTCGGAGGGATTCCCTCTGGATTACGGGGTGATTGTAGTCAGACCACTCGCTGCTAATCTCTGGCTGTCAGGTGGTGGAGACATCAAAGTTAATGAGGCAAGTGACAAGGCAAGTGACGATCACAAGTTCATTTCTCAGTCAGGAGGAGCTTGGTTCTTGACTGCAGCCGGTGAATGAGAGCTCTCCGCCGGCTTACAAGCTCTGTGTCCTGTGGATTCCTCTTCTTCATCATCGCGCACGTGCCCTTCAGAGGACAGGGCCAGTCCCCCCCCCCCCCCCCCTTACCCCTCACCTGCAACGCGCTGGAATCCGGTGTGAGCATGGTGGTTGTGGCTGTGCCCCTGGCAGGTTGCAGGAGAGACCCCGTGTGCGGCGTTAGATGAGGCCCCAGCCAGGCGTGAGGAGACTCCCGCAGAGGAGGAGGAGTCGGGGCTCCCACTGACCCCCCCGCCGGGCCCTAGCCCCACCCCCTCCCACCAGGAGCAGCACACACAGGAGCAGCGTCTACAGTTGCTGGTGAGTGACCGCCCCACCTTCCCGCCCTTAAGCCTCCCCCCCCCCCCACCCCCAAAGGTCCGCACACACTCGCATCAGACAAGGCCGCCCGCACCGACAGCAGGCCTGTCCGCAGAGGCTCGCGGTCTATCGTGCGAGCGAATCAGGCCACGGACAGCTTTTTAATTATCAATATTGTCTTGCTCTGTCCCCACTGGAGAGGACAGCTCCTCCATTAAGCTGTTTCCAGTCTGCAATTAGCCCCCGTGTCCTGTGTCCACTCCCCCTCGCCGCCATGCTGGTAATACTTGATTACGAGGCTGCTGTGGCCATACTGAAATAAGCTGATTTCTCCGATGCCTGCATGTCAGCTCCATTTAGAATAATTAAAGGATGTTAAGCTTTGTAATACCTGGATGTTGGCGTAGCTGAGGTCAATATGGAAATCTAGGACTTCCCCCAGATTCATAACAGATTGATGGTCCAGCTACTTTTTACATTATACACTTGGCTTATGATGCTGTTGTATAGTGCAGTGCAGGGCGTTGAAAGAAGCTCCGAGAGCGAGACAAACCGAATAACATGTTTGTGTTGGTTGTTTGTGTATCCCGTTTTTTTTATTTTTTTTTAAGGCAGTTAAATCTTTAACAAAGAGAAACGGCCTATAAGCAACGACAGCAAAACAATAGATCCCATTTCGGGGGTCATCTTCGTTTGCCGTTTGGAATCTGAACAGGGACAGACTTGCTTGGCGTGCAGTATTGTGGCGTGACGCCTCCCCTTTGTGTGATGGTGGTTTTGTCCAGGAAAGCGAGCTGAGCAGGAAGAGAAAAGAATGTGAGAACCTCGAGCATGAAGTAAGGAAGAGACAGAAGAGATGCCTGGATTTGGTAAGAGACCTGCTGCAGCCTGCAAGTCCCTCTGTGTCACTCTAGAACTGCAGCTCCATGTGACCGAGGCTAGGTGCTGGGTGCTGGGTGTGTCTGTCTCCCTGCTAACCCTAACCCTGTGCTGCTGTCCACCAGGAGAGCCAGCTTGAGGAGGAGCGCGGCCGGAATGAGCAACTAGAGGAGGAGGCGGATCTCCTCAGGAGGAAGGCTCAGCTGCTCGACCAGGTCAGTCACCTGCACCCCATCTGTACCTCTCTCTCCCCCCCTCTGTACCCCTCTATCCCCCCCCTCTGTACCCCTCTATCCCCCCCCTCTGTACCCCTCTCTGTACCCCTCTCTCCCTCCACCTGTACCCCTCTCTGTCCCTGTCCTGGATGAGGCCCACCTGACCAGTACTTTGTGTCCTCCCAGACGCGGGTTGAGAATGAGGACCTGAGGGAAGACCTCTCCGAAGTGACTGCTCAACGCAATTCCGTTCTCGAGGAGAACCAGAGACTCCGTGCCAAACTGGAGAACCTAGAGCAGGTCCTAAAGGTGCGACAGAGAGGTGGCACGGCCGCCCGCAAATCCAGAGCGTGTCAACAACAACAAGCCACGCCCTCTCTCCCGATCCCCCCTCCCCCGTGACTCGTGGTGGTGTCGTCATGGTGTGACTTGACCCCTGGTCTCTTGTGTGTGTGTGTGTGTGTGTGTGTGCGCAGCATATGCGAGAGGTCGCCGAGCGAAGGCAGCAGCTGGAATTGGAGCATGAGCAGGCACTGGCTATCCTCAAGTTCAAACAGGATGAGATCAAACGGCTCCAGCGGGTGAGCGCCGTCGACCTCCGTGCCCCCGTCCTCATGTCGCCCAGCTGCGCTCACAGCCATCCCCCCCCTCCCGCTTAGTCAGGCTGGTCCTCGGCAAACAAACCGCTTAGTCACTTAGTGGGTTTTGGGGCCTGTTTGGGAGGGTAGTGAAGGTTCCCTCCAGCAGGAGGCAGCCTAAGGGAACACATGTGGCCTCCAGGCGCGGGTTGTCTGGGGATTGGACCGTTGGGCTATTAAATGACAGCGTGGTTTGAATTGGGGGGGGAGAGCTAATATCGCTATCTTTTTTGTTTTTCTTCCCTAACAGGCTCAGTTTTTCGCTAAGAGGGAGCATGAAGGGGTGGTGCAGATGCTGGAGGTGAGGGTGCTGAACCACAGTCCTCATCACACTCTCACGGTCTGGAGGACGTGTGGTCATACTGAATGCTCTAGACCTTCGGTGCCCACACTGTAGAGACAACCAGAGACCCAACATTTACCCATGTTCATCCAGTATTCACCCTGTCGCTGTCCAGCACGAGTTTTTAGACCTCTCTCCACCAGCCCACCACAGTAGAAACACGTACAGCATGTGTTTCACTGAACATCCGCCATTACAGCGCCGCCACCCTCTTTCCAACTCCGCAACAGAGCCTCATTCAGTACTCAGTCAGATGCCTCTCATCCCTCCATCAGAGAGAGAGAGGCAGATTTGAGCTTCAGAGCTGGCAAAAGCTAAACCGTCAGTCAGTGAGTGACGCAGTGTGAATCCAGAGAGGGAGGGAGAGGGAGAGGGAGAGGGAGGGAGAGGGGGAGAGGGAGAGAGGGGGATAGAGTAGAGAGAGAGGGGGAGGAGAGGGAGAGGGGGAGAGAGAGGGAGAGGGTGAGAGAGATGGGGAGAGGGATAGAGAGAGAGAGGGATAGAGAGAGCACTGTGTGGAGCGCGAGCACCTGCGTATGCTACCGTTGGATCCTGAGCCCTCCTTGTGCTCCAGCTCCCTGCAGCCGGGGATAGACAGCCGTTACAACAGATGGCTGCTCTGACGCCTCTTCCACTCACTACAGTATTGAAGCTGTACAGGGCTGGGGAGCGCACCTCAGGCAAACCACAGAAATGCCAGTGAAGGGTTGTCTATGAGGGCATGAGGGAGAATTTGATACCCAGTTTTAGCACCCATCCCTTCGGCTCACACACAAATGAAAAGATAATGGCAAAAGAATGAATCGAATTGATGGTAGAAGACTCATGAATAACTGTGTCACTGTCTGAGTCCTTTCCTGTGTTCCAGTGAGTGTGTAAAGCACTACAGGGTGTTTCCTAATCAAGTGTGTGTGTTCTGTTGTAGGAGTTGATCCACCTTGTGTTGCAGAGGGAGCTGGTAGGAGTACAGTCGCTCCCGTACCCGCTTGACTTGATCACGACCTACTTCCTCTTCCACCTCTCTCTTCCTGCTCTCCGTCTCTGCATCTCTCTCTTCCTGCTCTCCGTCTCTGCATCTCTCTCTCTCTCTTGCTTTTCGTCTCCCCGTTCTCTCTTTCTTTCGCTCGCAAACCAGAGCATAACCAGAGAAAGTCTCTCGCTCTCTCACCCAGAGTCGACATGATTGGGAGTTCTGTCCGTTGTATTAAGTCTAATGCAGCTGACCTAGCTCTGCAGGATAATATGTGTCCAATCAAAAGCGAGCTATCATTTTAAATCCTGACTTGAACGTCGACTGTTGGGCTCTAAGCGTTACACAGCAAATGAGAGGCTTTAGGTGTGGAAGTCAGAGACATTGTATTTGTTGCCAAAGGCAGGCCTTCTGTGTGGACTCTAACTTATTGACTGTTCTCCCCCTGGACTCAATGTTTCACCAGCATGTGTTTGTTTTGAACTTTTCTTTTTGTGCTTTTTGTGTTTTTCCTCCTGCTAACCAGAGTACACTGGACTGCATGCAGGTACTGACTCTCCCCAACCTCCTGTTCCTCTCACCCAGACTCCCTCCTCCTCAAACCTCCCATCTAAAGCTCCTCTTAGACCCAGCGCCCCACCTTGCCCTCACAACGCCTCAGACGACAACGTTTGTGTGCGGAAAGCGGCGCTGCTCCCAGGCAGCAGATGTGGTTGCGAGTGGGTATCCTCGCGTTGAGGAGTCACGTTTCCCCCGAGGTTCTGCAGAATCCACGTGTTCCTCTCTGAGAACATCCCTAGTCTAGCCCGTGTGCTTTACTCCACGTCAGGCCATGACTGTCCACCATTTTCACATTTTGGACCTCCTGCCCCCCCCCCCCCCCCCCCCCTGTGCTGACTAGCCGGTCGCGCTTGTGTATATGTGCTTGAGGTGATTAAACTAAGTGTTGAACAGCCTGAGGCAGAAGGCTGCTTATAGATTAGTGTGTCTGTAGCGCGGCCGATACGTCCCTGCCGGCTTGGAGCGATGGCTTGTCATTGAACCTCGAGGTGCTAAGATAGCGTTAACCCTCTTTCTTGGCGGGCCCTGATATAGGGGTGCTTCTTTCTCTCACTTCATAGACGTTAATGTACGTTCCGATATTTGAGATATGACTCCAGAGTGAGGCTTGGTCACATCCTGGCGAGTGCTTATTCTGTGAAAACGCTATCAACTGTTGATCTGTGTCAACGTCATGTCCCCTCGTTTGACACGGTACATTTTAGAAAGGCCGTCTTTTTGGTAATTCTTTTTTTTGTTGCAGCTAGTGCTTTGGTGTAGGTGAGAGGTTTAACAGGAAACCGTGTTCAGACAGTTTCGTTCGGGGCCCCTGTCATGCCGGTCTGCCAGGAAACTCCCGCCACAACCGGAAGCGAAAGCAGCCGCTTATAGAAAGTCAGTGGGGCTGCTGCTCTGCTCAGTACTGCTCTGGTTGGGGCGCTCTGTAGTGGTTGTGGCGGGGTGAGCGCACTTCTCTGTCGGAGGGCGTGCAGCGTTTCTGCAGGCTCCGCTACGCTGCTCGTCACTCCCGCCTTCCCCTCGTACCCCTAAACCTCCTTTTACTAAACGCCTGCCAACTGTGACTTACACGCCCTCTGGCCTTATGACTTCTCCTTTCTCGTTTTGTTTTAGCTGAGTGATTCGAGTGCCGTATTTGCATCCTAGACCCCAATTATGCTTCATGGATGTTGCTTGTATGGATCATTTTATACATACAGTTACAATACAATTGATTGCATAGATTTCTGGCATGAATGATAATTACACCTACTATTAAATGTATTTGTTGTAGCTAATTGTGCAGCCACATGTAATGCGTAACGACATCCAAGGAAGTTGGCCTTGATAGAGCCGTGCTTGAAGCATGAATCAATGAGTTATTAGTCAGTGATGACCTGTGGGTGCTGGTTGAGATGTGTCTGAAGGCCAGGAGCACATTACGACCGTGGGTGTTGTCGTGTGTGTGTGCAGTCTAAGGTGCGGGACTTGGAGGATAAATGCCGCAGTCAGAGCGAGCAGTTTGGGCTGCTCTCCCACGAGCTGGAGAAGTTCCGCCTGCAAGCGTCCAAGATCGACATGGGTGACGCGTCCATCCTCACCAACCCCAGCCTCTGCCATCTGACCAATGGGCTGGGCCTGGCTGGAGAGAGAGGTAAAGATGTCCACTCAAGTCCAGCTCTTCATTTCGCACTCGTATATCCCATTATGTTCCTCTCATTCATATAATTCCTTTAGTCCTATGCGCTTTAATCTCAGGTTAACTCATATATAATATATTTTTTAGACACTGGGATCAGCTGGTTGACTGGTGTGTAACTGTACATGTGGGATTGTTTAGCTATTACAATAGGTCTAAACCAAGATGATTGAATTCTAAAGATATTCTACTGGATGTTTGACAAACAATGGGAACACACAACATTCTCCATAGTAATCCTTGCTACATTTGGCTCTGAAGCATCCAAATCCCAATCGCTATCCACTTCTACACACTCCAATCTATTCATCCATTCATCCTTCCACTCATCTATTCATCCCGTAGATGTGCTGTGTGTGTTCTACACTCAGGGGGGCCATGGGATTCCATGTCTCTGGGTGAAATAGCCTTCTGGAGTCTGGAGGGGAGTGACACTACGCCGTGCCCTGAGACCAGTGATCCACCTGGTACAGTTATGATGTCACTGTTACCGGCCGGTGTCACAAACACACGCCCTCCCTCACTGCCCTGCCTGGTTTGACCCCCCCGTCACCGTGCACTGATAGGCTAGTGCCGTCACCCGCGTCAGTATGCACACACGCTGCCTGTCGTCACTGACACACAGGTCTGTGAGGGGGAGGTCAGGTTGTGGGTTAGTGAGGTCCTGTAGCTGTGCAGCACTAAGCCCCTTAGGTCTTACTGGTCCCGGTGTGACACGCCGCCTGGGGTCGTGACCTTTTTCACCACAGAGACAGATGGAGGCTGCGGCTTGCTCTACACCGTTTAATCAGTCAGGAGCCGACCTTCAGCACTGCAGGTCACCTGACAACCTGCCCCTTCCCCTGCCTTACTCAGCCTCGACACTGTGGTGTGTGGACAGGGTGCTCATGTGTCCTTTCCTCTCCCTCCTCCTCTGCTCTCTCCTCCTCCCTCCTCCTCTATCCTCCTCCTCTTCTCTCTCCTCCTCTTCTCTCTCCTCCTCTCTCCTCCTCTTCTCTCTCCTCCTCTTTTCTCTCTCTCCTCCTCTTCTCTCTCCTCTCTCTCTGTCCTCCTCTTCTCTCTCCTCCTCTCTCCTCCTCCTCTTCTCTCTCCTCTCTCTCTCTGTCCTCCTCCTCCTCTTCTCTCTCCTCCTCCTCCTAGATGTGGCGGCAGCGTTACGGTTGGGGGCCACCCCCCACGCCGCAGGGCTGTCAAGGACGGAGCGCTCCCCCACCACCAAGCACCGAGAGCTGCCCACCATCAGCATCAAGTCAGGCTCGGCCTCCAGCACCACAAAGTCAGAGATCACCCACCTCAGCCCCAAGTCGGAAACCCACCTCAGCCCCAAGTCGGACACCCACCTCAGCCCCCGCAGGTCCAGCCCCACGCACGAGGTGAGAGCTCGGAGCCCTGACGGGGGGTTTCTAAATGACTCGCATGTAAGCGTTCACGTGAAATACCCGTTTTTTTGGGGAACTCCTATAAAGGTAGGACTTTAGGGACGTTCAGTGAATCTCTTGGAATTGCATGGTGTCAAAACATATGACTTTACGTTTGTTTACATGAAAACCTTCTATAGTAACTGTACAAATCTAAGTTTTTGGATATCTGACTTGATGGATTTAAAGCGACATCATTAACCCTTCCCTCGACTGACACAACACTAGCACGCCGGCCCAGTGGGAAATAAACCAACCCAGCTCCTCTTACAAACCGAAAACACTTGTTCCCTCAGCACAACCTTAGCTAGAAAACCATGCTTGCTGTGATTGTGTTAGGATGGTCCATCCAGATAGTGCTGGTTAAGTGTATAAAGGCTGTCTTTGAGGGTTCATCCAGCTAACCAACCAGTCAGCCAGCCAGCCGCTCTCTAAAGCTCATATTTAGTGAGATAATCCAGTGGCTGCTGTGGATTATGAAGGTTGTAGTAGTTGTAAGTGATTATCCTTAAAAGGGTTTTTGCCCAGGGGGGGTCAGTAAATATGGTGTGTTTTCTTATTGTTTACCTGCACAACCATTACAATTAGAGAGGCATCCACTCTGAATGAAGAGGACCAATATGCTGGCTTATCAAGGGGGGGAAACCACACAGTCTGGTACTCTGGCGGATGCCCTGGCTTTACGGGACATTAAGAGAACGCTGTGTAAGCGGCTTGTTAGTGGCTCGTTTGTCCCCATCCCCTGCGAATTGTGGGCCCGCGATGGTCACGTGATGTTATTGCGAGCGAGCCTCACGGCTGTGCTGTGGTTCCCCAGGTGGACACGGCCAGCGAGGTGGAGGAGCTGGACATCGACCTGGCCCCGGCGCCCTACAGCACCGCCGTCCGGGGGGCGGCCAAGCTCCAGGTGTTCATCTCCAGATACAGGTGAGGAGACGCAGTCACGTGACATGCGGGGGGGGGGGGGGGGGGGGGGATGCGTGTCTGGGACTCACCGGAGGAGGGGGGGGGTTTGTGTCGGCAGTTACAACCCCTACGACGGCCCCAATGACAACCCAGAGGTGGAGCTTCCTCTCACGGCTGGAGAGTACATCTACGTGTACGGAGACATGGATGACGACGGCTTCTATGAAGGTGCATGTTCCTCCAGACTGGTATCTCCTCTGTGTTTGACGAACGCTATCCATTGTTTTCGTCCATTTTTTTTTGGAAGGCTAAAATGTGTTCCCTGCGCCGCCCCCTGCAGGTGAGCTGATGGACGGGCGGAGAGGGCTGGTCCCCTCCAACTTCGTGGAGCGCGTTTCCGACGACGACGTCATGAGCGCCCCCCCTCCCGAGGGCGTGGAGATGTCCCACAACTCCCTGCTGGACAGCAGCCTCCACAGCGCCAGCGAGCGCCACCACCTCCCCCCGCCCCCCCGCATGGCCCCCGGCGCCTCCGACAGGACGGACCCTCCCCTGGCCTCCGCCTCCGCCCCCCCGGAGCCGCCCCCCTCCGCCCCCCCGGCCCCCCTCACCAACGGCCTGGACCTGGACCTGGAGGAGGTGGGGGCGGACACCGTGCCTTACCCCCGCAAGCTCACCCTCATCAAGCAGCTGGCCAAGAGCATCATCATCGGGTGGGACCCGCCGCTGGTGCCCGCCGGCTGGGGCAACGTGTGGAGCTACAACGTGTACGTGGACCAGGAGCTGCGCCTCAACGTGCCGTTCGGCGCCCAGACCAAGGCGGTGCTGGAGCGGCTGGACGTGACCCTCAAGGCGTACCGCGTGTCGGTGCAGAGCCTGACGGAGCGCGGCGCCTCCGACCAGCTGCGCTGCAGCGTGCTGGTGGGGCGCGACGTGTGCGTGGCGCCCACGCAGCTCCGCGTCGAGCGCCTCACCGCCACCTCGGCCAGCCTGGCCTGGCTGCCCAGCAACAGTAACTATGTGCACATTGTGTCCTTGAACGAGGAGGAGTGCGAGCTGGTGAAGGCCGGCTGCTACTCGCTGTGCCTCGCCAACCTGGCGCCCAGCCTGCACTACACCGTCAAGGTGGAGGCGCGGCCCCACCGCACGCCCTGGGAGCTCCCGCTGGATCGCCGCCAGCACAAGACCGCCACCATCTCCTTCTCCACCCTCATGGCAGGTCGGTGTTCACAGCCAGGGAACACACCCCTGCTGTAGGGCAGACCCTGCCGTTTTGGTACCTAATGATACATGTCTGATTATAGACAGCCGACGGCAAAAGCCTGAGTGTGTATTATATGCCGTCAGACAGGCGTGTTGCCGGGATAAGGCTGTATCAAATCAAAAGCTTTGTCTCTGAGGCCCTAGATCTGGATGAGCAGACTGTTTGGGGCTGAGCCCGCAGGGACAATCCTGTGTGTGTTTCCAAAATATGGCCTAACATCAATATAATGTCCTGTTAGGTCATCGCTCTGAAATATCTGTCCATATCAAGGCTAAAGTGGATCAGACGGCGAGCAGGGCCTCTCTGCTGTAGGCTGCCAAGGCTGCTGATTTAATCCCTGGTCTCTCCCCTCTCCCCATCCCCCTCTCCCATCCCCCTTCCCCCTAACACCCCTCCCCCAGGCCCTCCTGATGCTCCCCTGGGCCTCCAGCTGGAGCGCGGCCCATCCCCAGGGATAGCTCTCATCAGCTGGCTGCCTGTCACCATAGATGCTGCAGGGACCTCCAACGGGGTCCGCGTCACCGGGTACACCATATACGCTGACAAGAAAAAGGCAAGAGCCGGCAGTGCTGTGGTCAGGCGGCAGATCAGATCCTTCCTCTGGAGGAGATAGGCCGCGCGTGTTGATGCATTGTTGTTGTTGTTGTTGTTGTTGTTGTCGTCATGGTGAAACAATACGATGTGTGAGAGGAACTGACGTGTGGTTGGTTTCTGGCTTGGTTGGTTTATGACTGACCTGCAGTTGTTAACTGTTGCAGTTGCGTACATACCTACCTACTATAACTAAACATAATACTGGGATTTGATATACTGTATGTTCTTCTGGAACACATTATCACATACCCCAAACTCCAATCATATTTCCTATCTTTGGGATTGTTAGTGGTACATGGTAAGGCAAGTGGTACTTTGTGAGGACTGTGTGTGTGTGTGTGTGTGTGTTTGCTGATACCACCATGACGCCCCTGTCCTGCTCCAGGTGTTGGAGGTGTCCTCCCCCACGGCGGGCAGTGCCCTCCTGGGCCCGTCCCAGATCCAGTCCCTCCAGGCTGCCCAGGAGCTCACCGTCCGCACCACGTCTGCCCACGGGGAGTCCCCCGACTCTGTGCCAGTCAGCGTGCCCGCCAAGCTGACCGCCATCATGACGGGCCCGGCCTCCCCCGGCCCGCCCTCCCCCGGCAGCAGAGCCCTCGCCGGCACCTACGCCCTGCCGGAACCCTCCGTCCTGCCCCCGTCGCCCTCCTACGGGAACTCTCCTGCCAAAACCTCCTCCATGCTGCCCCACGCCTCGCCGCTAGACGCACACGCCATGGGCCCCGCGGGCGGGCCCCCCGCCAACTCTGCCCCTGCCCTGCCCGTCAAAGCCCTTCTGCCCCCCCCTGCCTCCTACGCGGAGGCCTGGGCCAACCCCTCGTCCGGCGCCCCCCTCAGGGCTGCCTTGGCAGTGCAAGAGGCCACCCTACCGCCCAACTCCACCTTCGTCAGCCCAACGGTTAGGAGGCCGTCTCATCTCCCCCTCGGTGTGTTGTCGCAGGCGGTCTGTGTCGCTGGCGTTCTGGAGCTATAACCCTCTCCTCCTCTCCCGTGTGCCCCCCCAGGTCAGCGTGGCCTTGCCCCCCACCCCGCCACCAGCAGCAGTGGTCGCCCCGGCCGTGCTGGAGCACGACAGAGACACCAGCAGCCCCGTAGCGATGCGCCCCCTCGTCTCCATGTCGGAGTTCCTGGAGGACTCCCGTGCCAACTTCAGCACCCCCGAGCCCAGCCTGCCGCAGCCCAAGGCCCCCTTCACGGACCTGCTGGACCCCCAGGACACCCACCCCCTGGGGCCGCCCAACGCCTCGCCCATGGAGTCCGAGGCCGAGGAGGAGAGCGAGAGGAGCCGTCTGGTGTCCATCGAGGAGTTCCTCAGCCAGGAGCAGAACCCGGCTCACAGCGCCAGGCAGCAGCAGGTCACACAGCTTACTACTGTTTAGTGATAACCTAGACCCATGTCAGAAAGTCTGTTTGGGACAGTTCATTTTGCCCTTCGGGACGGTACTGGGACAGTAAGGAAAAAAGTTAGTTGAGAGCCCTGGTTGTGACCCTGTGCTGTGTGGTGTTACCAGGGTTACGGCGGGGCGCAGGCGGTCCCGGCCAGCGAGTACCAGGCCGAGAGCAGCCGGGGGTCGGACCTGTCTGACATCCTGGAGGAGGAGGAGGAAGACCTCTACTCTGACCCCCCCGGAGAGAGGCAGCCCCGGGGATACACCGTGGGAGCTAACCGGGTAACCCCCCCCACACACACACACACACCATCAAAGTCGATCGTACCGTACACTCCCAGACATTGAAGGCGGTGCGTATTGGTGAGCACAGCACCAGGTCTTGATGGTTAGGTTCTATCTAGCTTCTAGTTTCTTCACTTTTCTGTTGGTCTTCTTCTGGAACTTACCAGTTTGATTCTTGTTTCTCGTTCTTCTTTTCTTTGTCCTTACTGGGTGGCTTACCTGCCCCCTCCCCTCCCTCCGCCTTCACTGTACCTTTATAATACCACGGCCTTTTCACCCCCCCCCCCCCCCCCACCTCGTACCGCCCCCCGCCCACCCCTCGTCCCCCTCGTCCCCCCCGTGACCCCTGCAGTCGGACCGCTGGGAGGTGGACAGTGACGAGGAGGTGCTGGAGAGGATCCTGAAGCTTCCCCCGCAGGCCCCCCGCACCAAGCGGCTGTTCAGCATCCCCGAGGTGACAGACGAGGAGGACAACACCCAGGAGGAGCCGCCCCACCACCACCACCCCCACCCCCGCCCGGCCCCGGGCAGGCCCCGGCACGCGCACCGCCCTGGGGACGGCCCCCACAGCCCTCAACACCACCACCATCACCACCACCACCACCACCACCAGCCCGACCCCGAGACCCCACCGCACCACCACCACCACCACAACCACAGCGTCAGCCGGGAGTTCAGAAGCCAGGCCCGGGAGCAGGCCCGGCCCCAGCACAGGGTCCGCTACGCGGACGCGGTGGATGCCGTCGGCTACCCTGAGGAGGAGGGGGAGCTGGACTCTGATGCTAACCTGTACGCAGGGCCCAGCAGCGGGCAGGTGTGGACGCAGCGCGGCCCCCTCAAGGCCCCCCACCACCCCGGCCGGGAGGGGACGGTGGCCCTGGTGGGGGGGGTGGGCGACCGTCTCAGGAGGGAGGCCCTGCTCAGGAGTCAGATGGCCGTTGCGGCGGCGGCAGGCCACGGCCCGGCCTCCCAGGGCGGCCCCTACCTGGTCAGCAAGACGGTGCGCACGGTGAAGGCGCCCAGCCCGGGGGTGGAGATCGACGTGGAGTACGGCACGGACACCGACGAGGATCCCCTGGGCTACGCCCCGGGGGAGGTGGTGGTGGAGCAGATGAGCTCCGAGTGGTGGGTGGAGGGGGCCCAGCCGGACGCCTCCCGCCCCGCTCTCCGCCGCCCCAAGCCTGAGCTCCAGGCCTCGGCCGCAGCCCACCAGAAACGGGTGTGTTGTCCATGTCCCCACCCCCACCCTCCTCTCCACCGGCGGCAGAATGGCTGTAACCTCTTGTGTCCTTCAGTGGAGGATCCTGGGAGGATTAGCTAGCCGAGTAGCAGGCAGCAGAGCAGGGGGGTTAGACATCACTGTCGCAGGGCAGAGTAGCAACAGCGGGCCTGTACCTGGACCAGGGCCTTGTTAACAGACCAGGCCTGTACCTGGACCAGGGCCTTGTTAGCAGACCAGGCCTGTAGCCTCAGCTGCACTGTCATAGGGCCTTCAGCCACATGGCTAAAAGAGAGGCTGGATGGATGCAAAAGGTTACCCGTTTTTTTCCCTTGTGGCTGCATTTGGATCCCCTCTCCTCTCCTGGCATCTGTGTAGTCCTCCTGTTCTCCTGCTCCCAGAAGACTCCCTCAGTCGGACAGCTCCTCCCCCACAGAGCCACCCCCGCCCCCAACCCACCAGAACCTGACCCAACCCTCCTCCAGTCCCTCTGTCTGTCTCCTGCCCTGTAATGGCTTCCATTCACAAGAGGAAGTGCGTAGAGCTGCTATCCTGTGCTGCTTGTGTGATGTCAGAATGCACACAGCATGTCAATCTGTGGATGAAAAACTTCTCGGGGTCTGCTGGTTTCCCATGGCAGCATGATGTCATGACGGGCGCCTCCATAGACAAGAGTTGCATAACATCCATGTTTGCTCTTTGAGAGTTTGCAGGTGTCCTTTTCCCCTGTAGTGTGTGAGTGTTGTGTGTAGCTGTGTGTGTGTGTGTGCCTCTGACCGTCTTGTCTGTGCCCCCCAGGAGGGAGGCCGAGATCCGGGGCAGGAGGCTGGGGCTCCGTGGGGGGGAGGCCCGACAGAGCTCTCCCCTAAACTGGCACGCTCTGTAGCCAGGAAGATAAAAGGTCAGACTTTCAGTTCTCCCCCATTTGTTTTCTCCATCTCTCTTCTTTCTATCCATCTCTCTATCTTTTTATCTCTCTCTTTTCCAACATATTTATATCTGTACGCCAGTGCATCCTCTCCCCCCCATCCTACACGTCGACAGTCAGATTATCGCCAGGGGGGAGGGGGGAGGGGATGGACACAACAGGAGCTGGTTAGGGGTTAAAGGAGAGAGAGAGGGAGAGAGAAAGAGCTAAGCTCAGAACTGGCTTAACCCAACATGGCTTGTCATGACATGAGACAGGAGGAAGTGACAGCAATGAAAATAGTAACCTAGATTAGCCGGCAGTGAAACCAGGCTCCCTGGGGGGAGCATGGCTGCGTTCTACTCTCTCTCCCTCCATCTCTCCCTCCATCTCTCCCTCCATCTCTCCCTCCATCTCTCCCTCCATCTCTCCCTCCATCTCTCCCTCCATCTCTCCCTCCATCTCTCCCTCCATCTCTCCCTCCATCTCTCCCTCCATCTCTCCCTCCATTTCTCCTTCCATCTCTCCCTCCATCTCTCCCTCCATCTCTCCCTCCATCTCTCCCTCCATCTCTCCCTCCATCTCTCCCTCCATCTCTCCCTCCATCTCTCCTTCCATCTCTCCCTCCATCTCTCCCTCCATCTCTCCCTCCATCTCTCCCTCCATCTCTCCTTCCATCTCTCCCTCCATCTCTCCCTCCATCTCTCCCTTCATCTCTCCCTCCATCTCTCCCTCCATCTCTCCCTCCATCTCTCCCTCCATCTCTCCTTCCATCTCTCCCTCCATCTCTCCCTCCATCTCTCCCTCCATCTCTCCCTCCATCTCTCCTTCCATCTCTCCCTCCATCTCTCCCTCCATCTCTCCCTCCATCTCTCCTTCCATCTCTCCCTCCATCTCTCCCTCCATCTCTCCCTCCATCTCTCCCTCCATCTCTCCCTTCATCTCTCCCTCCATCTCTCCCTTCATCTCTCCCTTCATCTCTCCCTCCATCTCTCCCTCCATCTTTCCCTCCATCTCTCCCTCCATCTCTCCCTCCATCTCTCCCTCTGTTGGTCGCTCCAGGTTCCTCCTCCCTTTCCCCCCTCTCTCTTCTCTCCCTCTGTCTGAAGCTCACGCGTGCTCTGGTTGAACACATCACATGTAGAACTCGGCTATTCCGGGTTTGCGACTGACGAATGTGAGGCATGCACGCACGGTACACACACACACACACACGCGCGCTAACATCAACCCCACGCGGGCGCACGCAGGCAGGAAGAGCCCAGGGAGAAGCGAGTCTCGTATCTCAAGAGATAACCACTGAGGATATGAAAGTGTGCCGTCTTCTCCGTCCATGACTGTTGCTACAGATAGACTGATCCTTCCTAATGAGATAGACTACGTCTCACTGCTGCAGCTTACACGTTGCCACGGCAGCTTATTCACTCTCACTGTACAGGCCGGAGTGAACGCCATGCCCGGCGCTGTGGTGCTGGAAATGCTTTCCCACTCTCAGGGCAGCGTACAGGAACCCAGACCAGATGTTTTGTGTCCCGTCTCGTGGTGTTTCCCATGTAGGACATGCTCTTGGGATTCAAATCAAACATACCCGTGCAGTAGAGGATAGCGCTCTGAGTGTGAGTGTGTTTTAAGAGGTCATTTAATGGACTTACTGGACAACAGCGTAGTGCAGGAGAGCTGGGGATCATCAACATGAGTGCACGTTTCTCAATCTGCTCAGGCAGACTTAGGATCAGCGCTTGAGCTTGATTACCTCACTTAAGAACGCGTGTGGGGGTCGCCATGACAGCGTGGGGGGAGGGGAGGGGGGGGGGCTTCAGCATGTCACAGGCCATCCTAACCTAGCATTTCTGACCTGTGCATATAGACCAAACAGATGGGTTTTGTGCACTTCAGATGGGTCAATTCAATGTTTTGTGTGTGTGCAGAGAGTGTGGAGTCCGGCAGACCGATCGGAGACAGCGAGGTTCGTGTCTTCGTGGCCCTCTTCCCCTACGACCCGGTTGCCATGTCGCCCAACACGGACGCCGCCGAGGAGGAGCTGCCGTTCCGAGAGGGACAGATCATCAAGGTAGGCAGCCCTGCCCCTTCAACACTGCTGCCTTCAGCCCTGCCCCTTCAACACTGCTGCCTTCAGCCCTGCACCTTCAACACTGCTGCCTTCAGCCCTGCCCCTTCAACACTGCTGCCTTCAGCCCTGCCCCTTCAACACTGCTGCCTTCAGCCCTGCACCTTCAACACTGCTGCCTTCAGCCCTGCCCCTTCAACACTGCTGCCTTCAGCCCTGCCCCTTCAACACTGCTGCCTTCAGCCCTGCACCTTCAACACTGCTGCCTTCAGCCCTGCCCCTTCAACACTGCTGCCTTCAGCCCTGCCCCTTCAACACTGCTGCCTTCAGCCCTGCACCTTCAACACTGCTGCCTTCAGCCCTGCCCCTTCAACACTGCTGCCATCAGCCCTGCCCCTTCAACACTGCTGCCTTCAGCCCTGCCCCTTCAACACTGCTGCCTTCAGCCCTGCACCTTCAACACTGCTGTCTTTACTGATTAGGGTCAAGTACTGATGGGTCTAGCATTGGTAGGGCACCTGACTGTAGATCTGGAGGTCGCAGGTTCAAATCCCCCTATGTATGTTGCAATGGATAAAAGCTAAATGAATGCATTGTTGTCATTAGTATCTAACCCCACATGTGACATCTCTCCACCCTGGCCCAGGTGTACGGGGACAAGGATTCAGATGGGTTCTACCGGGGCGAGTCTGGAGGTCGTCTAGGTTACGTGCCGTGCAACATGGTGTCTGAGATCCAGGTGGAGGACGAGGAGACCAGAGAGCAGCTGCTTCAGCAGGGCTTCCTGGCCACCGACGCCTCCATGGAGAAGATAGGTACGTCAGCCCGCCAATCACCCATCACCAGCCAATCACAATAGATCTCCCACCCCCATCAAACTAGACAGAGACAAGCATTTCTGTTACATGTCAGCCCTGTGGCCTTTATCCATGTTGTCGGCTGGGGACTTTTGAAACTCTCAACAGGTGTTTCTTTTGTGGTTTTGGTTCATAAATTCCCCATTGTCTCCCATGTTGTGTGAAGTGAAAGTAAGTGAAAACGACAGCATACCCTTATTACGGGACACATTTGGTGAAGAAATGACACCTACCCACAATATCAGTAAAGGAGGGAATTAGTTGGCAACGCGAGGGCTGAAAGCACACGTTTCCCCAGACAGATACAGGCCTCCCCCGGCACTCCTTTGAGATGCTTTGCGTGCTTTCATGGTTCGTCTGTCACCTGCTTGTATTTCAGCTTCAGGACATCATGTTCACCTGGAGACCTGCGCCTGATCAGCTCAGTTTTTCACCGCTACTATGGCATGCAACTCCTTTCAAAGAAGTGCCAAACTTTAGTCAAGAGTGTCAATTTGTGAGCTAAGCCCCATAGAACCTCTGTGGTTGAGTATGACACAATACTAGGACCCCGCTCCCCCTGACTTGAGTTGACATTATGCTTCAACCTTCAGCTTTCTCACCGGAATGATCCTTGCAGATGTTTTAACCCTTTCACTTCCACTTTGTCTCCCTGCTGTGTGCGCGGGGTATCGGTTGGGTTCTCCAGCGCTCGTTTTGCGGCCTTCTCATTCTGTCTTTGTGTGGTCTACTTCTTCTCCATTTTTGCGTCTCTGTGTTTTGTTTTTGTTCTTTTTATTTTTGGTTACAAATGTTGGTGTCCTGTTAAAACTCCATAAAGGCACTCGCTCTCACGCACAGCTTCCCCGTCGCCCTGTCCCACCGCCGAAACCGCGACGATCCAAGAAAGGTGTGTCTGGCTCCTGCTGCTGGCTGTTTCTGTGCCTCTCTCTCCTCCTCCTCCTCCCTCCTCTCCCCCACTTTCTCTCCTCCTCCTCCCTCCTCTCCCCCACTCTCTCTCTCTACCTCTCACACGCACGCTCTCTCTCTCTCTCCCTGTTGCTTAGTGACCAGAGGGGATTCTTAATGAAGCGTGTTACTGTCACCATATCACACAAGCTATAACTTTTAATGGTTAGGGTTAAGATTAGGGTTAGGAACATGGTTACATTTCATGACAGCTAGATTCCATGTAACCTAGTGGTTACATTTAATATCAGCTATATTTCATATAACCTACTTGTACTTAATAGTAGTTTGAATGGAAAGTTAATTTGCCGGGATCCTGTAAGGCCAGGTAACCTGCCTTGGGGAACGTGTTAGTGGCTGGCTATTATGACACTGTTGCCTTCCAGTGACAGGCATACCCTAGAGTCAGGAAGGCCTCCCCTCTGATCTCCTCCATCTGTGCCCTGTGTGTGGTCCTGTGTGATGCCTCATGGAGCCCAGGGCTGCCTGGGCCCTGGTGGTCTCTACGTGTGGTTTGATCCCTCAGTGGTGTGGCTGGTAGACCCAGGGTGAAGTGTGTTAACTTGCTCCTCCTCTCTCCACTCCCCCCGCTCCCTCCCGTCCCCTAGTGGAGTCTGCAGCACAGTGGGAGGAGAGCTTAGACTCTTCCAGCCAAGGTTGGTCCATCCCCCCTCCCCCCAGCACGACCCCCCCACCGCCCCTCCGCCTCCCTCCAGCATGCCTCAGATAAATGCTCCGGATTCCCTCGGCCCCCTGCATGCCTTCACCTGGTCCTCTACTGTGTGTCCTCATCGTGTGAGCTCTGCCTCGTCCTCTAACTTCCTCATGGCCACAGGCGAGTCAGAGACTGGCGACGTTCTCGAAACACACTTCCTCCTGCTCGCTCCTCGCTAGCCCCTGACGACATGGCCCCCGGCATGGACGTCTGTTTCTCTTCCTGATTTGGGATGACTGGAATAGGACATGTACTGTACATTCGCTGTAGTGCTTGCTGAGAAATGTACTAACTGGTCACTAAACAAACCTGTGATGTTCATCTGTTAACTCTCTGTCACCCCCTTATTCTGACACCTCCGTTGTGTGAAGCTGGCCCAGCGCAGCGTGATGCTAACTGGAAATTACATTTACATTCACATTTAGTCATTTAGCAGACGCTCTTATCCAGAGCGACTTACAGTAAGTACAGGGACATTCCCCTGAGGCAAGTAAGGTGAAGTGCCTTGCCCAAGGACACAACGTCAGTTGGCATGACCGGGAATCGAACTGGCAACCTTCGGATTACTAGCCCGATTCCCTCACCGCTCAGCCATCTGACTCCCATAACCTGCATGCCGATAAGCTGTGCGCCACACTCGAGTCACTGGCCTGGTCCACACAAACTCTCACTGCAGTCCACTGTGTGTTTGACAGATCCCAGCCAATCTGCTGTTGCCACGGGCAACCCAGAACCGGGCCCTCGCAGGATGGTGGCCATCTTTGATTACGACCCTCGAGAGAGCTCACCCAACACCGACGTAGAGGTGAGAGCCTGCCCTTATCAACAGCAAACAGTAGGTTTAGATCATCGCCGATGATGTTGACAAATATCTGACTCGTACTGATATATTCTACTAATCGTCTTGCACCCTCTTGTCTTATTTGTGTTCTTTTCCCTGCCGACCCCTGCAGGCTGAGTTGACCTTCAGTGCAGGAGACATCATCTATGTATTCGGAGACATGGATGACGATGGCTTCTTTTACGTGAGTGGATTAGTTATCTGGTGGACTGTCTTGACTGACTGTCTTGACTGACTGTCTTGACTGACTGTCTTGTCAGGCTGCTGTTGCTAACATGCGTGTTTGGGTGGTTTCCAGGGAGACCTGAACGGACAGAAGGGCCTGGTGCCGTCCAACTTCCTGCAGGCCGTGCCGGAGACGGGGGAGGAGGGGGCCGGGGGGGGACCCCCGGCAGAGGGGCCTGCGGCAGCCACCAGGAGAGACTCCCAGGTGAAACCCCCTCTCCCTGTGTCCCCTATATCGTGACACAGGGAGGACTGACCTTGCGGCCACATGGCCACTACCTTGTGGCCGAAGGCTAAATGATGTTTGTCGCACGACTTCACATTTGACTTCTTTCATGTCCGTGTTACTGACTTGACACAGCTATCTTTTTTCCATATCTATCTTTTTGTAGTTTGATTCTTGTCTTTTTGTATTGTCTATATAATTTCCCTGTTCTATTTTCTTGCCCCTCTGTCTCCTGCATGGCCTTGTGCAGAAGCAAAAACGATCTGTGCACTTTAAGACTTGAGCGTAAGTGTTCCTCTTGTCAGGGAAACAGCCCCAGACAAGAGCCTGAACGCCCTCCTCCAACTCCTCCCCTTCCTCCCCCCTCCCTCCCTTCCCCCTCCCTCCCTCCCCCCTCCATCCCTTCCCCCTCCCTCCCTCCCCCCTCCCTCCCTTCCTCCTTCCTCCCCACTCCCTCCCTACATGCTAGCTCCCTAGGTTCCTGCCCAGCGTAGGAGACCAGCCCCAGAGATGGTGTTGATATGGGCCTGTTCTGTCTGTCTGTCCTGAGATCCCCCTGCATTCATGCTCCTGTGGTCCTCATGTGTCCTCAATCTCCTAACGTGTAAACATTCAGTAGAGCTTTGTGTACATGAGTAGTGAGTGTCCTCTCTAGGTTTTGGTACTTCGTTGAATCAGTTTAGGTGTCGTGTTGGTACATAAACTGATTCTCTGTAAGTTGAGTTGGACAGTGTGCCACTTGAGGGGTATGGTTGGCTAGATAAGTATAGTACTGATAAAGTGCATGATTAGGTAGCGTCATATTCTCATCCACGGTGTCGGCCCTCCTCCAGGTGAGCGCGATCACCTCCGTGGAGCAGCTGGAGCCACGGGCCACGGGCCCAGATGAGGCCGTGCAGCCCCAGGCAGGGCTGGCCCTCTCCCAGCGCACCGTCCTGGAGCCAGCAGCAGAGGTTGAGCCGTCGCCAGCACCACACCCTGCCCACGCCCCCGCCCCCAGGCAGGTCACAAGCTCCTCCCCCCCTGACCCCCCCGCACAAACAGACTCCTCCCCACCGGGCAAGAAGAAGAAAAGTTTCTTCTCCAAAGGGAAAAAGCTGTTTAGAAAGCTGGGCTCCTCCAGCAAGAAGGAATGAGAGCTGGGATGACAGTTCCACTTTGAAAGCACTTTTCCATGTTTGTCGGTCGTCTCAGATGTTAGCATTGAACTAACACATCACTAGGACATATATATAGACCTTAACACACCTATAAAGCTCTGTATGACACTTCCTAGACCAGCTGTCCAGATATGATGCGTATATTCAGCTCTATGGCCAACATAACGCTGCAGCGTCAGCATGTTCATTTGCATGTGGCCGTATTTAAACTCCCCGCTCTCTCACAGTCTGCCTCAAAATATCCCCTGATTAAGTATTAACCAGTAGTTCACTCTTTTGAGGTTTAGACTTAATCTCAAAGTAATCTCTGAAGGATTTGCCTCGAGGGATGTGACACTGAAGTGATTTGGAGATGCTACACCTGGACGAACTGGTGGGTCAGTGCGGTGAGGCTCATTCCAGGGTCATGGTGCGGCCGTGAGACGGGAAAGTGAGTCTGTTTCTGGTGTTCTCACTCTGTGTAGATCTACCTGCAGTAGAGCAGCAACCTGATCAATTCTAATTAGATTTCAAACAGGTTTTTTTCGGTCGGTTGTGAGAAGCATTCTATTATTATATTACAGTTGTGTTTTAATGCCGACTAAGTGTACAAACTGGGCAATTTGCGAATGTGTACAATTGCAGTTAGTTAACTGTACAAACTGTCAGTCTGTCCCAATCCGGAGTGTTAGTTTTGGTCGGGCGGGGTGTTGCATGCTGTGGTGTCAGAGCAGGAAGTCCTTAGTGGCTCGCTGCAGCTGAGATGGCCCTACATGTGAAGGGGCTGCAGGTGGAGAGGCGCCCTGGTCAGTGCAGTGTTTCTGGGTGTGGATGGAGGAGGGAGCCAGGGGCCTGCGGAGGTGTTTGTGGGCAGAGGATGTCTGCAGACTGCCGACACTGAAGCTTGGAAATGCCTTTTTTTTTTTCAGACGATGACACGGAACTCATGGTCATGACTCTGGCACTGGACAGGCCTGGATGTTGTGTGTGTGTGTGCACGTGTGTGTGTGTGCGTGCGCCAGGAAGGATAACAAAAGAAGCCCATGGTTCCATGTCTCTCTGCTGGTGTTATTGGGTCAGTCTGGAGTCCTTATGTCCATCAGCCTGTCTGCTGCTGCAGTCTCAGCCTCCGTTTTAGGAGTACTGTAGGGTTAGGGGACAAGTCACTCAAACTTAACACAAGTATTGGTTCTTGACCGCTTAGACCACTCTGGTAATGTAGTTTTTGACAACACAAGCACTGTAGTTTTTCTGTCTTACACGGTAGGCAAAGACACAGTGTATATATGCAGTGGTTTCTGAGTGTGGTATCCTAATGAGAAAGGTCCTTTCTTACTGCAATATGTTTGTCCTGACATTGTTTTGTTTGTTTGATTTAGTTTAGTTTCATTACTCTTGGGCTATAATTGGGTTAAATGATTTCTCAGGTTTTTACTCAAGTCTGTTAGTTGTGTAATGAGCCATGTTGTCTTAGCTGTGGCTGTCTAAACTGCAGGATAAGATACTTGCCAAAATCTTTGGTGTTTTGCCTGTTACCAAGTCAGCAAGAGCACCAGGGTTGTGTTCAGTGGTGAACAGTCAAGTGATGATGAATGTGTAATGTGAAAGAGTAGTGTATTTGTTATATGTGACAGTCTGCTGGCTCCTTTCAATAGCCCCTGTCATGAAGGTGGAGTCAAAGCACACCTGACAGTATATGTTGGAGGCAAATCTGGTTTATTTGTTATTTTGAATCTTTTCTTTTTGGGGGGAAGGGGGGGTGAGGGGGAACTATTTTATTTTTGTACCATCTAGTTCTGTCATTGTTGTTGAAGGGACCCTAATGATTAGTGGAACATGCCAATGAAGAAAGGACTGGCTTGAATGTGTTAGATGGTGTTTTTACAGGGCTGCACAGAACCAGGAACGAGGTAGCACAGGTCGTAATGTCAGAGGAGGTACTTTGAAGTTGCCGAAATGTAGTCTATTCGTATGTCCTCATGGCCTTTAATGCACTGCTGTTCCCTACCCTGCTCTGTAGTAAGAAGGCTGCTACACTTATCACTCACCGTAGGTAGGTAGTACCCCTGTCCAATGAGACTGTCCCCTAGTCCAGCTCTGCTACTTCAAAATGACCTGAACCTTTAGGAAGCATTTTAGGCAAGTTGATATTATTTAGCCTTACAAGACCTTGTTTAGTC
The DNA here is from genome assembly GCF_038355195.1 of Osmerus mordax. Lineage (NCBI taxonomy): Eukaryota > Metazoa > Chordata > Actinopteri > Osmeriformes > Osmeridae > Osmerus > Osmerus mordax. Next base: position 9,556,048 of record NC_090068.1, read on the forward strand.
TTAATGTGTTGTTTACATGACTTTTATCGACTGCATGCATAATGATGTGTACCCATATTCTGCCTTATTAATTTATTGTAATATTTATGTATTTATAGTTCTACTTGGATATATTTCGGTAGTCTGACTGTGAATGCAGTGGTAAGCCAAGTATGGAGCGTGGTGTGTTTAGGAGTTTATGTCTGTATATAATGCACAGTGTTCGGTAGGTTGCTGATGGGACTTTGATAAGAAGTACGGTATTTTCATACAGAGAAGGATTTTCTTTTCTGTCTTTCCTGACCTGTATGCAGTCTTCTAAAACCAAGTGGAAGATGTGCTTTTTGTATAATAAGGTTTTTATTACCCATTTTGGAAGTTCACCTGTAAATATGTGTTTGTTTATATTGTTTTTCAGATGTCTTTTTGCATGTCAAGGCAGTGTTGGTTGAAGAGGAATATCAGAGATAGGGCACAGACTTGTTGACGTTGTGGCAGTTTCTTTCAATATGGATCTTTTTACAGGAATAAAGTCTATTTTCACAGAAATCTTAAGTGATGTTCCTCGTCTTGTAGTTACTTACCACTGTTCCTATCTGTCTAAAATCATATTTGGGTGTAGAATTCATTGAAAAACAGAAACACTATCATTTCAAATCGAAAGTTCTTTATTCATTTCAAACAGCCAATACATCCTAATCAAATGCACGTCATTATAACCATATAAGAAGGAAACCTCTCTGGCCCGCTGAGGGAAAACGAAAGGCCCGAGGAGTCTGTCTTTGTTCGTTGGTGTGCACCGCCCATGTGAACTGTGGAGACACTCTGAGCTGTGCACCGCCACGTGGAACAAAGCAGGTTCCCCTTTTTCTGATTTCCTGAGTGTCTCCGCGCCATGATTGCTGCTCCTTTCACCGTAGCCAACAGTACACTCATCCATAAAGTAGGAAACACTACACTGTGGCGAGGAGTTTAGTAGTGCTTTCTACTTTATGGATGACTGCACTGTACATCCCAAAGTCCTCTTCTTGTCTTTGTTCTTCTTCTTTGCACCTGCCCCTGCTGGCGTCCATAACTGCATTAAGCTCAGCCAGACATGGACAGACACTTACAGAAGTTGTTTGTTTTTCATTGTATGCATCACTACAGAACAGTTCTACAACAATATGCTCTATGCTTTAAGTTTAGAGGAACATTTGACTGCTAATGAGAAATAATGTCCTTGCATGTGGAGGTAGACTTACACATTACACAGACACATCCATGCTTCTGCATGGATCTCCAAAGAACTTCATGAAAATCATAGTGGAGGTTGTAGTAGAGAATATACCCAGCCCAGTCTACCCCACCCAATGCCTCCAACTCCTTATTTCTATATCATTTATCAGAACAAGACAAAAGCACTGTCTTACGGCAGCCATTTTGTTTAGGGTGAGTAAGCTTTTTTTCAGACATTTTACTCGTTAGGAACAATTTTCTTTGAATTTTAAATAAAAGTTGGATCAAACTTAATCTACTTTGAATTTATTTGAAACTGCAACCCATAAAAAAACACAAAACAACCAACATATGCCAGAATTAAAACTGCATTATTCAAGTCAGCAAAACGGTTGTAATTACCATGAAATGACTGCAGAATTAGAACTTATTTGTTGTGACAAAATGTTTTAAAAGTGCCATATATTAAACTAAATGGATAAATAACCATAGCTTACATTTTATTGAGAAAAAAAATTTCATCATAAATATTAGCTTTACAAATGTAATCCCAAATACAAAATAATGCGATAAAAAATAGACAATTAAATATCCATACTGTACCTCACCAACAAGTGTATTTTTTTCTGAAGAGCTAAGAACTTAGGTTTTGTTGCCTTCGATGTCTTCTTCTCCATGTCCAAGAGGTGGATGAAGAAGAAGAAGAAGTTGTGTCCCTTTTAACTGTGGAGCCCCAGATCACGTGGACTGAACCACAGGAAGAGGTCTAACAGTCACCGACGCTCTCTTCTGCTTCCGGGAAATTCTCTCACTCCTGCAGATGCAAGACACCACGCCTATTAGAACTGAGAACTCATCTACCAGAGTATAGTTCTTTTCAGAGACCATTTAGATATATATTTAAATATAATTGGGTTCAGGATCCATGCCTCAGAGACATAGTGTTGGGGTTATGGAGTCACTCTGCTCAGTATAAGACGTCTTGATAACACGTGGTTGTATCAACTTTTTGTCTCTTGGTTCCACCTTTGTCTGAATTCAACAGGTGGAGAATGTTCCACAACAAGAGTGAGGTTCTAGAAGGCGCCTGTCCTGTCCTCGTCTGCACATGCCCCACTCTGCATCTTAGAACCACCTCCACGTACCTCTCCTGTTCTCTGTTCGGGGGTTTATTGCAACCAGGTTGCACCAAATATATGTGTAGCTGTGAATACTATTTTCTGAAGCTTTATGACATTGTAATGCAGAGGACTTCAGCAATTCTGATGAGGATTGAGGGGGAGATATGGCAGTTATGTATTTGTCTGGAGTTTATTGTTGCTGAGGGTACATGCATAGCAGGTGACACCTTTGCTATGCATGTACTTCCAGCAAACAATATGCAGAAGTGGGTAGTTTCTACACAGCTTAAGATAACACATGTTACTTCATAGGTTATTGACTCAGTTTAACTTGTATTGGAAGTTTTTACTTCTTGCAGCACACAAGCTAGATAGTGGATCTGATAAAACTTGTCAGGAAGTACCTGTTGGAGAATAACCTCATGTTATTTCCTGTGTTGAGGCCTTCATGAGCTCATACTTAGATTCCTTTCAGATTACTTTAATATGTACATCGCATACTAAATAAGATTCAAATTAATGGTTCATGTTATTAGAATAACAGACGTATATTTTGAAGGATGAAAGTCAGTTATTTTTAATGTGGCACTGCATGACTGGTTACTACACATTTTCCTCAACATAATTATCCAGTGAGACTTACAATCTCAGTGCACAATTCTCAAGACATCACAAAACTTAAAACAGCCGAATACATTTTCTTTTCATCCGGTGTCGACATACTCCACAACTCATAAAGAAAGAGCAAGAGAGGGAGGAAGTGGGGGAGGGCTGGAACACAGTAGGCCACACTCAAACTTTTAGTTTTAAAGGCTTCGTTGATTTAGACTGCACCATTGTACTTTTCAAAGGACTCATCACAAGGTGTGCCTACACTAATGCAATGAAACAGTATGAGAGTCCCACACCTGTAAACGGTAGTCTGATGACATTTGGATTATGTTCAGTTTGTCTCTCCCTGAGTCTCACACGTGTTTCCATGGGCCCGTGCACAGTTCAATTCTCATTTCACGGCTGAAAGGCCAGAGAAGTTTCAATTCCCCCTGTACAACTTTAAAACACTCTCTCCGGTGCAACAGTCAAACTGGTTGTTATTGTTGGAAGTGTTTTTGTGATGACATCAAATTACGTGATGTGGTGCTTTGGAAATCAATATAATATTGGCGGTATCAAGGTCATATAACCGCCTGACAGCTCACTAAGATCTTACTTGATCCTTTGCTCCTGGTCACATCATCATTGACTTTTGAAAACATTTGAGCAGACTTTGCGTGTGTTGTAGTTGTAAACTGTTCCCAGACCATTGTTCCGTGTGCCCATATTTAAAATGGTCTACATTTGTTTTACGCACCTTTTTTAATGCATCCCTTTTCTCTCACTCTTTTTTTACAATTTCTCCCTCGTGTATGTTTAGGAAATCATGTAGAGACACATTTACAAAGGCTTAAATGTCACTTCTGTTCTGGAGAGGAAGTAGAAATACCACAGATTCAGGGTGTCAGTATAAATACATTTATTCAAATAAATACATCTTCCCAAATGTGTAATTTTGCGAAAAGCATGTTCTGCCCTTGTGATTGTGACTACTAATGTCTGTTGAAAAGGGAGACGCATTTACACTGCCTTGATTTTCTCCCATGAAATCCATCCCTCAAGAGAACTCGTGTAGGTTAATGGGTGAGAGAAATGAGGGAAACAGCCTGTCACAGATGCCTTGAGGGACATTGGGCGGAGTAATGTATACTGCACCCTACATACAGTAGTCAAGTCAAATTTATTTATAAAGCACATTTAAAAACCACATATGTCGACCAAAGTGCTGTACAGTCAAAACATAAAACCAGTTAGACATATTTATAGGACATGACAAACATAAACAAAAATTCCTACCCAATTCCAGACTCAAATTCTAAAGAAAAAAAGATAGGCCTTAAGGTGGGATTTAAAAATGTTGCTACAAGTAAAGGACCTAATATATAAAGGCTGTTCCACAACTTTGCAACAGAAACTTCAAACGTGACCATCGAACGCACAAAAGCAGTTGGTTGGACGACCTTCGGGTCCAGTATACTACCATACGCACAAATAGAAATAAAGGCAGTAAAACATACTTGATACAGTATAGCGAGAGAGTGTGTGTGTGTGTGTGTGTGTGTGTGTGTGTGTGTGTGTGTGTGTGTGCGGGTGGCAGGACCCTGCCAGTGTTGCGGTGTCCACGTGAGAGCCTTTTAGGAAGTGATCAGTGGCCGTGATGAGCACCATGCCAGGGAGGCCTTCCAGAGGGCACGCCGTCCCCCTGAGATAGACCTTATCTGGGCCAGCAGCCATTTCCCCTCCCTGCCTCTGCTCCCCCAGGCCTTCTCACGCTGCTCAGGCAGAGTGTCGACACCAAACCACACACCCAGCCACTGGGACACTCTCTGGCCCCACCTTCATCTATGGCATACGTCTCTTTCCAACCAAAGAGACACTTTAATGGCATCGATAATTCTATTTATACACAATCGCTCACAATGTGTTCAATGCATGAACTAGCACTTGATTGTTTTGCAATGTTCCAAAATTGGATCTGCACATTTTGGTTGAAATACTTAATGAGAAGCCTTGCTGAGGACATTTCACCATAGCAACATGGCTGCAGAAAACCCCCACTGGCTCAGTTCTGTCGCCGCTCTCACAACGCCCGAGAGGGAGGAAGTTCCCTCTGACATTATGAAACACTGTCACGAGCGCTTAAGTGCATGTTTCTGAGGTGCTGTTGAAACATTTGGAATGGTCTTTGCTGTGGTGTCGTCTCCATGTCACCATCTCATCACTGTTCCCATCCACTGTAGAATGCGTGCCAATTGTTGGAGGAATAGCATAAACTTTAGCCAGTAGTCATCATGTTGACGACATGTTGAAAACCCAGGATGTTGTAACTTCTAGTTTAATCTCTCTGTGACCACAGTGTCACGAAAATATGAGCCAGGATGAAGCCTGGATACTAGTTGTTATCAACCAGGAATCAGATTGATATGCAATATATCAATTTTAAACATTAGTAGCACCACAGACATGTCCAAATAAGGGCAAAACCAAGCATGGCAGCCACCAATGAGACCTGGCTATGCAGGCCTGTGCATCCTTGTGAGATCAGACAAAGAACAGTACAATCTGCAGACACAGAGTGTGTGATGTTCTGTGCTGGAGTTAAAGCACGAGTCACAGTCACAACCACAAGGCGGGGCTGACAGCACCAAACCTCTGTCACAGAACCTGTGGTTAGCCGTGAGATACAGATAGCTGGTTCACTAGTTTTGTTCTTACTGTGCAGATACATATAGAACCACCCACTGCCATCATTGAATGACTGATCAAAATGGGTTTACAAATATACATTACATTTCACATTTACATTTAGCAGACGCTCTTATCCAGAGCGACTTACAGTAAGTACAGGGACATTCCCCCCGAAGCAAGTGGGGTGAAGTGCCTTGCCCAAGGACACAACGTCATTTAGCACGGCCGGGAATCGAACTGGCAACCTTCAGATTACTAGCCCGACTCCCTCACCGCTCAGCCATCTGACTCCCTGTATATAATATAGTTGAGGAACAAGGTGAAACCAGACTTGACTGTTTAGCATATATTATTTGACGTGTTGTTCTTCATGAGATAGATGCGTGTTCTTAGTTCTTAGAGTTGATGTAACTAAGACTCACCTACCCCCTCCTCTTGCCATAGTGGCACAGTATGGAGGCTGAAGTGAAACCACAGGAAGTCGACTAAGACTGGTGGTTTATCAAACACATTTATCTCATTTGACTGTCAACTGTTCCGGCCCACTTGGGACTGTTTCTCCAAAAGTTTTCTGGTGTGCATTCAATAACGAAACGTTAAAAGCACGACTTCAGAAGACATAGTTTTTGTTACTGTAGTTAGTATGAATACACTTCCATTGTGAAGAAGATGTAACATGATCATGCGAGAGTATTATCGGGCACTGTAGGTCAAACCTTAGTGTAAATACTGCTTCATATAACTAATGTATCACACCCACTGAAGAATGCAATATTCTGAAAAAATGGCTTTCGAGTGAAGGAAATGTCACAGATATTGTGTTCATTGGGTTCATATGACATTGGCATGGAGTTGCATTTGAAGATAAGCCATGTCTGTCAGCAAGGTAACACCTCAGACAGGTTTTTTTTTACTTATCCTGCCCAAATAAGTTGTTCTTGCTCACTTGCAAAGCAATCTAAACACCAGGCTTTCTACTGTTAGGTGAAAAATGTAAGTTACATTCAACAATTGTCAAATGGAGGTAGCTTAAGTATTACAAAGGATGTTCAATCCACCCACATACAGGATATGATTGTAACTATGTTGTGATTTCATGGCTCATGGTTGTCACCCAAAGGCGTTTCACTTCAATGCGTTTCACTTAAATGCATTTGTTGCATTTCACAACTGGTGTCACAGCACAATCAAGTGGTAGACTTGTGGAACCACTGTAAAAATAAATTTTGAAATAAATCCGACATTTTTATTAGAAAAAGTTGTATTTCATTCAATCAACCATACTTAACAAATTACACCAACAACATAACCCAAATAAACCAATGTCTGAACAACAATCCCCACCAGCCACTGATGTTTGTACACTTTTCAAAACAAAGTAAGAAAGTTATTTCACACCAAATTTTTACATGAGCCCTGACTTTCAATGCTTTCAATTTCAGCAAGCTAAAACATTTGCTTTTGATCCACAATTCAGTCCCAACATGGTCTAAAGTATATGGAAAAGAATGGTGTCGTTGAGTGACAGTGTAGCAGTGTGACATCAAGCTGATTGTTGGCTGTTTCCGTAGGCAGGTACAGGTTAGGCTCAGGTCTTGACAGCTGTGTCTCTGGATTTGTAGATCACCCCTCTGCTTTTCAGCTCTCTCACCACACCTGCAAGGAGAGAGAATTATGAATCTCGATAAGAAATATAAAAATTGCTGTTTTCAACCAATTATAAAAGGCATTAGGATGGACGTACCTGGAGGTAGACGTCCTGTTACTGTAACAGCATACACGCCAGGTTTAAAATTACCTTGGGAAAGCACCAATATTAGTTAAGCAATTTTTCCTGATCCAATTTGGAATTTAAGGAACCCTAGAAAAATTGTGGGTTGTGACAATGGGCCATTGCTATTGCAATTTGCCAACTTGCTACTTTAGATGGTAGAAATGCATTGCTAGTATTAAGACAGCTTACTTATTCTCTGCCATTTAGCCACCCAACTGTCTTCGGGACTCATCATGGCGATTACTCTATAAAGAGACAGAGAGAATGTTTACAATTTAAGGACAGGCACGTTGTTATAAATCTCCTAGCTAGCCTGTATGTTAAACGATCATAACATAATGCAAGCCTGCCATGTGTTAAAATGCAATAAGATAGTGATCATACCCATCAAACGAGGAGCTTGTGCACTCGTACACCATCTCACGGTTCCCCTTCATCTGAAGATATGACTCGCAGTTGTCACAACCATCGTATTCAAACTGATCAATGGTCTGTTGTTGCAAGAAAGGGAAACACTGCTGTGTTAGCTTTGCTAACATAGAACGTCAGCTGTTCAGACAAGACATTTTCTTTTAGTTAACTAGCTATACATAATTACTGATCAACTATTTGTGTAGCTCCATAATTACGTATATGGTCAACTAAAAAAATATTTAAATGCATGCTGATATCATGTCTTTATGGCAGAGGCTCCTGGCATAAGGTCTGAGGCTTAGGTAGCTAGCATTTAGCTAATACTTGCATCATTAAAGTCAATATTAATAACAATAATACTTTAGGTGGTCCTAGTACCTTCACAAGAGAGCATAGAAGACAAGCCCGCTGATGGCGGAGGTCTTTTGGAACCGTTTCCAAAGCCATTTTGTGTACTTAAGACAAAACAATGTATAGGATACGTAGCTAACGCTAGCCACGTACCTGATTCAATGTATTTTTTGCCTTGTAAACTGCACCAGACTGCACGAAGAATTTCCGGTGCAACATATATACGTCACTGACTTACGCTTTACGTAAAACCGCACGCAGGAGCAGAGGGATACCGCTAGAGAAGCCAAATATTCATAGTTCTGTAAACAGAGTTATTCAAATCTATTTACTCTTTCCCCCAGCTATGGTATAAAGCCATTTTAGACAGTCTGTCAATACATATATGCAGGTAGAATTAATGATTTTCTTACCTACTGAGTCTATGACATGACTTATTTATGATATAAATAAAAGTACTAAATAACTAAGATATTTTTTTACTTTTAACTAAGGGCGATTTGTAATGTATCAACCACATAAGTGACACATTATTGTTTGTTTGTTTATTATTTATATATTACTCTTGTAATGACCATTACACGCGTTTGTTGTATTTATATAAGCCATTATTTCCTAGTACTGTCACAAGAAGGAACATTTTAATAAAAAGATAAATATTAATAAAATACAATAAAAAGGGAAATCCTGGTGATATGAATATTTGAAAGCTAATTTGCTGTTGCGCCGTTTTGATGATGAACGTTCTAATTCTTTAACCTGTGCATCTCATTTAGCTTTTTAAGGTCACTGTCTTCCACAGCAAGTTGTTCTATTACTTCTTGAATCCCTTGTTGGAATTTTGTAGAAAGGCTAAATCCAGACGAGTGAGTCGACTTCTCTACAGCTCGAGAAAAAAAATATGTTCATCAACAAGCTCGAGAATGAAGTTTTTTCTGGAATTTGAACTCATTGATTATGTGGGAACGCGCTCCAACGGTTCGGGAATACTTCCAACGGTTCTAAGACGAAGAAAGAGACGCAGTAAAAAACAAGGTTTTCAATTTTCCGGAAGTTATTTTGTTGAATGTTTAGAAATAATTTTAATTAAGGTTAAACAAATGGTTCAGATTAGTAGGATAGGCTAGCTAGCCAGCCATTTGATCACAAAGTGAACAGTTACAGTACAGTACCCAATAGCTAGCCTACAGTACAGCTAGCAAGCTAGTTTGTACTGCTAAAAAGCTGCTAGCTTTTTAGACCTAAACTAAGGTTGACGGAGCTAGAGTCAACCTCTGTATAGGTCTAAAAACGGTTGGCTCGTCTGCCCTCACCCGTTGGCGAGGAACGTCCTCATCTGATTTATTTTTAACAATAGAACTAGCAATCCAATAATGATAGACAAGAATATACTTGGTTAGAGTAACGAATCCGTCCCTCTTCCCAGGTGAAAATATGGACCTGGAAGAGGCACTCCTTACTATACCGATAAATCCCAACAACTTCCCCGCAAAACTGTGGCGTCTTGTGAACAACCCCCAGAACTCTTCCATTCGTTGGGATCCCAGCGGTGAAGGTGTGATAATTAACCAACAGCAGTTTGAAGCTGAGCTGCTGTCCCCCCAGAAGAACACATTTGAAACTCTGGATCTTTTCAAAACGACCAACTTCACAAGCTTCATCCGCCAACTGAATCTTTATGGGTTTAGAAAGGTGATTGGATCAGGGGAGAAGCAGAGTGATGGCAATTCTTCAACAGAGGGAATCCAACATCACTTCCACAACCAAAACTTCAAGCAATGCCATCCTGAACTGCTTGTGAATCTGAAGCGACTTACAAGTAGTAACAAAGCAAAAATGGAAGCTGGCCTTGAGGTGAACTGTCGGCCGCCAAATCGCTTTCGACGACTCGTGGCAAATGGTGATGTTGAAGACAGACTCAAAGTGGTGAAAAGAGGTACATCTACATTGGCAATCAGGTCTGGGATGTTCATGTTTCATCCTATTTAAGAAAGTTTTTGACAACAATTCCGCCTTATCTCAATGTTTCCTCAGGCTCTGCATTTGTTGGACAGGCCCAGCGTGCACCTCCTCACCCATATCATCCAAGCAGATCTCAGCCCATGAAGGAGTACAACAGAACCCCAGTCCCCCCACGTGGCTGGATCATGGGCCATGGTGATGCTCCAACTCCTACAACCTTCTACACTGACAAGGGAATCCCAATATCTGTCATCCACCGTTTTCCTACAGACACATCCTGTGGTTTGCAGTCAAACCCAGCCACTGTGCACATTCAGCAAGGTGCACAAGGCCTTGTTAACCCTGGACAGAAGTTCAATAGTTTCATCCCCCATCATCCACAGTATCGACCTGGATTCTACTCTCCTGGTAATCCATCATAGAAATATTTGGTGGTTATTATAACATACTTTATCTCTGCATTTGTTAGCTTTCTGTTTGAATCTAAATGGTGAATTTGTTTGTCCTTCAGCAGTGTGCCAGTGTTGCCCCCCAAGCCCAATGGACCATGATCTGACAAGTGCTCACCAGACACCTGCTCCATACTCTCATTACAGCTATTACCAGGTAGATTGCACTAGGAAACAGAGGACATTGTTCTACTGCTATTGAGTTTGTATTATAACTTAATAGTTAAAAGATGGGATATTTTCCTGGTGCAAAATGGAGTCGAATTATTATTAATTAATTCATGGGTGTAAACCTCAAACTTGGAAGATTGAATTTGTGGCCTGCTATGTTTTGATATTATTACTGATGACCTGTATTTTTTTTTTAGCCAAATTGTCCTATGGGCTTTTTGTATCCGGGCAACCAAAACCAGGACTGGCAAAGTGGAGAAAACCAGGACACCAAGAAGAATGATGTCAACCTCGACAGAGTGTTCCAGATAGTTGATGAACTGCAAGCATCCCCCAAAATACACATGGTCAAAGTGGAGACCCCAGAGAAACAGTCCCAGCCTCCCTCCTCATCTGAAGACCAGCCTGTCAGCTCCATCCATAGCTGTGTCTCCTCACACGTCGACACCTCACTCAGTTCCAGCTCCATGCCGGTAGTCATCAAGGCCAACTCAGTTACTCCACACGGGCCCATCATTATTGCAGTCTCAGGGAATGTCCCACAGGGAACAGTGAGTGGCCCTGCAGGTGAGCCAGAGGACGTGGAGACACAGCCTTTGACTCTAGAATCCAAGACAACCCATGCGGAGGCCTATCACAAAGTAAGCATACTGTATTAACAAGACTATACTTTCCAAAACACAACAGCAGCATAGCAGACTTAAAAGAAATGTATCAAAACGAAACAAACAAACTTGTTGTTCTTGGTGCCTTCAGGAGGAAGAGTTCAGCAGCTCTGAGGTGGAGGAAACAGAGCTCCTACACATAGAGGTCACCAACAGTTTGCATGATGCCGGTGTCATGCAGGACAGCAGTATCACCAGGAAGCAAACTAAATCTCCAGGTAAAGCAATCAACAACGGTCGTCCATACTGTGTGCAGCTTCTTATTATCCAACATGACGAATACCCAGGTCACAACTTCAGTGATTATCATTAGTTTATCCTACAGTAAAGTTTGCTTTAGTATTTCTCCCGTCCTAATTTGACTGTTCATTGATGGTTTATTGTTTTGTATTTTAGATCTCAACATGTTGGTTGAAGTGGCATGTAAGCAGGAATCTTGACCTGACTCGCTAACGTTCTCAGTTCTGCTCAGACGAAGGAGAGTTTCTCAGACATATGGACAGTTTGTTGTTGCAACATTTTATTTAGATGGAGTTTGTTTGGCAGGAAACTGTTATTATAGAAACTGCTATCTTATAGTAGGCAAGTTCAGCTCTTTGTTCTAACTTATTATTTATTTATAACTTTATAGATGCATACATATGGCATTGTAACAGACAATTCTGGATGTATAGTTTTCATCAATGAATACATTATATACAAGAAACGTGTAATTAATTGGAAAGCAATGATTACTAATTAGTTTTTATCGCAATTGTCAGTGTAAAATCAAAACCAAATGTATGTGGCAAACATTTTAACATTGAGTACATTTTCATAATTTTAAAAACCTGTATGTTTTTTAAACTATTGTGATAAAAAAAATCAAACAAGTAAGGTTTGTTTGTTTTTGTTTTTCGCAAAAGTGGGTCATGTTTGCCTCATGAAGATTTTGTTCTGGTGCATTGTCCACTGGAGGGAGCTCCACATTGGCCTTTGGTACGAGTGTCGCTCTGCTGCTCCACCCTCGGTGACAGGCAGTCAGCAGGTAGACAGTCAATGAGATCCCAGGGGAGGCAGATTCGGAGATCCAGATTTCGTGACTTTGCTGTAGGAGTCTATGGTCTATCTTAACCGCTTTTAACTTTAGTATGAAGATCAACAACACTTTTGTTAACGACCCGGCTACAAGTGATTCTGTGTTTGTTCAACTTCAAAGGACTTTTCGGTAACCTTATGACAAAAGTTGCGTTTCTCACTATCGTTAACCGGTGGAGAATTTCTATTAAGAATTGTTGTAACCTAGACGTGGGACACCGGAGAAATATTTCTATTTTAGAGGGAGGCAAGAAGCGAACACGTTTAGATAGCAAGCGACTTTACTGAGCGAGACATGTGGATTTGTCGGTTACAAAAAATACACGTGATTTTGAACTGTCAGGTAGGCTTAATGCAACTGTTCAAATTAGTTGGTTAAATGTTTAAATATTCTGTAAAGCTACATTATGAACTTTTGGTGACATTTGCTTGGCAAAAATGTGCTGCAACGCACCCATAGAAGAAACGCTTGTCAATTGTTTTCCAACTGGGATCAAGTCATGTCAACATTTAGGATACAACCCAATCTAGTTCAACAGCACTTTGAATTCTCTGGATACGTTGTGATGATAATATAGTGTAGCCTCTTCACGGTACTGAGCGCACGAAGCAGGAAAATTGCGACGGTGCTTTGACAACTTGTTGCATCTGGAGTCATTCGTGAGATTTCGCCTATTGCTCTTGAAATGCGACATGGAATATTCGCCTATTGACTGTAATGTTGCAGTGATTCATGTTTTTCAAAGAGTCGTGTTCACCAATTGAAGTTGTTGCAGAAGTTTTTGGCGGATTATCCTAAACGTCATCAGTTGAAGATGTAGCAGAAGCAGCCGTGTTGGAACCGACTGGACTAAACAGTTTACTATAACCTGCACGTTGCAAATGGACCGGCCTAGCCTACTGTTGTATTTCAAGTAGGCAAACCCCTAAGCCCTTGAGTGAGTGCAAAATCAATGTCCACGTCAAGCTACGCAATTTCATGTGTTCACGTCTCGTTGCATGCACTGTTTAGCAACTTATAATAGTGACACCGGTTAACGTAATGTAACTTATGGTATGATGTGTTTATTTTAACTATATTGACAGCGTTATTTTGGTACATTTCGCATATTTTGTAGGCTATACGTTAAATGTAGCCAAGGCTACTGTTGGCAAATATGACAGCCGTCATGTTTAAAACAGCCTACATGGAAAAGACTTACAAAGCAGGATAGGAAATCACCAGGAATTTACAGAGGATTCACCCATGAGACATTATGGCATTCAGTGAGCCTTGATTTTTGTTATCAGATCAATTACTGAATTATTGGGTTCCTAATTGCCAAGCTTTGAAGTCCACAATGTACGGCCGGGGCCCGCCGCTACCGCCAAGGAAATGACCCTTCCCCAGCGGCGACTGGCCGGTGTCTGGCCGTGGCTGCTTATGGCGGCCCTGCAGGTGGTGTTCGGCCAGACTGGCCTGGAGCTGGCTGCGGCTGTGGAGTCTGAACGGTCGGCCCCTAGAGCTGTCATCAAGGTGACACTGCTCAAGCATGAGCACACCGGGACGCCCATTACCCTGGAGGGGCTGTTTGTTGGAGGAAGTGCCGGTTATGCGGAGGGGAAACTGATGCAGGTAAGGTGCCATTAAAGTTTCATGATCACTGTCCCGTAACCCATGATCACAAACCATATCTTAAACCCAGGGTAACCTAAACAGTCTCAGATCAACCATTTTACTGGCATGCCACTCCAACTATGTACTCTAAATATTGCACTCTTTACCTTGCTGGTGATAGCAGTTTATGAAACGCTGCAACCATTAAGTGATAGGCTACCTGTTTATTGAGAATAGTTTGTTTACATTCACCCTAACTTTCCTTCCTGTCAATAAAACATGATTCAAGAAACATGAATTAGAAGAGTGCCCGTGCCAGCAACACACCCACTGCCTTATTTAAGGCTCTATAGTCACCAAAATGCCTATGGCCATGATCGTTCTTATTACCACGTTTTGCCAAATCACTCTGTTCTTAACAAAACAAGGCATGCAGTATGGTTTGTATGTCCTTGGTACGGTTCTTTATCCATTTTTGTAAAGAACTTGTAAACTCATGCACACATGGTGTGAATGTATAATGTATACAATCCTGTCAGCTTTCCATTTTAATCAAGCTTTTCAGTGCACGTCTGCATATTTCTGATTCACGAGTGGATTAATGCTGGGACATAAAGGTTAAGGTTAAGTCAATTTATTTACTGTCTCTGAAGAATGAGAGATGACAGATATGAGGTACTGTAGGATCTTGTCTGTCCTCACTCCCCAGGTGCAGGGGGCCAACCAGATGCCACAGTCTGCAATAATTGATAAGGAATTACACAGTCTTTACATGGGGAAACTCCAGTATTATGAAAGTTATTATTGTACACTGTAAAAGAGCGTATCCTGTATTTGTGCTATATTTGCTTACAGATTTGATATGCGTTTTAATGTGAGTTGGGGTTTGTCATTATGAATGTTTACTTTTTTTCGGGTTACACTGAGACTTTTTTCTTTTAGTAAGATTATAAATATTGTAATCTGGCCTTGACAGTCGTGTGCTTCATGTATAGTGAAAAGCCACTGATGGGCACAACCTTGATCATTCTGGTGGAAGTGATGGCTGACATCATTTCTCTGAGTGTGGGAAGTGTTGTGCACCAGGTGCTTTGTAACTGTTCTGCCAGATCAGAAGGGATGGTGGCACTGTACTTCTCTGATGAATGATAACATCCCTGTTTATATCTCCTCCAGCTATTCAGACACCTCTATAGAGATAGTTTGCCCTTCCGTGTTTCAGATTGGGGATGACGTTTTGCAGGGTAGAGCCTAGGCTATTCACCTCTGAAGTAGATCAGTGGGTTTCCATCTGGAGTGTTAATGTGAGGTGGTACAGTCCTCAGACCCCCAGCCCAGGCTGTACCCACACTGAACAGAGGGGGCGCTGTGTTGTCAGATGCCCTTTGTTGCTGTGCAGGCCTGTTCTAACAGGTTATCATTGCCTGTGCAAGACTCTTTATGTTCCATATTTTTTCTGTTCCTGGCTTCCAGGGGATGAAGATTAGAAAGGAGTGTTGCTTTTGCGCTCTCTCTCGCTCGCTCGCTCTCTCTCGCTCTCGCTCGCTCTCTCTCTCTCTCTCTCTCTCTCTCTCTCTCTCTCTCTCTCTCTCTCTCTCTCTCTCTCGCTCTCTCTCTTTCTCTGTTTCCCTCTCTTTCTCTGTTTCCCTCTCTTTCTCTGTTTCTTTCTCTTTCCATCTCTCTCTTTTACGGACTCTCTTCTTTGTCTTTTCCTCTGACCACTCACATTCCTTCTCATATGTCACTCGTTTCCAGTCTGTCGGGGGCCACTAAGAACACACCAACAGGAATGAGATGAATCCTAAAACCATAGGGGATCCATTAGATCCACATCCAACTGTTTTGTGGCTTACTTGTTTACATTGAGCCACTTTAGGGCTGAGTAGAGATGAAAAGCTCAGGCACAGAAGAGGCCTCTGCCGTTGAGTATCCAACAGTAGAGTAGTCATGTCTCTCTCTCTCCCTCTCGGAGCAGTCAGGCGTGTCTGACTCGCAGCTCCTCGGGCTACTCTGAATTTGACTCTCTCAACCGTGGTGGAGCATGACAGCCAGTTTTCATAACCCAGAGTAATTACACCTCTCTGACCACGTTTGATGTAGGCCACAGGTAGCTGTTCCACTGACTTGACTGACTGTGTTTCGGTTTCACGATAGAAAAACAAGATATGGCATGAGAGGAAAAAAATGACTTGTAATCATATTCAATGACTTGATTGCAGAAGCTTTTCGTTTTTGTTGTAGACATGTCTTCATTGTATTTATTCATACTAGTAGTATTCATTCATACCTAATATTGTGGTTTCTCTGACTTCAACCGTACAACAATCTTTATTGAGGGTCTCTCTTTTGTATTTGGTGAACTTATGAGTTTGTAGATTTTTTTTTTATGTATTCAGGTCATGGGCATGTTGCCATGAAACTCTCTACTGTATATTTTATCACAGACTCTAATCTCTCTGGTTAAATACCCATGTCCTCAAAGGCACACACTTACTCAGCACTGGCTTGTACTATTTGGACCAATGCAAGTGGCCAGGAATTTAGACTCTCCCACTTCCACAACAAAGCCAAACTGAATGGCCAGTGGAGAAGTGCAAAGGCTTCTGGGATAGCTTTGAACTTGAGGGGAAAGCCATCTGTACAGGCTGAGAGGAGGAGGTTACGCCTGCCGCACCTTTTGAAGTTAATCCTCCAATGGGCACTCTGCCCAATTAAAAGAAGCTAAACGATTTTAAAAGGCTCTCTTTCCGCCTAGTCCCTTAAGAATTCCCTTTCTCTTTTTCATGCTGTTTCTTGTGGGCTTTGTACACCTGAAAGGTCGGGTTGACCTTTGTGAGATCCCACAAAGACATCAGGTACAGAGTAATTGGGCAGGGCACTTCTAGACTGTGGGCGGTTTCCTTCTGCACCCCTGTTAGCAGACGGTTAGCAGACTCTCTCTCTCTCTCTCTCTCTCTCTCTCTCTCTCTCTCTCTCTCTCTCTCTCTCTCTCTCTCTCTCTCTCTCCTCCTCAGTATCCCAAGAGGCCGAGGGCCTCCACCTCTCCCCGAGTCTAGAACAGTCAAAGAGACGACTATCTCCAGGCGCTCTCGGGCAGAGGGATGCTGGTGCCTGGGATGGGAGGGTGGAGGGAGAGCTGAGGGAGCACATCAAAGTGTCCCAGCAGTTCAAAACGTGAGCCGAGATGATTAAAAAAGGAGGCTGTTTACACTGCACTTCCGATATGCCCTCCCTCTTCCTCCTCCCCGTGGATTTCCTATCCCCTGGATAAGATAACAGGCTCTCCAGGGCTCCTCGTCTCCTCCGTGCCAGCGGCGGCCATGTTGCTGCTGGATGTCCTTCTCAGATTGCCCTCTGGTTGAAAGCGAGGTCTTTAGTAGGACTAGGGGGGGGGTCATTAAAACAAGGGTGTTTCTCCTCTCTGTGTGTAACTTTCTAGGAACATTGTAACATTAGCATTGCATTGTACGACTCCTTATTTTAGTTGGCAACATTCTCCACGTAGAAATGTCACCCCTATGACTCATGAGGTTTACAAGCTCCAAAATGAAGTGCAAAATGTTCTGCCGCAGTACAGCCAAATCGTTGATGCCGCCCGCCAGAGGCCTCGTCTCACACGCCGGCTGGCTCTGCAGTGTCTTGATTGTTGGCAGGGTGGCAGAGGATTGTTCTGCTTGTGGGATAGTCAGACTGTGCTTTGCCTCATGGGATGAGCACACACTTTTGGCAAAACCCCTAGACGTCCCTCCAAGATGCAGTCTTGCATCTTTTTACACGGCAGTCAGAACAACAACAGCGGTTCCGCCGAGAGAACGTCTGGGTTCTCCAGTGCATCCCTCCTTCCACGTTGGCTACGAGCGGGTCTGGGATGCAGAGCTCTCCTGCGTTGGTCCTGCTGGTATGGACACCATATGAGACCTCAACATAAACATCAGCAGAATCACTCGCATATCTGCCCAGAGGCCATGCATGAGGTTTCATAAAGACATGAATGAAATAGCTTTAAGCTCTGAATTTCCCGCTGCCTGAAAGGAACACAGACTTTGCCATGATTAGTTTCCATATTCTTTAGAAGTGCATGAGTATCTCCTTTTTTGTCGACTAGTTAGCTTTTATGGAGAAAAAAACGAGGAAAAAACTGGATTAGAAAGTCTTCTCTGGGATGTGATAACTCCATTTTCCTCAGAAGTTGGTCTCCGTGAAAAGTGTTCAGTATGCTGCCCGCGTATCACTGTGCATCAGACGTCAGTCCCACCTGTTCTGACACTGTCATAAACCAGCATCTGCTGGCCTGACTGCCTCCTATCTCCCTTTATGATATCCCTCTCCCTTACACCACCTTACGGAGCCTTCCTTATCTGCATCATTCTTGAAACAGATATTCCCATGACATCTTGCAGTCAGATAATCATTTACATCTGGCTTTGACCCCAATTCCTGGTCTGGGATGGGATGGGATGCAACGCTTAATGGTTTGGCCCACCTATGTTTCCTAAAAATGATCAGGACTGCTGCACAGAAAGAAGGGGGGGGGGGTAGTCCTGTTTGGGTCCACAGGGGATGGCTGTTGAAGTGTTTCTCAGGGCACTGTGGGAAAAAGACCGGGGGAAACATGGCAAATCTGTTAAGTCTGTCCACCCTTATTTTTAAGTCATTAGAACTGGTCTGGAATGTCTGAATGTGTCTGTGTTTGTCAGACCCATGTTACACAACACATTCTTTTCCCCTTTTCATGACTCCTCCCACGCAAACAACCCCTATAGACAGTCATCAGGCCCCCCCCCCCCCCCCCCCCCCATGCTGTGCTTCTACAGAACACTCACACACACACTATCAGCACTGCCCACCCCAAAGTATTCTCCCCTTCACCTCTGACACACACTGAAGCATGCATGTACACGGACACGGTTACAGCGGTCACTCAGGAAATGGCTACTACTATACTACGCACACATGCATACACACACACCACTCAATATGGTAAAGGCATTACTACTGGCCTTATCCTTGAACCGGCCCACGGATGGGGTGAGCGAGAGGAGAGCGAGGGGGCAGAGTAGTCACCACTGTAGAAACACAAACAACCTCACCCAATCAGACAGCTCACAGCAAATGGGGGCCTGCTCTCACCCATGCTATTTTATCTCCACAAACAGTGTACGTGCCAAGTTTAGAGTGTTTTCGTGTGACCTGTTTTGAACTGCTCAACTCTCACTGTTGCTGCATATATATATATATACAGAGAGAGAGACAGAGAGAGAGAGAGACAGACAGACAGAGACAGACAGACAGAGACAGACAGAGACAGACAGAGACAGACAGAGACAGACAGAGACAGACAGAGAGAGACAGAGAGAGACAGAGAGAGACAGAGAGAGGCATAGACAGACAGAGAGACTTACCTGGAGAGACTGTGAAAAGATCTGTCTGTGACACGCACACAGAGATACATTAGTTTCCACATTTATTGTAAAGCATGGAGCTATGTTGCCTCCTAATTCTACTCTCTGTGGCTTAGAAAAGTATTTTTCCACTGACCACAGTTGTGAAGGAGCAGTGGCTGTTGGCAGGTCCCACTGTGGAGTTATTGTATGGGCACGCATGCATTACAGTGAAGTGTGACTCATCACTTCAGTAGTACTAAAGAGACACACACACACAAATACACGCATTCCAGGGAGGGAAAAGTCCTTACCTGATGTAGCCAGACTGGGTGCATAGGGTCAGTGGAATTCAATTATCTAAAGGTCACAGGGTTAAATTGTTGGGAAGACTGGTATTCTAGCACACTAAGTGAGATGGGTAACTTGAGTGGCCTCTCTGAATTCCTGCCTGTTCTCCAGGTCAAGTTAGACACCTGTCCCTTTCCAGTCCCCCCCTAATCCATACTCTGGGTCACGCTGACCTGGAGAATGGATTTGCGTTTGGACTGCATACCTTAAAAAAAATTGAGCTGGGTGTAGATGTTGCGTGTGAGGCGGTGATCGTGTGTGCGTGTGTGTGTGTGTTCCCCCTGCTTGCGTGTGGCTGCAGATCTGGATGAGCAGCTAGCTTATGTGCAGAGCAGAGCCATTGATCCTGTCCAGGGTGTGGTTGCCAGGCTTTCCTTCCCCTGTGGATCTAGGCCTGAATTTGAGGTATTTGTAAGAGTAGGGACTTGCATCATACTGTACCGACTAGCCGGGGGCTCTGTGTGTGTGTGTTGGCCCACTCAGAGCCCCTCTCCCTGATAAGAAAGTAATGAAGTCCATGTGGCCACCCATGACCTCATGTCTCCTATTTGTACCTGTGGTAAGATCACAGCTAGGACCTTCCTTTTTATTTTCTATCTCTCGCTCTTTTTCTCTATTCTTTTTCTCCCTGTGCTCTCTCTCCTTCCACCATGCGAGTTTCCAATTCTCTCCCTCGCTGTCTGTCAGTCATTCTGCTCTCTTGAAATCCCCTTGAATGATTATAATTCATAGCGTTTTCGCTTCAGTGTTGAAGACAAAAATGGCTGCATCACTCAAATGCAGGAAGTACTTAGTTTGTCAAGAGAGCGCAGGGAAGGAGTTATCACCGTAGAGCACATGCTCTCAATGTTGAGACAAACTCGCTCCCTCACTCAATCAGTCTCTTGGTGAAGGCAGCTTTGTGTAAATCTCTCCCTCTGTCTCTCTCTTGGTGACTATAGACTTTAAAGCCAACTTCATATTTACGGTCTACAGTTACACTTTAGTCAAAGGAACTCAATTCAGTCTACCGTGTCTGGGCCAACATGAGTACAGCCTTCACCTCTGTGTGTGTGTGTGTGTGTGTGTGAGCGGGGTGGGTGTTGTGTGTGTGTGTGTGAGTGACATTGTGTATGAAGGGGACTTGAACCCACGCTCTGATCATTTACCAAACTCTATTAACCGGGATCAAAGTGACTCAGATCTTTGAGCTGCCATGACAACAAAAGCCATATTGTAACCCCAGATCCCAGCAGATGCCCAGGCTGACAGAAAATGCTTTATGTCTCCAAAGTCACATGGTCACCTCCTAAGATCCAGCCACCGCAGAAACGGCGCGTCCTGCCCCTGACCTTTTCCCTGCCTGCCATCCTACAGAAAGCCTCCAGTGTGTCTCCAGAACCCTCCCCTCCCTACGCTGCTCAGTTACTTCACCACAGCAAACCCAGCCGTACCCAGTCCCCACATCAAGCCCTGAAAAGGTGCCGATCCTCAAAACACCACTCGCTTCGGGAGATTAGTAACCATGACAGTGTCTCTGCTTACACTTAAACAAATGCCATTTAATTTGGGAGAAAAATAACAGTTAAGCGCTACGGCTTCCAAGGCAAAGGCGGTTTGCGTGTTGCGACAGAGAGTGTGTTTAATGTGCTGTGTCATCGTCTGAGGAGCCGTGAATGTGTGTGCTGAGAGATGCTGTCACGTGTTGGCCGGCGTTGGATCGGGCCCATTGTAAGGGGCCCGGGGAAAGAATGTACGCATCATATCATCACCGGCGCTAGTGCTCAGCACCTCTCCTGTATGAATGACAGGCCATCAGAGGAAAACAGAGGAGGACGGTCGAAACATTGGGCTCGGATTCTGCTCTCCCAGTCAGTCGGGTGAGCTGTAGAAGGCAGTGGGTTGCGGTTTGTCTGTCGACACCCGGACAGCCCCTCGAGATTCCGCTTCTTGATCGAGGGGGGAAAAGAAGAGTTTGGGAACTTTTGTAATAGTTGAGATATTTGGAGGCCCGTTATTTGTGCGTCTGTCTGTGTGTCCTCTCATCTGTGGAGATGGATGAGTCTAGTCTGCCCGCGGGGGAGAAGATTGCTTGGGTGCTGAAGGACACGTGCTAAGTGTGTGTGCACTCAGGGTCTGAGAGGAACTGTCACATGTTAGTGTGTGTGTGTGTTCATGCTTGTAAGTGTGTTTGTGCGTGTGTGTGTTGGGGGTGGGGGGGGGGGGAGATTAAAGTTTGCATTGACATTAGACGTATAACCTCTGACACACACACACACAGTAACATACTGGGTTTCTATTTATCTCTCTTACACACACACACACTCACAGTATGATGGGAGGTTTCCTGCCTGCTTTTTGTGGATCCTCTATTCGGCCCTCACTTTATACACTCATCCACTCAAGGCCAGACTCTGCACAGACACCCTCCCTCCCTCCCTCCCTCCCTCCCTCCATCCCTCCCTCCCTCCCTCCCTCCCTCCCTCCCTCCCTCCCTCCCTCCCTCCCTCCCTCCCTCCCTCCCTCCCTCCCTCCCTCCCTCCCTCCCTCCCTCCCTCCCTGCCACTAATGTTCCTATTGAGAACCGTCGTGCTCGAGCAGGAGAGATGTTTAGTGCCTGGATTCCTATCAGCCAGTCGTCCACGGCGACCATCTAACCAGCGTCCCCATCACCCAGGTCCTTCCTTCCTGTGGGGGGGGGGGGGGGTCACATGATAACGACGTCACCAGCCACCCATTCGAGCTTCCTCAGCAGCAGGACAACAGATCCACGGAGCCTGGTCACGCTCCACAAACATCAGAGCCCAAAACCCTCCGTGCCTCCTCATCCACGCTCAGCCAGGCTGGGCCGGTGTGTTTGTGTGTGTGGATGGGGATTGGTTCATTCACAAACCAGCCCCCCCCCCCTTTCTCTCCACCCCCCCTGCAGACAGGGCAATGGGAGTTGGAGGCAGTCTCCAGTGTGCCTGTTAGAATTGGCTCTGATCTCCAGACTGACTGCTCCTAATTAGAAGCTGTCCCTCACAGTGCCTCCCTCTCTTGTCCAAAGAAAATACCTTGGCAATGAGCAGGAATGCGGAGCGACGGCAGCTTAAGGCGCTCCGAGGGGAGGAAGGAGAACTCGGACGCCGCCGACTGCCCACACGTTTCCCATCGGCCTCAAGGAGGACGGCGAGCAGCCGCTAACTGCTGAGGAATGTTGCTAACACTCCGGAGACCCGCGTGAAGAGCGCCGTCAGACTTGTGGTTCTTTGTCGCGGACAAAGGGACACGTCTGCCGTGCCTCCCTGCCGTGCCTGCCCGCCGGAGTCTCTCAGCTCAGACTGCACACCCGTACGTGTGGACAGCAAAGAGAAGCGCTGGAATATCGCCGTATCGGTTGCGTAATCTCTCTATTTACACTTGCTCCAGCATGCTGTATCTTCCTATTCCTGATATGTACATGGGGGAAAAGCTGGCCCTCTGCATGTCAAAGCCAGCCGCCCTTGGCTTGCAGTGAAGGCTCGGAGGCGGACCGGATCAAAGGAGGATCTGTGTGTAAAGAGCAGGGCCATTAAGAGACCTCAGGGCCTTTCACCTGATAACCTCTCCCAGGAAGGCAGCACCCTGCGTCCTCACCGTCACCGCGGAGACGGAGGCAACCTACTTGTAGCTTTATAGCGGGCTGGGCACCAGAGCCAACTCTCTGTCTGCTTCTCTCCTTCGCTCTCCCCTTCGCTCTCCCTCTCTCTTTATCTCTCTCTCTTTCTTTATCGGCCCCTCTTTCTCCTCTTTTATATCTCTCCTTCTCTCTCTCCACCCCTTTCGCTCTCTTTCCTTCTCTCCCCCTCTCCCCCTCTCCCTCTCTCCCTCTCTGTCTCCAAGCCTCGCCTGCTCTGTCTCACCTCCTGCCTACCACATGGTGTGCCAGTCTGATGTCACCCAGTTCAGCCGCTATCCCGCCCAGCTCCCCTTGCACTTTGAGACTGTCTGTCTAGTCGGTGCAGCCCAGGGCCAGGAGCCTGATAAGGGCCGCTATTTAAAGACCCAGAGCCGAGGAGCGCGGCTCTTCCTTTTGTTTCACATGACTCCCCGCAGGTTTCAACTGCCTCGGCGCGGCCACAGAGCCGTCGTGGAGGTTAGCTCTCAAGGCTAGTCAGGGCTGCTAATGGCGGTGTTTGTGTTCTGTGTTTGGTCTGCCTGCTCCCAGATTGGCCTAGCGCTAGCTGATTGTCGGGGGCTCGGGAACAGCACGCCTCCTCGCTGTGAGGCCTTGGACTGTCTGGGCCTGGAGGTTAGGGACAGACACACGGGCAGGAACAGCAAACACACACACACATACAGTAGGCACACACACATTCCCACTCCCCCCACACACACACATACACACATACACACAGTCAGTGTGTCAAGAGCTACTCAGTGCTCTGATGTCGATGGTCTGTGCAGAATGGAATATTACATGGTCGTGCACTGATAGACGATGGCCCAGGGATGCTCCCGTATCTCCATCCTGACCTCTTCATGGTCCCCTGGCTCAGCCAGCTTCTTGGCTGTCCTCATTGGACACGGCCTGGCGACAGGCCTGTGTTAGGAGTGGATGATGAGCGTGAGGATGAGGAGGATGATGAAGGAGTTGGTATGATGAATGGGGCAGACATAACACTGTCTATTATATTAATACCGGAGCTCAGAGTGTCGGCTTTGCTCACGACACGCATTCCTTCCATTCTACGCACATTCACAGACACGGGTGTTTGGACATGCTCGGAATGTTCTCCAAAGACGATTTAACGGTTTTGCTATTTCAGCGTATTCACAGCCGTGACAGTAATTCATCTGTGATGATTCTTAATTTGTGAAATGCTCTTTTCGACCTTGCGTCGTCTCAGCTGAGGAATATCTGAAGTGGGTGTCCAGAGACAGCAGAAAAGACATCGACGCGGCCTCTGTGATGTCACTTGGTCATAGCGTTCATGCTAATCGGCAGATGCAAGTCCATAGAAATGGATTCGATGTTGGAAGCATCTCTTTCTGGTCACAATGGAGTCCTTTGCTGCTGTGTGGTGGTGTGTGCATGTACGTGTGTCATGTTTGCGTGTGTGTGTGAGTGGGGAGGATAACTGTTTATTGTTATAGAAGCTTAAGTCCTCCATGAAGAGGGACTACATATATTCTTAATAAAACACACTGTCCCCACTGATACAGCATGGTGTTTTTGAAGCTTAGCTGTGACCTGCTGGCTTTGCTTCCATACGGATGTGACAGAGGAGGAGGAGGGGAGGGCGGAGGAGAAGAAGGATGAGGGAGGAGGAGAGGAGGAGGAGAGAAGGAGGAGGAGAGGAGGATGAGAGAAGGAGGAGGAGGGGAGGTAGGAGGAGAGGGAGGGAGGGAGGGAGGAGGAGAGGAAGGAGGAGGGGAGGAGGGAAAGAGAAAGGGGGGAGAAGGACCAGGCTGTGTGGCTGCTGCAGTGTCAGATCCAGCGAGGAGGTGAGATGAAAGGCTGTCTAATGTAGATCCCTGACCTCCCTCCTCGCTGCTGCCTTCAACTGTTTGCCCACTCTGTTAACTATTACCAAAACACTGTGTACTTTGGCTGCATCCCAAACCTGTTACACACACACACACACATGCAGGGCCATTATCAACCCAGGACTTGCACTACAAGCTTCTGGAGTCCTTCCAAAACCCTGCCGCTCCAGGTTCTGTTCAGGAACTACAGAACCTCTTTCTCTATCGTTCCCCCTGCCCTTCCTTTCCCCCACAATTATGTTCTTGTTGGCTTACTCTCTCTTATTTCTTGTTCTCTGTCATTGCCCGTCATATTCATAATCGCTCCATCTCTCTGCCACTTAACTAAAACAAGCTTCCTAGCCCAGTCCAGACAGGTAGCCCCCCCCCAGGTGGATTGCTTCCAGCAGGATGAAAGGCAGAGAGAGCAGAGCCAGGGGACTTGCCCACCCTCATATTTCCTGCATTACTTGGCCTAAATGGTTATTAACGGCCTCTTTCTTCTTTTCTTTCCTGGGTTTATTTGCCTTTCCATATTAACCGTGTGGGGTCAGCAGATCAGACCAACTCTGCTCTCTGATTGATACTGGTTGACTGCTGTTGTCTGTACTGTGACTTTAAGCAGTGTTTTCGATTTTTTTATTAGAGTATTTCTAACCTTTTTTGTTCTTTTTTTCTGCGTATTTAGTTGTGTGCCCAAAACGTAAGTTTTTATTAAGCTGTATATTGAACCAAGGATGATTGGTTTGTAAACATACCCTACTTTAAAGTGCCGCTAGTTGTGTGTATGAACCTGTGAATATGATTCTATGTAATTGCTTTATAAACATCACTTGCTTTGAACTGTGTGTATGTGTGTGTGTGTGTGTGTGTGCACAGACAGTTTGTATAACTCCTCCAGACTGAGTATGAGGTCCCAGGCTGTAGTGACAGTAGAGCCTGCAGATGTGAGAGAGATAACCCCTTACCTCTCCCAGCACCACTTCCTCTCCTGAACAGGAAGTTCACCAGTGCTAGCTTGTTCCACATTCATTGGAGCGTTATCTCTGCAAATCACAAACAATTTTCGAGCTGTTACCTCCCGGCCCTTTCATCCCTCTCTTTCATGCCAGGAAGAAAAAAGAAAAAAAACAAGACGCCTAAAAAAAGAATGCAGACAATGGCAGTGCCTATCCCTTTCATCTCTGACCTGAATACATGATTCACAGTGAATGTGAACTATGTCAAAATGAAGATCAGCTCATTGCTCCTCCACCAGCTCCTACTGCTAGCCCCCCGACTACCGCTCCTGCTCCTCCACCTTCTCCAGCTCCTCCTCCCCCCTGAGCCTCCTTCCTCAGGAGACCAGAAACAATGGTGTCTAGCCAGAAGAAGCACCCTGCCAGTCACAGGGAACCCAGTAGCTTTAAATAACTCACCCAGCTTGACTATAGGTTTGTCGACATACAGGGCTGTGTGTGTGTAGGTGCGTGTGACCATCCACAAGGTAACATCAGAATGTTACTAAACAGGTAGATGGAATCTGAGATTTTAGATCTTGTTATACGGTACTGTATGTTGATATGACAACCTTAGGTGATGAACCATAAAGGGCTTTATTTCAGGCAGAGTTGTTGAACAAAACTTTGTAGTGGTTATATAACGTGCATAAAGTAGCCAGTGTTGGGTGCGTGAGCCCTTTGTTAGTTGCTGGTAAATGGAGCTGTAGCCAGCGGTTAGCTTTGATAAAGCCTGCATTTACTGGTGTCTAGTTGAGGCCCCAGGACACTGGGATTCAACACAGGGTCACTGGTTTGATTATCCCTGGTCTAGAACAATCACGACACTTGGCATGACTTGATCTGGCACCGTTGGAGGAACACACACACACACAGACACACACACACGCACGTGTGCACACCCATTTCCAACAATGAGCTGCCAGCACCAACCTGGGCAAAGGGGGGGTAGAGCAGAGGAGGGGTGCTGCTTCTCTGGTTGGGTTTCTCCACTGTCTTCCTGCAAAAGGGACCAGCCCAGTCCCCCCCCCCCCCCCCCCCCCCCCCCCCATAAGGATTTCCTTTTGGGTCACTTCCATGGGGCTTTCAGGCCAGTGAAAGTGGATCTGGCCGGGGGCTCTCTGTTACATAGAGCTACTGATAAGGAGAGACTGATAAGTCCCCCAGGATAATAAACACCTACTCATATTTGATCTTCGAATGGTGAGAGTGCTCACAAAGCGGTGGAACAGCTCAGTCTCCCCGACTGTGCGGACGCAAACACCTGCTCACGCTCACATATACAAACACATGCGCTCGCATACACACACTCTGCACTCCGTGGATTTCCTGCGAGCGCGCTGCCTTGTGCGTAGGAAGGGGGGAAAGGTTAACGCATCCCTGCTTATTCAGCCTATCCAACCTTTGAGGAAACTTTATGGAGCGAATCGCAAACCAGTTGACCTCCGTGCCCCTCCCTCCGTCGCGGAGCCGCGGGAGAGCCTGCGCCTCCGGAGTTCAAAGTTCACCTGCAGGCCCCAGTAATCATTGACACAGTTGGGCAATTTACACCATTTTCCAAAGGGATGTGATCTGCTGGGAAATGAAAGAGAATGAAGGAACCCAGCCCAGAAAAAGAGAGCGACAACAGACCATAAATTCCCCACAGAGTAAACAGTGGAGGCATATGTCGGCCTCCTTGTTAGTGGGTGTAGTATTGCAGGCCCTGGTTTAGATGACATGGAAGAAATTTAAGCAGTGAGTTTGTGTTTTCCCTGTCCTCAGAGGTATGGTACACTGCCGTTCAGCTGGCCTAGCATTCAGACATTGTCAATTTTCTCTCTTCTCAGTCAGTCCTCCCCCTGAACTAGCCCCGCCCGTGGCCTCTTAACTCCACCCCCAGGGGGGCTGTCTCTGGGATATTACCACATTGGTGGCATGTTTGGTTTGGTTGTTTCTGTTGGCACGTCCAGTGTGTCTAGAACGGAGATCAGAAAGTCCATCTCGCGTCTGTCGCAGACAACAGACCACAGACACTCTGGTGGCACAGGTAGCAGTTAGTTTCTGTGCTCTTTCACATGAGCGGAGCTAGTTCAGGCAGGGCACTCGGGCAGCGCGCGTCATCCGCTCATTACCACACCTGTGTTAGCCAGCACAAGCCCATTGGGCCACGTCCGATAAGGCGGCATTAAAAGGCCGCGCGGATACGCACGCACTCACCCCGGTTGCTGCATGATCAGTGCTGCTGCTGCCCTCCACCGTCCCCTTCTCCCCCATGCTGTCTGTATGTTCTGTCCATCAGGGGGATTATATCTCTACTGCTCCCTGCCTCATATGTCATGTATGTATGTATGTGTGTGTCGCATCGAGGAGGCAGGGAGCGCTTCCCTTAGATCATCCACTCCGCCAAAGTCAAACCTATTTTCCATGTCATGGTTATCAATAAATGCTCAAATCTAATACGTGAGTGTCTTGAGTGAACTGCAGTAATTGTCTTAACCGTATTACACTGTATCCAAATGGACCGCAATCATTTACATAGTCGTTCTCCCATAGTCTTTTATCTCTCATATCCACTGTGGAGACTTTGCATTGTTCATTGTTTCATTCTGATCCAAAGGGCTTATCTAATGTAAATAGATGACAGCTATTTAAAGGCCATGCCAGAGCTTTGTATTTCCCTTCATGGAAATCACTCCATTTTAACCTCCATTTCTATCTCCCTCCATGCTAAACATTTATAAATGAACCATTTCTGTGATAATACATATAATTACCAGACAACAAAAAAAAGGTAATGCCAAATGAATTGAAACCGAGATAGATGTGAAGACCTAACATGACCAAGGCCTAAAACCCACACCCAGAGTGAGGCTTAACGTAAACCCAGAGGTGATGTGTGCCTGTCTGAGATGCAGACCTGCTGCAGACTATCGGAGCAAGCCTCTGACTCCACCCCCAGGTGTGCAGACAGCAGCAAGCTGGCATCCTTTATCAATGGAAACTATGCAGTCACCTTCAGTTCCAACTCTGTGTTGTTGTATCCTGTAATTGTATCCAATGGCAATAAAAGCAGGCATTTCCTTTTTTATCTTATTTATTTTCCTCCCCCATACAAACTCAGTCGGTGGAACCTGCCTGCTACTCTGTTGTATTATGCCCTCTTCTTTTGACCCTTTTATTTTTAGATCTGTTATCTGATATTGCCATGGCGATGCAGCGTAAACAAACAGTGCTGATAAGTGGGTTTCTCCGTTAAAAACCTGCCTCGGGCTTCCTTTGATCAGTGGTGCTTTCTCCTCTGCCAAACCGCTAGAGAACTGAGGTGTCTCCCTGCCTGGGAGAGACCCTCAGAAGAACCGCACACCACGGGTCGGCCCTGTCACACCACGGGTCGGCCCTGTCACACCACGGGTCGGCCCTGTCACACCACGGGTCGGCCCTGTCACACCACGGGTCCCCAGCCCACCACAGGTTGGCCCCAGCACACCACGGGTCCCCTGAGCACCACGGGTCGGGCCCGGCACACCGTCCCTGTCGGAGAGCAGCTTCCTCTGGAGAAGCTCCTGACATGAGACACCAGATCCCCCACGCAGGGCCCGTTGTTTGTGTGTCTTTGTCAGTGGGAAGCAGCTTGGGAAATGTGTTCAGGATGGAGGCCGTTCCAGCAGTGCTGCGTGAGGCCCTGCGTTGACGCATGGCCGCGTTGCGGGACACTGTGGCGCTGTCGAAGGTGGTGTGTGTGTGTGGTTCGGTGAGTGTGTGTGTGTCTGTGAGAGCGGTGAGCCCATACATGGTGAGGTCATTGCTCGTTGGCCCCGTTGCGGGGGTAAGGTGGGGGTGGGGGTGGGGCCAGTTCACTGCAGAAGAGGAGTGTGGGAAAAAAACTGGACACCCCATACAGCAAAGCCTGAGGGGTGGGGGGGGGGGGGAAATGTCCTGGAGCTCAACAATCGGCATGTTCATGTCTTAGCTGGGTGGCCTACTTCTGTGGGGGCTGCAGGACGGAGTGGGGCGCAGGGTGTCAGGACTGCATGGGGGCCCGTGCTGGTCTCTGGGTGGTAACTAAGGGGCCCCAGTGGGGACACACAGAACGCTTAACACCGAATCAAGACAGGACGTCACCTACTGTACATCCACCCACAGCATATGTAGACCCCCGCGTACAGTACACCGTAGAACATGCTGTGTACAGCCCTCAGTACACCGTAGAACATGCTGTGTACAGCCCTCAGTACACCGTAGAACATGCTGTGTACAGCCCTCAGTACACCGTAGAACATGCTGTGTACAGCCCTCAGTACACCGTAGAACATGCTCTGTACAGCCCTCAGTACACCGTAGAACATGCTCTGTACAGCCCTCAGTACACCGTAGAACATGCTGTGTACAGCCCTCAGTACACCGTAGAACATGCTCTGTACAGCCCTCAGTACACCGTAGAACATGCTCTGTACAGCCCTCAGTACACCGTAGAACATGCTGTGTACAGCCCTCAGTACACCGTAGAACATGCTGTGTACAGCCCTCAGTACACCGTAGAACATGCTGTGTACAGCCCTCAGTACACCGTAGAACATGCTGTGTACAGCCCTCAGTACACCGTAGAACATGCTCTGTACAGCCCTCAGTACACCGTAGAACATGCTGTGTACAGCCCTCAGTACACCGTAGAACATGCTGTGTACAGCCCTCAGTACACCGTAGAACATGCTGTGTACAGCCCTCAGTACACCGTAGAACATGCTGTGTACAGCCCTCAGTACACCGTAGAACATGCTGTGTACAGCCCTCAGTACACCGTAGAACATGCTCTGTACAGCCCTCAGTACACCGTAGAACATGCTCTGTACAGCCCTCAGTACACCGTAGAACATGCTGTGTACAGCCCTCAGTACACCGTAGAACATGCTGTGTACAGCCCTCAGTACACCGTAGAACATGCTCTGTACAGCCCTCAGTACACCGTAGAACATGCTCTGTACAGCCCTCAGTACACCGTAGAACATGCTGTGTAACAGCCCTCCTGTCCCCTGGTCACTCAGCCCTAGGCTTCAATCTGAGTTTGGTTAAAATAAATACTCCGGGGCTCCTGTAGCCTGTTCCCTCTCACAGTAGTGTTGTAGCGATCATGCACATTGAGATAAACAGCACGATTAAAATCTGCAGTATGTATAGGTATCTTTTTTTACCCTCCTTGCTGGATTTCGCAGTCGCAGTCGACAGCACAGGACGTCAAATACATAGGAGTAGTAGGAGTGGGCTGTCTGCCAAGTACTGTCCCCCACCCCCTCCTTCACAACTGTGTGTGCCTGTGTGTGTGTGGAAGGGTTTCTGTTGACACACATGACAGAAATGCCATCCTTGCACTCGCTATCGCTCTCTATCTATCCCTCTCTCTCTTTCCCTCTCTCTCTCCGTATCGTTAGATGACCTGTACAAGTGAGGGTCCTGCCGCTCACTCGACCGTCCAGACCCCAAGCTACTGTAAACATTCTACCATGCAAGCACCGTAGAGGCTGAGGCCAGTCTAAAGCCTACAGTTGTGCCGCCCACCCAGACCGTGTGCCCGCCAGCCATGTCCTCCCGTCTCAGTGCCTGGTCTGGAGACCCCTCCGTCATGTCACTCTCTGTTCCTTGACGATATTTGACTTTTTCTGAAGCGCCTTTTCTAAACCCAGTTGGCCTCCATTTCTGTTGGAACAATGTCAATGGGAACTGTGAGTTTTTTTTTCTCTTCTTCAATCACACCCCTCCCTCTCACCCCTCCCTCTCACCCCTCCTCTTTAGAGTGAAATCTTAACTGCCAGCATTCAAAGCTTGTCAATGAAAGGCCAGCTGTTACCCTCCTCTATCCTGCCCGCCCGCCTCTCACCCTCCGCCCCTCTCTCCCCCCCTGCCTGGCTGCCCAAATCTCTCTCATCCACTCCGCAGTGCTGCCAGTACAGTACGCGCCAACAGCCCCCTGTCCCTCCAATGAATCCCTCCCCCTCTGAACCAGGGCTTCTGTGAAAGCATGAAATGCCATTACCAGCGGGCATCAGGTTACACGGGCACAGCATCAAGATATGTCCCCTCGGTTGGAGGAGGATGTGGTGAGGAACTGAAATGCTAGATGCTAACTACTCTGCCAACATGGCTCCATTCATCCATACACACACATACACGTACACACACACACACACCCTTGAAACTGGGGGCTGTCGGCAAAGACACAATTCTGTAAATCTTAACCATATGACAGAAATAGAGAGCAATGCCCTTTAATGTTGCAGTCTCCCTAAAAAACAGCGCTCTCCGACTTGGTTACATTTCCAACCTTAGGGCTCCTTGAAGTAAATTATGGCTTATGTAGGCGGCATATATGCTCAGAGTTCAGGGTTGCCAAGCGGGAGAGAGATGAGAATCCTTTGACTGGCTGTAAGCTGTGTTCCATTCCCAAAAGCTAGTTGGGATGTCTAAGAGTATCCCTCTAGAGATTAACAGTGCACCTTTTTAACTACATCATCTCAAGTAGCCTGTACAGTGTGTTGGGGGAATGTACTGTAATCATACTACAACATAGAAGCCATAGAAGTACTGATGTCATAGTAAAATCGTGGTAACAGTATTTGCATGGAAGTGATTTTGCACAACCTAGCTCTGCTAAGGTTGCTAATGTCTCATTAGCTGGTGGCGGCAGAGGCTTTGATTGTCACGGAGACCCTTTATTTCCTGGTGTGGGAGGCGAGCTCTGTTTGGCCCTGGGCCACGGCCCTCTGATATCATCTCATTCTGCCTGATATTATCTGATCACCACCTCCTGTTTCCATTAGGAGCTCACAGGGCTGGCTGGGATAACTGCTAGCTCTCTCTCTCTCTTTTCTCGCTCTTTCTCTCTTCCCTTCTCTCTCTCGCTCTCTCTCTCTCTCCCCTTTTATCTCTCACTCCCTCTCTCTGTCTCACTCCCTCTCTCGATCACCCCCTCTTTCTCTCTCTCTCTGTCTCTGTAGGATTTGACCCTGTAGGAGCACGTGGGAGGATTTTCAATCAAGGGCTCTTGCTTTGTTACGTCCAGCAATGTGCTCAGTAGCACTTGACTAGCCCCTAAAGCTCGTGCTGAATTTCAAACCGTACATATCTGGGCTTGGTGGAAAAAGAATCTTGTGAAAAAGGAGCCAGATCTTGAGGATGTTTTTCTCTTTTCTCTCTCCTTCTTCCCCTCTGTTCTTTTCTTTTCTCTCTCTCCTTCTTCCTCCCTCTCTCCTTCCTCCCTGTGACCAAGGCGGCTGAGCTTAAATGAGTGGACTCCATTGTTTCTCGGGCCTGCCGCCTGCTTGCAGCTGTGGATGGAACTATCTGGAACTATCTGGCGTGTTTGACACGGCGCCCGCCTTCAGCTCCCGTCTCTAAACAGGAGGAGGAAAGCCAAAACTGTGGTCGGGCTTGATGCGGGGGGCTGATAGACAGCAGACAGCTTGCTGTGTCCGAACCGTTTCGTAATCACGTCAGGAATTTTTATAAACTAAATGGTGTCAAGGCACTGCGTGTTTACACTTCCTGACTGATCTTTGTTTGAGTTTTTTTAGTGAATTATTAGTTATCAGTCACAGTCCTGTCTGGCTATAATATGATTATGCTCGGTAGGCATATTTGAGGTTTTGGAAATGTAAAAGTGAAAGATATTCTCAATATCCTCCGTGTCTGTAGTCACCCCCACCCCCTCCAAAGGGAAGCAGTCTATCAGTCTATCAGATACTGTTGACAGTCAAAACACTGGGTCCATATCCAGCCCATCTGTGGGTCCAGCCCCCAGGGGCGCTGGGCTGCCTCTGCTGGAGAGGATGTCCACAACGGCATCTCCACCTTCAGGAGGTGAGATCTGATTGGAGTTTCATTAATTATCTGTGACATCAGCTGGAGGGCCCGTCCTTGAAGACTGAAAGAGAAGAAAAACTGCTTCTGACAGAATAACATTTATAAAAGGCAGTTGCAAAACCTTTTAGAGGGGAATTGAACGTTTATTTTCCAGTTAAAATGTGCCATAAAGCAGTATTAAAGGTAACTTGATAACAATCATGTCATGTTCCAGGCCTTCCTGTCCACTTCAGTAAGAGTAGGGATAGTGTGTAGATTTGTTTTATATATATGTTATGGTAAAAGTAGTAGTTAAGGGATATAACTCTAATCAGGGGCCCCCTAGTGGCTGGATTTGTTTTTTTCTTTTATCTTCCAGAGCCACTGAGTGGGCACCTTTTAGAATGTGGAATCATTACAGCATATAGTAGTATAGTTATAGTAGTCTATACATTTGATCTACATACAACATGCTCACTGGAGTCTCGTGGGGTTGTGGACACACTGTATTCTACTGTACTAGACTCCACCGTACTAGACTCCCCTGTACTAGACTCCACCGTACTAGACTCCCCTGTACTAGACTCCCCTGTACTAGACTCCCCCGTAGTAGACTCCCCCGTATTAGACTCCCCTATACTAGACTCCCCTGTACTAGACTCCCCCGTACTAGACTCCCCTGTACTAGACTCCCCTGTACTAGACTCCCCAGTACTAGACTCCCCTGTACTAGACTCCCCTGTACTAGACTCCCCAGTACTAGACTCCCCTGTACTAGACTCCCCTGTGCTAGACTCCCCAGTACTAGACTCCCCTGTACTAGACTCCCCTGTACTAGACTCCCCTGTACTAGACTCCCCCGTACTAGACTCCCCTGTACTAGACTCCACCGTACTAGACTCCCCTGTACTAGACTCCCCTGTACTAGACTCCCCCGTAGTATACTCCCCCGTATTAGACTCCCCTATACTAGACTCTCCTGTACTAGACTCCCCTGTACTAGACTCCCCCGTACTAGACTCCCCCGTACTAGACTCCCCCGTACTAGACTCCCCCGTACTAGACTCCCCCGTACTAGACTCCCCTGCGTTACCTTTGTGTGACTTGTGTTTGTATCTTCCTGGCTGTCAGAGGGGACATTGTGTGAATAAAGGGAGAGGATGAATGAAGAAGATTACATATTCATCAGAGCTATAGAGAGGAACCGATGCCTACAGAGGTCCCTGAAGAACACATCACACTTGACGACTGCTCACAGGTGCAAGGAGAGGACAGAGCCCTGGATAACCCCCCCCTCTCTCTTTCTCTCTCTCTCTCTCTCTCTCTCTCTCTCTCTCTCTCTCTCTCTCTCTCTCTCTCTCTCTCTCTCTCTCTCTCTCTCTCTCTCTGACATCACGCTAGAGTTCTACCGCAGTGTGGTGTTTTATCTCAGTCCCTCATCTCCCTGGTCTTGGCGCGTTTCTGCACGTACAGCCTTTGTCTCTTATCAGTAATCCATATCTCTTATCAGTCCCTTTCATGTGAAAACCTTTTTCGACAACCCCCTTCCTTTTCTGCTGTCGGCAACCTTTTATTTGTTTTCTCAGGCCCTCATGATGTAGAACATTAAGACCATTACACTGTACATAACTCGTGACATACCCCCATCTATATTAATGTAATTAGGGAAAGAAAGAGAAACTGAACGAGAGAGAGTGACTGCGTGATTGAGAGAGAAAGAGAGAGAGAGGAATACAGTATGAGTGACGGCTGGGGAAAATAAAATCCTAGTTTCCCTAAAAAAAAAAAGAGCCTTGTCAGTAAATGTTCTGTACGCTTCAATAAAGAATTAATCTTTAACCTGACTTCAACCTGCCATGGAAATGGTTGGAATTTTCTTCGGCCTTGGGCAGAACATGGTTCTGAGGCCGTCTCACGAAACCAGACGAGAACGTCCACAGTGGGGCACTTTCAGAGTCAAACTCAGTTTGAATCTTGTCTCGAAAAAAGCCGCACTGGTAGTTTGTTGAATAAGAGGATGTTTACAGCTTCTCCCTGGCATGAAGAGAAAGAAGAGTGATGGAAATCCAAAAGTCCAGAGAGGCATCCATCTCTAAGTGCATGGATTAGAGAGGGAGTCATTCGTGTGTTTTGACTGACTGAGGAAGGTAGGAGGTTTCTCAGAGTAGTCATTTATCAGAAGCACATTTCTGCTTCTGATGTAAAAAGCGATTCATTCTCTTAATGTATGTTTTCCCAAGAAACAACATCTTACATTACTCCAGACAATCAAAGTATTTTAGTACATGAGATGGAGTGTTACCGTAGAGACTTGGTGGGACACACGACACTGTGGCTCACATTTCACAAGACTATTCCTTAACGTGTGGGAGTCAGGTGGCTGAGCGGTTAGGGAATCGGGCTAGTAATCCGAAGGTTGCCAGTTCGATTCCCGGCCGTGCAAAATGACGTTGTGTCCTTGGGCAAGACACTTCACCCTACTTGCCTCGGGGGGAATGTCCCTGTACTTTCTGTATGTCACTCTGGATCAGAGCGTCTGCTAAATGACTAAATGTAACATGCTAGAATAGCTACCGTACATACGCAGGGAGGAATGGTGGCCGACACACAAACGAAGCCCTGAGGTTTGACTGGAGAGGAGATGTCTGGTGTGCCGGCTCCGAGGAGGAGGTCTCTGGGAGCTTCTGACCGGCCCTGTGGAAGGGGAGCCACTCTCCGTAAAGAGCAAGCGTAAACTCCCTGATAGGCTTGTTTAGAAAAAGGCATTATTGTTTACTTTTCTGATTAAATGCATTCTTATTTTCCCCGGGTAGTTTATGGTCCGCACTCGGGCAGATAACAAACATGGCAGACGTTAAAATGCCATCAATCACGTTGGCATGTCTCTCTTGTCATAATCAGTCTGATTTACCACTTCCTAAAGAGAAAGATTAGCAGTTGACTGAGGAGAGTTTGTTCATACGTGGAGCCGGGCAGGATGGGAGGGAAGCTCTGTGCTGAAAACATGCGTTAGTCAAAGCTCCCAGTTCTCTGGAGAAGAGTAGGGTTTGCTTCTGTGTGCTACAGTTGGTTGTCGTTTGGCTTGGTTGAATGGCCAGTGGAATTGCTGTGCATGGGTGGAGAGGCTGTGGCCTGCTTGCCTGCCTGTCTATCTGTAGCCTGTGGCTGCTTGCCAGTGTGTGATCAGGCCAGATCAGCTGGTCAGCTAGTCAGAAGGTCCACCAGGGGTTGGCGCTAATGCCGTGTGCAGTCGATAGAGGTTCTACCGCTACTTGTTTCTTTTCAGAAACCCTTACCGTCTTCCTCCTGTTCTCGCTCTCTCTCTCTTTCTCGCTCTAGCCTTCGCCCTCGCCTAAACCTCGCTCATGCCCACCCACCTCCCCC
This sequence comes from Osmerus mordax, assembly GCF_038355195.1. Lineage (NCBI taxonomy): Eukaryota > Metazoa > Chordata > Actinopteri > Osmeriformes > Osmeridae > Osmerus > Osmerus mordax. Next base: position 9,593,506 of record NC_090068.1, read on the forward strand.
TGCCCCCCCCCTCCCCTCTGTTTTCTCCTTCCCCTCCTCTCCTAGTGGCCTGCAGGGCCAGATAGACAGCATGCCTTTGAGAGGCTCTACACCAAAGCAGCAGCTCTCACCTGTGCCTTGGGCCACATCCATCGCGTGCAACTCTCAGCCTCTAATTAAGCTTCTGAAGGGAGCGACAGCTTTTATTAAGAATACGTAGATATGGAACGTGTAGTACAGACTGACTCCGTCTGAGTCCCTTCCTACTGGAGGGGGGCGAGGATGTTTTCCAAAGGAGGCCCACTGCCGGTATTAAGCTGTGTTCACTGTTGTTGTTTGTCTGGCACCTGTTAGGGTGGCTGTGTTTACACGGTGTGCTGAGGGTGTGTGGGGTGTACTCGCGAGGGAGGGTGGAGGGGTGGAGGGGGGGATCATTGTTGGGGGATGAGTCCTGCAGATGAGCCCCTCCGTAACCATGGAGAGCAGCGCAGCTGGAATTGCTATCTCCTTTGATATTGGGCTGCATGTAATGTGGAAAACACACCCCAGACCAGTTCCACTTCCTTCTCAAACGATAGGGGCTCGCATGCCAGCTGGCTTTAGAACCCTCCAGAGATTTGTAGTTTATTCCGCAGAATTCAACATGAACTATGTGAAATATTTCTCCCTTTTTTATTTATTTTTTCTTCAGAGGGCTTCTTTTTTTTATCACAGAGATGATATCTTTGTTTTTGCTTTGGTTTTGTATCAAACCACAGGCCAGATCAGATGATGTTCTGTTAGGTGGTTTGTTCCCGGTCACTGCTTATGTAACTTTGCCACCTACAACTTTAGTGTCGATCAGACGAACTTTGTTGTTGGCGTTTTCTAACACATCATCACTTGCAGTGTGAAATGTACATTTCACAGTTTAAGCTAATTGATCATCACTAGGGCCAGAACACAGCACCTCTACCTTCCGTCCCACCCTGAGAGCTTTTCAGCTGCAGGCCTTTGAGATGAAAGTGTAGATGAAGTCTGTCTAACTCGACAGTACCTTTGCAACATGTCCTATTTTGAGGGGGGTGGGGGGGGGGCATGGTGAGAGGGGTGGGGGGTGCACTACTGGAAGTACTTTAGACGTCCTTGCCAGCCTCCCTAGGGGGGCCTGCGTGTTGAAACAGACCCCTCCCTCCTGCCTGCCTCCCTGATCTCCCTCCCTCCTGCTCCCCTGATCTCCCCCCCTCCTCCCTGCTCCCCTGATCTCCCCCCCTCCTCCCTGCTCCCCTGATCTCCCCCCCTCCTCCCTGCTCCCCTGATCTCCCTCCCTCCTCCCTGCTCCCCTGATCTCCCTCCCTCCTCCCTGCTCCCCTGATCTCCCCCCCTGCTTCCCTGCTCCCCTGATCTCCCCCCTGGTCCCCTGATCTCCCCGCCCATTCATCTCTCCTGCGGTGACGTCACTTCTCCTCAATAGAGCTGGCCCCCTCGTAACGAGACAAACATGGACTCGCTTTACAACGGTCAACACTAACATCAGTCTTGCACTCCCACAGTATGTCCTCTCAAGCTCTGTTTGTGCGTTCGTGTGTTCTGAGAAAAAAAAAGCTATTAAGTAAACAACTTACAGTCCAGGGAACTGAATGAACTCCAATCAGAGACCCACCATCCACCTCTGTATCCAGATAATAAACCCTTAGAAGCCTTTCTCATGTCTGGCCAATAACTGATATGACATTCCTTTGTAGATCAGTAAATGTTGATAGCAGTTTATAGTATCTAAGCAAAGAAACACTATATTGAGCTTCGCTTTGTGTTTAACTCAGTTTATACTGAAGCAGTTTCTTCCCATACAAGCAGTAACTCACTTCTTAGTCATTCTTGAGATGTGTGAAGAAATGAACTATTAAACTATGTTTTTAAAGATGGCTGCCAAGCAAAAGGCAGCCCCAGGTAAGGCAGACTTGAGTCACTCTGCTGGAGTGGGCCCGAGGCAGCCCTTCTGCCAAGTGTCAGATTCATCTTTTTCTTACCAGAAGTCTCCAGTCTGGCCCTCCTGCTAGCTGTGTGCGAAGTCACTGCTGTGGTCTATGTATGTTGATGCTAAGGCCCTTATCCCATTTTCACTGTGGAAAATGTACTTGAAGTGTATCTAGTTACCCTCCGTTTCGCGAGAAAAGTTTGTTTTTTCAATTAAAATCCGCCTCGGTTGTTTGAACGATTTTTTGATATTTAAACTGCCAGTGTTGTTTATGGAAGCCATAAACAGCCTTCTGGAACAAATAGTTACAGCTCGCACTGTACGAGGGCAGGAACTGTTGGACTGTAGGCCTTATTACATTTCTCTGTTTCTCTAACCTTTTGAACAGCATGACTCCCCAGCACCTTAGTGCATTTAAAAGCCTGTCGCGCTGCCAAGACCCACAGAGCAACAAAGATAGTCTCGTTCATATCGCTTGGTCTCAGGGTGCACCCGCTGAAACAATAAAGCTCTGTGGTGCCGCTACCGGCATGACTCACACACTACTTGTTCCGGAAGTAACCGGAACGGGAGAGAACGTCGGAGGTCTGGGATGACTAACTGCTGTCTCTGATTTGGAGAATCATTCATGTCACATTAAGTGGATGATTAAGAGCGCAGTTACTGCATCATATGGGGTGAAACATCCGCCTAGTCTGTTCTGTCAGGTGTGACTCTGTGTGGACCCGCAGCTCCTCCTCTACCTGTCGTCCTATAGGCTTATCGGAACGACGTGCGCAGGATTGAAAGAAGCACCAGTTGTTCTGTTGTTCGTTTAGAGCTGCTAGGTGTACCGTACAGGACGGTGAGTAGGAGTGTCGGTCGATCGCTCTTATCCTCGCTGTGTGCTGCTTTCTAGACCAGACTGGACAGGGGCAGGGTGGGGGACATGGAGAGAGCAGGGTGGGGGACATGGAGAGAGCAGGGTGGGGGACATGGAGAGAGCGGGGTGGGGGACATGGAGAGAGCAGGGTGGGGGACATGGAGAGAGCAGGGTGGGGGACATGGAGAGAGCGGGGTGGGGGACATGGAGAGAGCAGGGTGGGGGACATGGAGAGAGCGGGGTGGGGGACATGGAGAGAGCGGGGTGGGGGACATGGAGAGAGCGGGGTGGGGTACATGGAGAGAGCAGGGTGGGGGACATGGAGAGAGCAGGGTGGGGGACATGGAGAGAGCAGGGTGGGGGACATGGAGAGAGCAGGGTGGGGGACATGGAGAGAGCAGGGTAGGAGGCTAGATGAGGTTGTTATCTCTCCAGTCTCTTGTTTCAAACAGTCTGTCAGGAGGAGACAGAGATGTTAATGTTACCTCTCAACACAAAGACGGAGGTCAGTGTTTGGCTGAGCCATCAGAGGAGCTTGTTTAGACGAGCCCAAGTAAAGCGACTGATGTTGACGCTCCGCCGGTCTGATGACAACTCTGTTATTCCAGATTTATACAACAGCGATAAGCTGCGCTGCATGGAGAAGGGAGGGAAGCCACTATTGGGAGGTGATGATTGGTCTAAAAGGTCAGAAAGAAGTTTTGGTTGGTCATGGTCACTATATCAGTGGTTTTATGATGGCTGCGGTGAGTGTGTGTTGCGTGGCTCGTGCCATGTGATGCTGGTGTGTGTGTGTGTGTGTGTGTGTGTGTGGAGCTTGCCTGTGGAGCTGGGCTGATCTGAGAGATGCAGAGGCCCACCCAAGTGGACCAGCTTGAATGGACCCAGTGAAAGAATGCTGTGTTTTCCCTCCATTCCTTATCGTTTTATTGCTAGCTTCATCTTTTTGTGTGTGTGGTTATTTACTGTGGTTGACTATTAAGTTCAAGCGATCTGAGAGATCCCTCCCCCCCCACCCCTTCCGCCAACTGCAGGTGTGTTCACTAGACCAAGGAGATTCGTTGGCTTGTCTACAAAGGCTCAGACTTAAAAATGGATCAGGAATTTCTGGTTCCACTTTATACTGACTCGCTCCTCCGGGAGTGTGGAAAATGCCACAAACCAACCGTCTAATCCACCCACTGTGACAGGGAAAGCTGTTGAAATGTTATGGCAGCATTGATGTTGGCGACTCCGCTAACTAACCCGCCTGTTTCTGCCTTCAAAGCGATTCGTCCTTACGGTCGCGGCCGTGAGTTAGTCCCACGTGGACTAGCAGGGTGAACAAGCCGGTGTCGCTGGGCTGCTGGTCACAGGAGCCTGGTGCCTCGGGCCGTGACAGAGGAACGTGACTCGGGTGACAAAGTTCACAGAACACAGGAGGATTCCCAGCATTGTGGTCTTTCCAGCCCTCGGGATCCTCCTTTCATGTCATACGAGGTCACCTCTTTATGTGCTCAGGACCTCAACCACCACCCCGTACATACCTCCACACACCTTTTAAATACCCGTTCACACACACACTGACACACTGAGGGGCCTCCAGAGTTGCTGCCTGGAGGGCTGGAGGAAGACGGCTACAGAGGAAGTGCAGGGGGGCTAATGTGAGCCTGGTGAGCGACACAAAGGAGAGAGGGAGGGAGATGAGAAGGGGGGAGGAGAGTCAAGGAGGGGGCAGGGGAGATAGGGGAGATGAGGGGCACTGGAGATGGGGGGGGGGGGCTGGGGGAGTGGGCAAGTGAGACCAGGGGAGATCAGGTTGCCGGAGGATGAGCTTAGTTGTTTGTGTGAATGGGGCAGGTCTTCAGCACCAGTGGGGTCTCCGCTGTCTCCCAGACCCTGAGGCCCGCTGCTGTACGCTACCCTGAGCATCACAATGTCATTGTGGATGAGACCACATCTCATGAGCTCATGACGGAAACAAAGGTGGTGCTATTCTATGTAAAGCCAAGTTAGACCAAACTCCCCCCCCCCCACCCCCATTTTAACCTCAAGCGACAGTAGACACATTATCCCAGTATGTGATGACCCTGGACAGCAGGCCTCAGAGGGCAGGTGGAGACTGTAACTTCTTCTCCATGCAGCATCAGCACCAGGCCAGTGTGAGTACAGCAGTCTTACAGTCTCCCCCAAACCCCGGCTTGCTGCTGTTTATGTGTCACCGGCGCAAGCGGAAGGGTAGACAGGGGACATGTCATTGAGGACGTGCCAGGTCTCTATGTGAGTGAGTGACAGTTATCTGGGGCTGGCGGGGGCCGGCCTTCAGAGCAGCAATATTAGAAAACAAGGGAGCGCCGGCGATAAATCTGGGTCTGCAGACGAGGCGAGGACAGAGCGGGGAATGTGGCGAGTCAGCCAGGAGAAAGCAGCAGAGCGTAGGAGACTGACCCTTTGAAGAGCACAGATTTAAATAAATATGCCAGCAGGAAATAACTTAAGGAGCCCCCTGGAACTGGCCCGGGACTGGTTTTGTCATCTGTCGGACGGCAGAAGAGACGGGATGAGGGGAGGACGAGTGGTGAGCGGACTTCCTGCCAATGCCGTTCTTCAGGATGTCTTTCTCCGAGGACACGGCTGCTATGGAGGGTTGAGAAAGCTCTGTTTACTGAAACACTCCCACTCACTGCCAATGATGGAGGGAGGGACAGAAAAGAAAGATTGAAAACATGGACATGGTCTGAGTGTGTCTGTGACTGAGAGTGTGCTCCCCGTGCCCTGCCAGGAATCTCCCCACAAACAGCAGCTTGTTGTCTCTGTTCCCAGAGTCTCTGTCCAACTTCGGAGCAGAGCAGCACAGTTCACTGCATACCTGGAGAGGCTCGCGGCTGTCTGAAGCACAACGCCCTACCCCCTCCCCTCTCTCGCTTTCTCTCTCCATTTTCTCTGTCCTACCCTCTCTCTCTCTCCTTTCTTTCTTTCTTCCCCCCTCCCTCCTTTCTTTCTCTCGTTCCCTCTCTCTCAGGGGGAGGGTGTTTGTGCCTGCTTGTGGCACGACCAGTCCTGTAAATCACAGAGTGTCTCAGCTGGAGAGATTTATCTAGTGGGCACCCAAGTGCCCAGACAGACCAGCCCTATTATGCCCCAGAAGCACCAATTAAAGACAAGAACCATGATATCAGAGAGAGATAGTGATGACAGACCGCTGCTCTGTTCCCCCAGTCTGGTTCCCCAGCTTTCATCCCCTTTAGAACCCGACGGCTATGACGAGAGGGAGAACAGGAGAACAGCTCAAATCCTCGAGGATATGATAGAATACCGTCTTTGTGGTACAACGGCGCCCTGTGTTTTGTTGTCTGAGGCAGAATGAGCGGGCCTGGAGGATGGCTCAACATGTTTTTTCCCTTCTGTAATTATGCCCCAAATATATTTTAATGAGGAATGATGTCGAAATAAATGTCTTTAGCGCACGGCCATTTTGTTCTTTTGTGTCTTTTGAGGATATTTTGGACCGCCGGCTGGGTTCCCGTGTCCTCTTAAACAAGCTTTTCCACTGGCGCCCAGCGACGCAAACAAGACAGGCAGTGAGTTAGTGCTTGCCCTGGGCATGGTTCCTCCAGGCTGGCCTGTCTGCTGCTGACGTTCAAAGACGGCCTGACTCTCTTCCTGCTGAGGTGCCACCGGGCTGTGAAAATACAAGCTCTCCTGTAGCTGGTCTCTGCCCATCTCACAGGGCAGCCTCAGGTCAGCCCTGCACTGGGTCTGTGTGGGTGTGTATAGTGCGAGTACTGTATGTGTGTGTACAGTTTAGATGTGTGTGTCTGTGTTGATGCGTCGTGTCTGTCTGTGGTGTCAGTGTGTGGTAGGGCAGGTAGGAGATATGAATGCCGAGCCCCACAAGCTCAAGCCTTTTAGCTGCCTCTCTCTCTCCAGTCTTAAAGACTCCATTATTTGACATAATCACTGTTTTTGAGGCGTTTAGCAGATCTGGGTGTTGGACGATTCTTTTATCCCTGCCCCAATTAAATTGTTAATTGCTGTGATTTACTGGGTCTGACATTCCCTAACACACAGACAGACATGCACACACACACAGGTATTCATGGTGGTACTGTAGTCCTAGACAGTGGTGTTGTGAGGGGGTGCATGGTGGTACTGTAGTCCTAGACAGTGGTGTTGTGAGGGGGTGCATGGTGGTACTGTAGTCCCAGACAGTGGTGTTGTGAGGAGGTGCATGGTGGTACTGTAGTCCCAGACAGTGGTGTTGTGAGGGGGTGCATGGTGGTACTGTAGTCCCAGACAGTGGTGTTGTGAGGGGGTGCATGGTGGTACTGTAGTCCCAGACAGTGGTGTTGTGAGGGGGTGCATGGTGGTACTGTAGTCCCAGACAGTGGTGTTGTGAGGAGGTGCATGGTGGTACTGTAGTCCCAGACAGTGGTGTTGTGAGGGGGTGCATGGTGGTACTGTAGTCCCAGACAGTGGTGTTGTGAGGAGGTGCACTGTTTACCTGTCCTCCTCGGTGGTTTCCTCCGGCGGCTGTCTGAGACAGGGCAGAGAGTCCGGCTCCTGTGTGTCTACTGTCTACACTGGAGACATTCTTACCCTGATATCACTGCCCTGCGCCCAACAAAGATGTTGAAAGCCCATATTGAAACAGGGCTGGGAGGGAGGGAAGGAGGGTGGAGGGAAGAGGGGAGGGAGGGAGAGGAGTTAGATGGACTTGCCTCATAAATCTGCTGTCGTCAGTTGGCCGGAAGCCTTGGTGTATCTTGAGTGTAGAGAGAGAGCGAGCAGGTGTGAGCTGTGTGTGTGTCTGTGTGTGTGTGTGTGTGTACACAGTGTACAAGGGGAGTTACTGACTGTGGAAAACACTTAGCGAGGGTAATATTTGTAGTGCATACCCTTGTGAGATATATATCAAGAGACACTGTTTATGTTTTGGGCGGCTTATTTTCAGGGTAATCTGTGTATCTCGCAACTGTGCAAGAAAAAGGGTTTAGTTTTTGTAGCCGTGGCCCCTTGTCTTTTTGTCCTCGTATCTCGGCGGATCACTGGGCGATAAGGAGGGGGGGGGGGGGTGGTGAGGGGAAGGAGGAGGGGGGAGGAGATCAGTGACTTCAAAGCGGCATGGCAGCATTCTCCCGGCCCGGCCTGTTTACTCTGCTCAGTGGAGTCTGCATTCCTGCCTCTCATTTTTCCATGGCATTCCAAGAGGAGCTCCGTGCTCCTGGCTGTGTGCCGAAGGCTCAGCGACCCCCCCCCCCCCCACACACACACACACACACACTAACCCACACCCCCACCTCCCATATCCCCTCGCCGCCGCCATTAAAGCGAGTCGGAGCCAGCCCTGCACACGCAGCACCCCAGCAGGGTGCTGGGGGGGGGGGGGGGGGGAGGGGTAGGGTCACATGCACTAGGGCGCCACGGGAGACCAGTTAGGGAGGAGGAAGAGGAGGGGAGGGGGGACATAGTGTTATGCTTGGGTGCTCTCCTCCTCTTCATCCTTCCTCCTCCTCCTCCTCTTCCCTGCCTGCTGTTCTATAAACAGGGCCAGCCGATATTCACAAATCGACTGAAGAACTGTCTACTGCTGGAATGGTTGTGTTTCATGTCAGCTAGCGTGGGGCGGCGTACCTTCCGCGGCACCATGAAACGTTGTGAAAATAACAATTTAGCTTCTAATTAGAAGCCACATAGGGGGGACGTCCTCTTCTGATTTGGTTTCTGTGTATTTATGCCAGGGTTGTCAAGGACGTTGTCTGAAGCCTGGCCACGCTCACATGCCGAAAGAACAACAAGACCATCCAGGCTTTCATTTAGGCTCTGTTTAATCACCCTCCGCCTGTTATGACTGCCTCTCTCCTCTGCTTGGCCAGGGTGATTATGGGTTTCCCTGCGGAGCGTGGGGATGGAGGGAGACCCTGAGTCAGGGAGAGGCAGGCAGAGGCAGGCAGAGGCAGGCAGAGGCAGGCAGAGGCAGGCAGAGGCAGGGAGAGGCAGGGAAGGAGGGAGAGGCAGGGAGAGGCAGGGAGAGGCAGCGAAGGAGGGAGAGGCAGGGAGAGAGCTCATGTGAAGGAAGACGTCAGCGCCTCAGACCAGGCGGCTGTGTTCTCCTCCCACGCCCCCTCTTCTTCTTCTTCCGGTAGCTGCACTCGCCTCCAAGGCTCGGGATTGCCAACGCCCGTGACGGTGTTCACTTCTACACCGTGCCGTACAACAAGTCGTATTTGACGCCGTTTTCAGGCCTAGCATTGGTCGATAACTTCCTTATTAGATGGATGGAGCAGCGGAAACTGAAAAGCCTGTGAGATCAAGTGGGATGGTGTGAGTTGACGGGTCCAGTCCAATAGAAACCTGATCTCGTCAGTCTCCAAATGAGAGGCAGAGCCGGAGCATTCCACATTAGGGCCTGGATCCCCCAGACAGTCTGCCTGGCTCATGTAAACCCTCCCCCCAGACCTGAACCTGCCTCTGGGCAGAGCTGGAGCCGTCGGAGGGAAAGTCTCAGACTGTGAATCATAGGAGATCTATATTTCCACCCTCTCCCTTCTCTGGGAGATGAACACGTGAAGCTGGGCTGGTGGAGCTAGATGGCGTGTGTGGCGCCTGCTGCTTTGGGAGGGCGGTCCGCGAGTGGACCTCCACCGTTCCCGTTGGGGAGTCAGGTGGCTGAGCGGTGAGGGAATCGGGCTAGTAATCCAAAGGTTGCCAGTTCGATTCCCGGTCATGCCAACTGACGCTGTGTCCTTGGGCAAGACACTTCACCCTACTTGCCTCGGGGGGAATGTCCCTGTACTTACTGTAAGTCGCTCTGGATAAGAGCGTCTGCTAAATGACTAAATGTAAATGTTCCCAGCCGATCCTCTGTGCTTGTCCACGACCCCTCCCATGAAAAGAGAGACGTGTGGGAGACGGGGCGTACAGATGGCGGGGTCACTTGGGCTGGGCTGAAGGAGCAGCCTGAGGAGAAGGAAGGGGAAGGATTTGATTTCCTGTTCACGTACGGCTACGAACTTTGACCGATCTTAAAAAAAAAAAAAAAAAAAGAAGAAGAAAAAAAAAGGTATTGCAGGAAAGAGGGGTTATTGTGAAAGTGCTTAATCCCCCAAATAAAAGAGGGTCATTAAAAGCACGCCCGACAGCCCATCATTTTATTTTATTTTTTATGTGGACGTGTGTAAAAAATGCACCTGTCTCTCGTTAAAGGGTAATGTATTGAACCATGCGTGTCATCTGCCTTAAGAGGGAGGTGCTTGGAGGTCGCTGTGGACTGACTGTACCCAGCAGTGATGTCAGGCTGGGGCTTAGGAGCCTGGGGCTGCAGACTGAGCAGCTGGACTGGGGGCCGAGTGCAGACCTAGACTGCTAACCAGGGGTACACTGAACCCCCCCCCCTCCCCCTTCAGGGTGGCACCAGGGCCTGGGCTCTGGAGCAGTGCATGCTGGGTCATGGTGCGTTGGCACATGGGCGTCTGGTGTGATGTGGCCGGTGGTTAGGGCTTTTTTAAGGGAGAGGAGGTGGCACAGTGCGGCAGGGGGAGAGCGCTCCAAAGGCAAGGCTGGTCACAGACGGCATGTTCCTCAGATCCACCCAGTTGGAGCTGCAACGTTTTCCATATGCCTGCCTGCCTGCCTGCCTGCTCGCTGCTGCTCCCTCCCTCCTCTACCCCTCTCCCCCCGATCCCCTCCCTCCCCCTACCCCGCTCCTCCAACCATCCCTCCCCCCACCCCCACCTCCTCCTCCCTTCAGCTCCCTCAGACAGATTTCTTTGGAACGGGTCACATGATTTAAGAGGTCTCTGAAGTTTCCCCTTTCCCCCACATAGTCTCACAGTGCCCCCCCCCCCCCCCCCGCCCCCGCCCCCTCATCCCCCTGCGCCGAAAGGGCCAGGAGAGGGCTTGAGCGACAGTGATTGACACGCGGAGATGAGGAGTGTCACGCGGTGATGTAGTGGAACCTGAGGCCAGGGGAGGCCGAGGGGAGGCAGAGGGGAGGCAGAGGGGAGGCCGAGGGGAGGCCGAGGGGAGGCAGAGGGGAGGCAGAGGGGAGGCAGAGGGGAGGCCGAGGGGAGGCCGAGGGGAGGCCGAGGGGAGGCCGAGGGGAGGCAGAGGGGAGGCCGGGCAGGAAGCCTGGAGGACGTGAGGGCCCCGTGTCTGAGGAAGAAGGATCACCGCAGCACTAACAAACTCACGGTTACTGAGCCCGGGACCTTGTGTTGACAGGGAAGCTCTGTGTTTACGTTAACCTAGAGCTTTGAAATAGATAGCTTGGCTTCAGCCCGGGGCTGGTGGAGTGTTCATTGAGTGTGGGTGTTTGTGTGTGTGTGTGTGTGTGTGTGTGTGTGTGTGTTTGTGTGTGTGAGAGAGAGAGATATGGGAGTAGGGGTGAACGGGACTGAACCTGTGGTAGAACCGATTGGAGGACACAGGTCACCATCGGCAAGGTGTCTCCATGACAATGTGCATGTCATTGACACACTGGACAGAGGGGGTCAGTGGAAATACAGACAGGCCGTTTAGGTCTGTCATTCCTCAGTCCGTGGACATGTGGTCGTGTGTTTCCCCTGGAGCTCCACAGCGTGAAGCAGCCCCCCACGCCCTCTGAAGGTTCTTCCCGGCCTAGCTACACACGTCCCCCGCGCACTAAACAAGGACGCTCTGGGGATCTTGATGAATTTGGAACGGTTGAATCTGGGTTTTCTCCACAATGAGTTTGACCTTGAATAGGGACAGTGCTCCTGCTCTTATCTCCTGCCCCGCGCATGTGTGTAATGTCAGTGGGTGTAATGTCAGTGTGGGTAATGTCAGGGGAGTCAGGTGGAGTCAGGTGGCTGAGCGGTGAGGGAATCGGGCTAGTAATCCGAAGGTTGCCAGTTCGATTCCCGGTCATGCCTACTGACGTTGTGTCCTTGGGCAAGGCACTTCACCCTACTTGCCTCAGGGGGAATGTCCCTGTACTTACTGTAAGTCGCTCTGGATAAGAGCGTCTGCTAAATGACTAAATGTAAATGTAATGTCGGGTACTCTTCGTGGACTACAGTGATGGCTGCTGCTGTGGGCAGGCTAGTCAGGAGCCAGGTTGAGCTGGCGCTGACTGTTACCCTGACCCACTCTGACGTTTAGCCTCAGTAGAAGGTCTGGCATGTTTCAAACATCAAAGTTGAACACAGTAAACTGCGAATGGTGACTGTAATTATATGATAAGGTAATAAAGACCACTGCTCCCTCAGTGTCTGTGTGCAGTGTGTGCAGTGTGTGTGCAGTGTGTGTGCAGTGTGTGTGCAGTGTGTGTGCAGTGTGTGTGCAGTGTGTGTGCAGTGTGTGCAGTGTGTGCAGTGTGTGTAGTGTGTGTGTGTGTGCAGTGTGTGTGTGCAGTGTGTGTGTGTGTGCAGTGTGCGCAGTGTGTTCATGTGTGTGCGAGCGTGAGCGAGTTGGCCCACTTTTTTTCCTGGGGACGCAGGCAGGTCAGTGGTGCAGTAATGCGTGTCCCTGTGACTGTCCTCGCAGCCCCTCTGCTGTCCTGGCTGGGCTTGCTGCCTGTGGCACCCCCTGCTGCCTGATCGCCGCAACTGCACCTACCCCTATTCATCTGATTGTGGGATCTGGCCCAGACCTATAACACTGTACTTGTAATCACAGCAGAATCATTATTAAGGGTGTCTCACTAGAAACTTGCTTAGCGAGTGTCTTCCGGAAGACACTCACATCACTGGTGATGTTCGTTGTTAAAAGTGTTGTTTGTTGAAAGTGTAACATGTGATGTGTGTCTCGCCGGCGCTGTCCTCTGGCTCGGCCTTGCGGTTCTTTCTTCTCTTTATAATCCCTTCCTCAGAGCACAGAGACAGCCTGCCCGACCCCAGCTCATTCTCCTAGGAGCTCAGGGAACTACTTTAAGAAAGCGCCTTGGCAGATTCAAGGCTGCTGGTGATTATTCTGGCCTCATTATGGTGTCGTGTTTCCCCCAAGTCATTCAGTGTGGTTACGGCTACTGGATATTGGGCTGACGCTCTCAGTGGGGCGGGGGGGGGGGGGGGGGGGGGGCGGCAAGTCTGACGCACCTCTTGTTTTGACAACGCCAAAGCGGTGATGTCTTCTGTTTCTTTGCATTTGTAAGGAAAGGCAATAGCTGCAGAAGCCTCTCTTTCAGAGGCATATTTGTATGTATTTGTCCTTGGATTCCTTGACTTGCAATACTGGGTGATGCACTGTAACCTTGACGATGGAGTCGCCTACTACTGCACAAACCATGGTTTGATGTTTATGGTTTATCGGTAAAAGCTTTCATTAAGAGAACTTAATTGTGGATCATATTTACTTTTGCTATAGATGTAAATCACTTGTGATGAACATTCCAATGTTGTCTATAATGATGATTTATTGTAGGGCAGTGTGTGTTTGCATGCGTGTGTGTCTGCGTGTGTGTGCGTGTAGGAGCTAGCTCCGGGTGACTGTTGGTCTGTGCTGTGGACACTCTTGACATTTGGAAAAGGATCCTGTGCCCCCCCCCTCCCCTCTGTGCCCCCCCCTGTGCCCCCCAGGAGGATCCCTGAGTTTGAGCCCCTTGCTCCCTCCACGGTGTTGAGTTACTACCCCTGCAGGCTCGCTGCTCACACACACACACTGCACATTTCAGAAACTCCAAGACTTCCTATGGACATAGTACCTTTCTAATGCACATTACTAATGAATAATCTCCCCCCCACACACAGACACACACACACACAAACAGGAAGGGGACATGAAATTCAGTGTTCAGGGGAAGTGTTAGTGTTTTAACTTGTCTAATCATCTCAGTCTCATTGTGCTTGTGTCTATTAGCCGAGACTGGCCTGAGAGACTGGCCTGAGAGACTGGCCTGAGAGTCTGGCCTGAGAGACTGGCCTGAGAGACTAGCCTGAGAGTCTGGCCTGAGAGACTAGCCTGAGAGACTGGCCTGAGAGACTGGCCTGAGAGACTGGCCTGAGAGACTGGCCTGAGAGACTGGCCTGAGAGACTAGCCTGAGAGTCTGGCCTGAGAGACTGGCCTGAGAGACTGGCCTGAGAGACTGGCCTGAGAGACTGGCCTGAGAGACTGGCCTGAGAGACTGGCCCAACTTCAGACACACTAGCAGTAACTCCCCTAGTCCTCTCTGCTTTCATCCCTTCCTTAATCCACTCAGAAGATTATGACCTTTTAATCCAGCCTCCGGTGTGTGTGTGCGTGTGCATGTGCGTAGAGACTCAGGTGTGTGTTTGGTGGTGAGTCTGGCCCTACAGCCGGGCCTGTTGTACCAGGCTCAGAGATAAAGAGGGAGAGAGAGCGCGAGAAAGAGGGAAAGACAGAGTGCGTCCATCAGATTGAAGAGCCCAGCTGTGACTGGCTGAGGCATTCTGTTGACTGGCTTCCCAGCTTCCAACTGGGTTGGAACTCAGAACGCAGGCCAGGTCAGCGAACACATATTTTGCCTGTGTGTGTGTGTGTATTTGTGAATGTGTGTGTGTGTCTGGACATGTGTGTGAGTGGTGCTAGAGGCTGAAGGCTGGGTTAGTAGAATTCTTCCTTGACGTACACTAACTTGGCAGGCTTTCCAGGGCTTCTTTGAAACGGCTGATCCACCCCCCCCCCCCCCACACACACACACAGATTTACATGATAGAGGAGCCACATGCTGTACATGAATTCCTTTCATCTCCAAATGAACTAGGTGGCTCACTTTGAACATTTCGACAGTTTGTGCAGTATTTCCCCAGGCGAGGTTTGGCGGGTGGAGCGGGGCAGTAACTGAACGTTAGTCTGATGAGAGGTGCCCTTCGGATCGCTCCTGTAACGCACTCTGACATAAATGCCTGGTCCTGAATCCTGGCAGCAGAGGAACAAGAACGCCCCCTGCGCCATTCACCCCTCACCCCACCCACCCCCCTCACCCCTCAACCGCCCACCCCTCACCCGCCCACCCCTCACCCCACCCACCCCCCTCACCCCTCACCCCATCCACCCCCCCTCACCCCTCACCCCTAACCCCATCCACCCCCCTCACCCTTCACCCCCCCCCCATGATTATTGGCAGTTGAAAAAAGAAGAGAGAAGAGCCACAAGGCAAAGGGAGGGAAAAATGATTGACTTCTCACCACAGCTACTATTTACATAGACTTTTTTTCCTGCTTGTGTGTTTGTTTTCGAGACTGTTAGATTCTTCCCTTGGAGTATTTTTGGGGGGCAGAGTTTGATGGAGCTGGAGAAAAATGTCTTTAATCGTGGCTACAAAGGACTGGGAGGACATCTCCGGCCTTTACACAGATATACACAGAGGAGTGACCATTGTTAACAGACTAGAGGGAACTGTTTGTGCGCCCTGCGGTTTCTAGTCCCTGTGAAATGGAGACTCAGTGATTCTGGTTCCCAGGCCCCTTTTTTTCTCAGGCCCGTACAAAAACCATATGAAGATGTTTCAGTCTGTCAGCCGTTTATACTCCAACACAGTCTGCTGCTGACTGGCCAATGTTACTAACAGGGACATGTGGACACTGTTCACGGTCTTCTGATTGAAAACAGAGATGGCGTATCTATAAAAGAAGATAATACCTAGTCTTGTAAGCAAAGCTGACACTAACAACATGTTGTCAGATATGGGGTTTACAGTGCCTCTCTGTCTGTCTCAGACACTGACTAGACAAGACTGAATCCTCATGTTAAATTCAATGTCTATTATTGAGTATTTTTCACTAGTTGCAAATTATTTCCAAACTTTTGCATGTCAAGGTGGAATATAGACCCAAAGGAGATATTGTTAGAAGACTGCATGACATAGAAAACATTAGACAAGTCCCATGAAATCAGTTTGGCAGAAGATCTATCGACAGAAGAATACTTTTTACATTTTCCCTCAACCTATAGTATGGCAGGGTGTGGTGATGGCGGCAGTGAATAGTAAGGTCATTTTTATTCTTTTTTAATTTATTTTTTGATTGCGGCCAAGTTCCGCTGTGGGTCTTTAATTTTAGCCTAGTAAACGTGGACTGGTAAAGCAGCTGGCAGGGTAGCATGCAGGCCAGACCAGATAAGGCCAAGCCAGAGGTAGCATGCAGGCCAGACCAGGCCAAACCAGACTAGAGGTAGCATGCAGGCCAGACCAGGCCAAACCAGACTAGAGGTAGCATGCAGGCCAGACCAGGCCAAACCAGACTAGAGGTAGCATGCAGGCCAGACCAGGCCAAACCAGACTAGAGGTAGCATGCAGGCCAGACCAGGCCAAACCAGACTAGAGGTAGCATGCAGGCCAGACAAGGCCAAACCAGACTAGAGGTAGCATGCAGGCCAGACCAGGCCAAACCAGACCAGGCCAGACCAGAGGGTCACCTTTCTTCCACACACCAGACCTGGCCAGCTTGTGCCTCTTACATGGACCCAGTTCTGGAATCTAGACAACACCCATGTGTCGGCATAGTGGTAGCTTTAGCTTAGCATAATGCTCACCATCCAGCTACAGAGTTTTACTGGTATTTTTATTATCACTCCTGTAATTCTCAGTGAAGGATAGGTGTGTATGTGTGTTTGTATACAGTGTGTGTGTGTGTGTGTTTGTATATGTCTACAGTGTGTGTTTCCAGCTGTGCAGTTCAGCTAGAGCACACTGTCCCCCTCAACCATAACAACTTTCTGTAAATACTGTACAACATGCTAGCTGAAGAAACCGGGACTCGTTTTGTTGTTGAGTTTGTTTCGGGGACGCAGCAACCGTAAAGGCCTGCAGTTGTTAGGGTTAGAGTCCAAACCCTCTGCTGACTTTTTGGCCTGTGAGTGCAAGCTGTTCTTTAATCATCAATGTTGTTGTTTTCATAGTTGCGTTGCCAACACGCCATACTCCGTTCTATCATATTAATCATTCGGGGCACGTGTATCTTCGGTTCACTCCTTCGTGAACTGGACCCACCCATGCGTGAGGTGGTTAACTGGGATGTTTTTCTCTCTCTCCTTCTCTCCCTTTCTATGTCTCTCATCCCTCCTCTTCTCTGCTCTCTCCCCTCCCTCTCCTCTCCTCTCTTCTCAGTCTCTCTCTCTCCTTCTCTCTGCTCTCTCCCCCCTCCTTCTCCCTCTCCTCTCAGTCTCTCTCTCCCCTTCTCTCTCTTTCCCACTATGATGGACACACACGAGCCCTGCGTGATGCATGACGTCAGTCCGTCTCGACTGGGGTGCCAGCTGTTGATGTCACCCCTGGGCCTTTTTAATTTAGGGATTTCCGCTTGGGTGAGACGAGGGGGAGTCCTGTGACCTCAGGCCACAGCCACATGAAGAGGCCTGTGGACTAGGCTGGGCTGGGCTAGGCTGGGGCGGGCTGGGAGGAGCCAGGGTGGGCTGGGTTAGGCTGGGTTGGGCTGGGCCAGGGTGGGTGAGGGTGGACTGGGCCAGGCTAGCCTGTGCTGGGGTGGAGTGGGCTGGTCCGGACCGGGCTAGAGTGAACTAGGCCGGCAGGGTGGGACCAGGTTGGGTGATGTGAGAGGAGAGTGTGGGTGCAGCTGAGAGAATGATGAGTTGTAATGAGGCTTAAGTATGAGTTTCCTCACACACACACACGGTGGCATCCGTGCGTCTCCACCCCTTGGTGATGTCATGGGGGACAGGGTGGCTTCCTCGAGTTCCGTGCGACCAGCTCGCGGCGGCGGCACTGACAAACACGGCTGTCACCCCTCAAACCCTTAAACACAGCCTTTCACCAACCATCCAGTCCTTGTCAGAAGGCATCAAATAAGAAACCCTTATTCCTTCGGTACTCAGGGATCTGAATAGAGAACATCCTAACCTCCTCGCAGTTCATTCTGTGCTGATGCCGAGGGGGCATTCCAGGCCTCAGAGCCACACCTGACAGGCCGCGTGTCATTCTGTAGGTGGTGTATTTTGTTTTACGGCCCACTGTAAACCAGGCGGCTTGGCTTGACACCTTTTCCATAGATTTATTTCTGTAGCCTGTGATAAGGGGAGCTGTTAGTCAAATCGGCGCCCACATATGAAGGAAGTGTTGAATACATCAACCGTACGCCATCGATATAGAGAGACAGAAGCAGGCAGAGTGAACCAGCACGGCATCCTTTAATGGTGGGACACGGAGGTTTGGTCTCCTCGTTCGTGCTCCTCACACAGAAGTTCTTGCCCTGCTGGCGGGGTCACCTCAACCTTGTGCCATCATGTACACAGTGTGTCTACTCCCACGGTGCAACGACGTGACGATGTCCCCCAGCGCCGGTGATGAATGTGTTGCGAGGATGTGATGTGAGTGCTGAGCGTGGTGGTGCCAGGGCCTCCCTGACGGTGTGTCTCTCTCCTGTCTCCCCGTGTCCTAGTCGCACCCTCTGTCCCTGTGCAACGCCAGCGAGGACGAGCGCCAGGAGAGCGACTTCATCACCATCGTCAAGCTGGAGCACAAGGTTCCCCGGTGTCAGTCTCTGATCAGCAAGGTGAGACGCTCGCACACACACGCACACACAGACACACGCACACACTGCTTTTTTGTTGTGCCAAGGGTAGAGGATCCTTGGGACCACAACCCCCCCCCCCCCCTCCCCCCGCCTACTTGAAAAATGACCCCATGTGCTTTTGAATAGAGATCTGGCCAGATAGCGGCTTGGCTCTCTCTCTCTCTCTCTTTGGCCCCACCACGCTCTCTTAGATCTAGACTTAATGGAGGAGGCTTAGAGGAATCGTTGGCAGGTCTTGAATGTGATAGCAAGGATGCTGGCGATGGCTGTGATGTTCCCGGGACAGGGCCCCGGTCTGGCAGGGGTTTCTGTCCTGCTATGTGCCCGTGGCACAGCGCCCCTGCTTCCTGGCTCTGGATGTGAGGGCCGGGAGGCTCCAGCTGTCCCTGCCTGTATCTTGACCAGCAGGAGCACGCAGTTGTCGCTCCCTGTCTCGGCCTCTGCACGGCCAGGACAGATGCAGCTCCAGTGGCCAGGCTCTGGGCCTGTGTGCTCGCTCCTCTTATCTACAGTGTGCACACTGCAGCTCGAAGCCAACCAGGAGCAATACATCTTAAGGATTAGGCATGAAATAGGTTCTATCATACAATTATTTCCACTTTTTTTATTTATTGAATCTCTCAAACTTTTCAGTGTAATTGAGTTACTCAACCTACTTTACAGTCCTTAAAGATGAAGTCCTTCCACCCCCTCTGCTGTTCCTACTGGGTTTACTGAGGAGCAGGTGGTGAAGGACTGTCCCTCTAACCCATCTCTAAACTGCTTTGAATAAATCTTTATTGGCAACTTTTTGTTGTGCCCTAAACACAACACTCTGTCTTGCCCTCATGCTAAAGCGCCCTCGAACAAAAGCTGTATCCACCGGCAGCCTCTCTGTCCTGGCAGATAGGCCTGGAGATCAGGGAGAGATCTGTCTTGTTGTTTTGGTGTAAGTCTGGAAAGTATGTGTTGCTATAAACTGTGCTCCAGCCACCTGCGTCCTTGTTTTCCTTTGTGAGATTCGAAGGCTTCAGGTTTTTTTCTGGCCCATTTCAAAGGTATTTTGCATCTGCAGAATAGTTTGCAGGATGGGATTTGAAAGGAGTATGAATGAAATGTGGATGCACGGTCTAGTCCAGGTTTGGCCAGCATCGACCTCATGTTCCAGATCAACTTGTTTACAGGGTGGCCCCTCCCACACATCGACAGATACTCAGACGGCCACAGCGGCCTCATGTTGCACCACACGCAGCTCAGAATAGACCTTTAAGCAAACAAAGTCAAACTGAGACTACAGAGGATAAGGTTTCATTGTTGTCCTGTCTGTTTTTATTTTGGTTTTCCGACTTTCCTATCCCTGGCGACATGGCGCAGGCCAGGGACATGCCAGATTCCTTTCCCGATTTGTGGCGACTTTTCACCCAAACGTCCTCTAACCTTCGTTCCGCGGCCTGGACTTGACGGTTCTTCTGAGGCACTCTGAAAGCCAGCGTTGGGGGAGATTACAGACCTCTCATTATAATCAGATATGATCTCTCAAGGACTGCGTTCTCTTCTAAATGTAAATCTCGCTGACACAGCATATTTACCCACCGTGTAGAAAATAGCTGTCGTTGTGCAGTGCTCTTCCTCTCGTCTCAGTCCATGTCTTCTCCCGGAGATGCTTTCTAGGAGGTACAGTAGGTCTCTGGAGCTTTAGTACGTTACATTTACATTTAGTCATTTAGCAGACGCTCTTATCCAGAACGACTTACAGTAATTAAAGGGACATTCCCCCGAGGCAAGTAGGGTGAAGTGCCTTGCCCAAGGACACTACGTCATTTTGCACAGCCGGGAATCGAACCGAAATTCGATTCTGGCTGTGTAGTACAACACATAGGAGTTTGAAAGATGACTGTGTATTTGTTTTTGGGGCCGGGTCTAAGCCAGGGTCATACTACCTAGTAACAGACCTCACGGAGCTCTACTACCAGGAAATCTAACATAATCTACACTGTTTTGTCCTGTGGTCCCAGACCCAGTACCCAAACAATATGACCGTAGACTATAAAAGATTCCCAGGAAATATCCATAACAACCAGTTGGCCTTGTCCTAGCAACAGTTTGTCTATGAATGAATGAATGTTTTGCCTTGTAGACACAGTGGAACTGCATGGACTGAGAATGTTTTGGAGCCAAAGCGTGAGCTTTCTCAGTTTAGCCACAAAGCTCTGTTGTATGAAACAGCAGGTAGAAGAGAACATCCCTCTGAAAGAACCACTCAGAGCTCTCAGAACGTTCCGGGCCTTTGGTCCGTGCCCGGGCTTGTCAGCTCCCATAGAATGTGTTTCTTATTGATTCACCTCTTCTAAGATGAAAGGATTTCTAGCTTGATTGTACAGTAATCCTGGTATAAAAGCAGAGCGCTGTGTGTATGTGTTTGCACACCGGCTTGTTTGTGTGTATCGATGCTACGGTGTGTGTGTGTGTCTCAGGGAGGTCACAGGAAGAGGAGCCCGGGTGACAGGAAGTGCTAGAAAACAGGGGAAATCCGTGGAAGGAGTAATAAATCAGGACCCCCATGACAGTGTTTTTGTCTTCTCCTCTGATAGTTACCATGGTGTGTGTGTGTGTGTGTGTGTGTGTGTGTGGTAGGGAGGTGACATTGACCTCAGGCTGTTCCTGTCTGGTGTTGTGGAGGCTGAGTAAGGGCTGGCAGCTCAGTGTGCTTCTGGCCTGTTTTCCTCCAGTAGCTAAGGTCTAACGTCTAGAACTCAGGGGAGAGGAATCAAGACAGAACGCTGGGGAACATCTGGAAAACAGGGCCGATTCGAGCTTCGAGGGAAATGCAAAAAGCAGCAGGTACACACTCTGACATCTCGGAGTGAAATGTTTCGGTGCGAAGCAGAGTCCTGGATCGTCTTTGATTTTTCCTCTGAAAGAAATCCATCAGTTGGAGACGCCTTCCTAGAAAACCGTTATCAATGATTCCCCGTTGATTTGTTGTTCCTGTAAGCCACTCTCTTCCTTTTGGGTTACAAAGCCCGCTCCCTTCCCCCAGAATGGAGACAGGGCTTTCTCAGCAGGTCACCAGAGATGTTTAAAGCAGACAGCAGTTCTGTGGCATCGCCCTGGTGTGCTGACCCCTCACTGACAGCCCCGTCCACCCCCTGTCTGGTCCTGTCCTGGCTCCGACTTCTCCTGGCCCCCCTCTCAGCTCTCCTCCAGATGCACCCCCCCCCCCCCCCCTCCCCGGCCTGCCATATGGACGCACCACGGCCCAGAACTACTTTATGCACCTTCGGTTCCTTTTTAAAACCTTTCAGGCATACTGAAAAACACAGAAAGAGAGAAACGGGGAGCGGGGGAGAGAAAAGCCCGCCCTGAAAAGAAAAAAAAAACGTTTGACCGCAGAGATCTGAAATTGCCTTTGCATACACCTGTATGAAAGGATAGGAAACCATGTGGTGGGACCTACAGGGTCTGTTTTTCCTGTTTCTACCTTGTTTAGTATGAGGTCAAGATAACAGTGCCCTTCTCTTCCCCACTCCCTCAGAGAGTGCGCTGTGTGTCATCTCCGCTTTCATGTATCAAGCCTTTCCCTCCTTGTGTATTCGTCTGACTGAAACGTTTGTCTGACTGTGTTGACCTCACTATCAAGTATTAGACCGTATGAATGAAATGAATGGGGAGTATTGTGCACTGCCAACCACCTCGAATATTTCTACTGTTGTTACCCCGAGCTGTTGAGAGAAGCTGTTTTGCTTGAGCTTTTTCAAACCCCTTCCACCCTGGGCGATGCATGCCTTCCATTCTCTCTATAGAAAGGGAAGGTTTAATAACTAATCACCTTTTTATGTGTGTGTGTGTGTGTGTGTGTGTGTATGTGCATCTGTGTGTCTGTGTTTCTGTGTGCGTGTGTGTGTGTGCATGCGTGCGCCGGACCCCAGTGTGCCTTTCTTCCTCCATTTCCTCTGTTTCTAAAGTTAAACTGAGCTCAGCTGCACATGGAGCTCCAGGGGCCCGGAGTGTTTAACGGCAGCTTTGCTGTTAACTGACAGGCTGATTGATTCTCCTCTCATATCAGCTTTCCAGAGGCTGTGAGTGTGTTCATGCGGTAGGTAGGTAGGGAGGTCGGTAGCTAGGTATCACAGTACAGTAAGCAGCAGGGGAGGAGGTATTTTCCCGACCCAGTGCCTCTGTCTCTCCCGCTGCCTCCATAAGGTTTACGAGCTGATATTATCAGGGAAGCGCCGGCAACACTCATAGGCCTTTTGATAAAGCAAAACAATGGAGACCTTTGTGGAGGCCTTCCCCCCTATCCACCATCATTCACACACACACACACACACACACGGGTACACACACAAACACACGTGCGCACGCACATATACGCGAGTACACGCACACACTGGTACACCCACGTACACATGCGCGCAAGTGCACAGAGACACACCAAACACACACGCACGCTGCCAACATCAGCTGCAGTGTTCTCCACAGTGAGCCTCTCCACGGTGCCAGAAGAACAAAGTATTCCAACAATGTGGAGGAAGGAGGAGCAGGCTGGGGCCTGTGGTTTCGGGGAGGAGGTGAGGTCAGCCTGCAGTGCTGCTGCTGCCCTGCCTGGGCTAACCTGCTCCCTGCCAGGGGCATCAACCTGACCCTAGCCTCCTCACTCCTGCTGCTGTCCGCCATGCCTGTCGGGCCTGTCACGCTAGCATGCTAGCTCTGGGGATTCTGTGGAGAGGAATTTGGGAAACGTTTCGAGATGAACTCAAATGATTGTTGGCTAGCTGAGTTGGATGTTGTTGACATTGTCGATTTACATAGCTTAAACTAACTGTGTTTCCTTTGGCATACAGAACTTTCGTTGGTCAGTTTTTTTTTATTCCAAAAGCCACCCAGACAGTCATCCAGTGTTTATGCTTTTGTGAGAAGGACATTTGTGTGTGTGCTTGTGCGTGCGTGCGTGCGTGTGTGTATAAAAAAGTGTGTGTGAAGACCAGTGTAGGTTAAACCGTGGTAGTGAGCACACACGCAGGCGATACAGTAAACAATATTTGTGCCATCGGGCTGTCTAGAGGGCGTGCTGTGTTCCTCTGTGAAGAGCAGGATCCAGTTGTCGAGGCTCTCTCTGAGGCATCTGCTGCGTTTGAAGTCCAAGGCCAGGCGCGCGGGACGATAAGTCTTCCGCTGTCGTCACGGAGACTGCCGAGTGCATTCCCGTGGGAACAGGCCAGAGGATACTACAAGGGGAGTGGCAGCTATGTCACTGAAGTCCACATCTAGCCTCAGTGACACGTGGGTCCCCGTTTGATTCATCTACTCACATCCAGGCAGGAAGAAATGATCACCCACAGTTGTGTAATTATACACATCATCAGGTCCATGTTTCTGTATTGATTTCCGGGGAGCAACAGAAGTGGTGGTGTTGGTGCCTAAGGTGTGCTGTTCCTCCAGTCAGCCCCTCCCTCGGTGACTCACACTTCCCTACGGTCCTGGATCCTTGGCCGTGACCCAGCGATGGCCCCAGACCCCAGGCGCACACAGCTCCTCAGGAGAATGAACTCAATCGGATTTAATCGCTGCATCCAAACTATGTGAAAGCCTCCAGTGAGGAGTGCTGTGATGTGAGGCCCAGTGAGGAGTGCTGTGATGTGAGGCCCAGTGAGGAGTGCTGTGATGTGAGGCCCAGTGAGGAGTGCTGTGATGTGAGGCCCAGTGAGGAGTGCTGTGATGTGAGGCCCAGTGAGGAGTGCTGTGATGTGAGGCCCAGTGAGGAGTGCTGTGAGGCCCAGTGAGGAGTGCTGTGATGTGAGGCCCAGTGAGGAGTGCTGTGATGTGAGGCCCAGTGAGGAGTGCTGTGATGTGAGGCCCAGCCCTCAGTCCCCAGGCGGCACCGAGTGCTGAATGAACGCAGCCTCGGCATGAAGAGAGGGCAAACTTGTTGCTTTCCTTAATTACAGACTTTGTTTTGCAATGCCTTTTTTTTCTCCTTTCTTCTTCCCCTCGCTCGCTGCTACGACTACTGTAGGAATAACAGTGTGGATGAGGACAAGGGGCCCTTGCTGTCACTTTATACCTGAGTCGGCCGTCTGGCTGTCTCCCAGTTTTATAGCTATTGGAGGCTGGATGGCTGGAGGTGTGAGTTGGATATGTGGACCTGTCCTTCAGGCTGCGTTCTGGTGATGGCAAGAGGCCAGGGCATGAAAGTAAGGTCTAGCTGCAGGCCTGGCTGAGCTGTGGTGTACTGTACCTGGGGGGGGGGGGGATTAGAGAGCCGGGAGCAGGCTTCAACACAGGGCAGCTTTTAGTGAGGACCTGCCTGCTATTGTAGATGCAGAACAATGAGAGGAATACTTCAGGTTTCCCTCCTCAATGGGGAAGTGCATTCCTGGCTTTGTGGGGCTTCATAACAAGTGGAGCGGTATGCGTTTCGCCGCCGCCGCCGTTTCGGGCGGGGGGGGGGGGGGGGGGGGAGTATTTTCGCCGCTCAAAGTAAAGAGTCTGAGAGCAAGCATGCCTTCTGTTATTCCCATGTAATCTGCCTTTTCAGGTGTGCAGGTGGCATGGAGAGAGAGGAGATAGAAATCTGAGCGCGACTGATGGAGTAAGCTGTTTGTCTGAGAGGTGCTGGGAGGGGTGGGGGGCGTTGCAGGTGATGTTAGAGTGGAGGGGTGGCTTTAATGGGTGAAAAGGGTTTGTGTGTGGGTTGGGATGGGTCGACCTCGGGATTAGACGGCTGGGCGTACGGAACGTCTGGGTGGGGGTGGCGGGGGGATGGGCAGCGGTGAGCTCAACTCTGCGCTAAGGGGAGGCAGGTGCACGGGCGATCAACCTTTATGGATAGCTCCTACTTGAGGGGGGGGGGTCCTGTGAGGGTCAGTCAGCATGGAGCTGGCCAGTAGCTCTGCAGTGATCCAGCCTCCTCCCAGCCCCTGCTTCACCCCACACCGTGTCACCATGGCGATCCCCTGACCCCGGGGGAGTGGGAAGAAGGTGGGGGTGGATACAGGTCAATGCTAAACAGATGTCACCTTCAGGATCAGCATTGTTGCCATGCGCCAGTCCAGCAGGGAGCCTCAGAACGTACCGGAGCGATCAGTCCGTCGTCACAACGGAGCGATGACAGGGTGTACGTGAGACCCGTGTTTAGACGCGACGGAGAGTCGAGCTTCGCCACGGGAACTGAGCGTGCTGTATACAGTACATACATTTTATTTACGGAATTTTATTGCCAGTGTAGATTTCGGTTGCATGTTTGGAACGGTCAGGATGCAGTGCGAGAGGAAACATGTCTGTTCCATGGGCAGTGTGTTTAATCAGCCACACAGACAGCCTGCTCACTCTCTCTGTCGGTTACCGACAAAAACGTCCAACATACTGATTAGAACCTCTGGGTTTTTTTTCTCTTTTTTTTTTCTCAAAGGACCTGTACTGTGTCTCAGCCATGCATGCACACGTGTACCAAACACACACACACACACACACACACACACACACACACACACACACACACACACACGCGCACACACACACACACACACACACACACACACACGCAGCCTTTCCTTTCTGATCTTTACGACCTGTCAGTAAGTGTCTAATTTATGTTCACCACAGCCCCTCATTGGCAGCTTTATAATTGTCGCACATTAATATTCTGGGGCCCTGCCAGCACTCCTCCAGGCTCTCTCTCTCACACACACACTCTCTCTATCTCTCTCGCTCTCTCTCTCTCTCTCTGCCAGCACTCCTCCAGGCTCTCTCTCACACTCTCTCTCTCTCTCTCTCTCTCTCTCTCTCTCTCATACCCTGTATTTCATTTACATTCTCACTTCTTTTAGAGGAGATGGAACATGCTCCACCCCAGAGGTGTGTGCATGACTCTACAGATCATCAGCTAGCTCCAGTCTTGGACTTGCTGCCGTTGGTGCCTGATAAATATAGACTCGGAGGTGCTGAAATAGCTCATCAAAATCCTTCCTCAGATCTCCACGCATACAGCGAGAGGAATGTCTGCTTTTAATGGTCTCCTTTTGATTGCCTGCGTGTTCTGTACTTTTGTCTATAGATGAGTGACAGCTTGTTTGTTCTCTCTATCTCTCACGTGCACACACACACACACACAACTTCCCCCACTCTGTTCCCCCCCCCCCTTTTCCCCCCCTTCCTTGAGATGGTCCTGGATCAGCATTGCTAGCACATGAGAGGTGGCCGACGTGTCTGAAAGCACACCCCCTTTCCCCTCACTCTCACAGCAGTAGCTGCAGGACCGGTGGTGGCAGAGAGCAGGGCTTCTTCTGGTCTGCAGGCCGATTTGGGTTTGTTGACAGCACGACCACACGACTTCTAAATGCAAACAGTGAGACATCTTCAAAGCCAAGGAGCAGCAGGCACTTCTCGGAAAAGCTTGTGTGTGTGTGTGTGTGTGTGTGTGTGTGTGTGTGTGTGTGTGCGGCTTGTGTGTGCGTGTGTGTGTGTGTGTGTGTGCGGCTTGTGTGTGTGTGTGTGTGTGTGTGCGGCTTGTGTGTGCGTGTGTGTGTGTGTGTGTGTGTGTGTGTGTGTGTGTGTGTGTGTGTGTGTGTGTGCGGCTTGTGTGTGCGTGTGTGTGTGTGTGTGTGTGTGTGTGTGCGGCTTGTGTGTGCGTGTGTGTGTGTGTGTGCGGCTTGTGTGTGCGTGTGTGTGTGTGTGTGCGGCTTGTGTGTGCGTGTGTGAATATTTATGCGCGCTTGGATGTTTATCTGTTCTCTGAGCTCGGCTCCCCAGACTTGAAGAGGCTGCTCCTTGTATTTTGGAATGCAAAGTGTTTACGTCTCAAGGCGTTCATATTAGCGTGGCGCATCTCTCACTTGTCACTTCAAAGGGAGCGACTCGGGGTCAGGGTTTCGTCAGCCTGTCTTCAGCGCTCCGAGAAGACGAGCTGAGAAAAATGTTGCTCTAAATATAGGGCGCTGTGCCCAGATTACACACACACACACACTTACACATACACAGAAACAAAGATGGTGCCATTAAAGTAGATGTTAAAATGTTGTTATTAAAATACCTGAATCCCAACCGGTTTGTCCCATTAGAAGATACACCTCTAGCTGGTTTTGGTAGGCAGTAGTGCTTCAAGGCTGTGGTGGAGCTCGGGGGAGCAGCTGGGCTGGACTGGGTTGGGCTAGGCTAGGCTAGGCTGGGCTGGGCTGGACTTCGCTAATGTACTGTAGGATGGGTTAAGATGGCCTGGGTTGAGTTTAGCTGGACTGGGCTGGGCTATGCTAAAACATGGCTAAAGGCTGGGATGGGCTATGCTAAAACGTGGCTAAAGGCTGGGATGGGCTATGCTAAAACGTGGCTAAAGGCTGGGATGGGCTATGCTAAAACGTGGCTAAAGGCTGGGATGGGCTATGCTAAAACGTGGCTAAAGGCTGGGATGGGCTATGCTAAAACGTGGCTAAAGGCTGGGATGGGCTATGCTAAAACGTGGCTAAAGGCTGGGATGGGCTATGCTAAAACGTGGCTAAAGGCTGGGATGGGCTATGCTAAAACGTGGCTAAAGGCTGGGATGGGCTATGCTAAAACGTGGCTAAAGGCTGGGATGGGCTATGCTAAAACGTGGCTAAAGGCTGGGATGGGCTATGCTAAAACGTGGCTAAAGGCTGGGATGGGCTATGCTAAAACGTGGCTAAAGGCTGGGATGGGCTATGCTAAAACATGGCTAAAGGCTGGGCTGGGCTATGCTAAAACGTGGCTAAAGGCTGGGATGGGCTATGCTAAAACATGGCTAAAGGCTGGGATGGGCTATGCTAAAACGTGGCTAAAGGCTGGGATGGGCTATGCTAAAACATGGCTAAAGGCTGGGATGGGCTATGCTAAAACGTGGCTAAAGGCTGGGATGGGCTATGCTAAAACGTGGCTAAAGGCTGGGATGGGCTATGCTAAAACATGGCTAAAGGCTGGGATGGGCTATGCTAAAACGTGGCTAAAGGCTGGGATGGGCTATGCTAAAACGTGGCTAAAGGCTGGGATGGGCTATGCTAAAACGTGGCTAAAGGCTGGGATGGGCTATGCTAAAACGTGGCTAAAGGCTGGGATGGGCTATGCTAAAACGTGGCTAAAGGCTGGGATGGGCTATGCTAAAACGTGGCTAAAGGCTGGGATGGGCTATGCTAAAACATGGCTAAAGGCTGGGATGGGCTATGCTAAAACGTGGCTAAAGGCTGGGATGGGCTATGCTAAAACGTGGCTAAAGGCTGGGCTGGGAGTGGTCAAGGCCAGGAGGAGGATTCCTAACAAACACGTGGCATCTGTCTTCACACTTATAGAGCTGTTGATCTTTTTAGCACAGTTCAGGGTTAAGGTCATATACGACATGTTAAAAGTCTTGTAACAATCTGACTGCGCTATACATGTTATATGGCCGAGTGTCCCAAATGAATGGCTTTTATTGTGAAGTCAGTTATAACTGCTCCCTGTCTCTGGCCCTTTGATCTCTGCTGTGGAGCCTGGTCATGACCTCAGAGGAGGGCTTCAGGGGCCTAGAATCACCTGCGGAGGGTTTACATGTGGAGGAAGACTGGGGGGGGCGGGGGGGGGGGGGCGGTGACATGAGTGTAATACTGGACTGTTGGTTCCCCGGCTTGGCTTTGAAGGCTTTGTATGGTACATGATAAGAGGCTCCTGGTTTCATGTTGAACATGCTCACGTAGCTGGTCTCACTCTGAGACACCTCTGTGGGCTGCTCTGTCTACCTGTGGCAAAGCTGTTAGGGACGGTCTCATAGAAACTGTCCTTGTGTTTTGCTCCCGTTTGGTCTTTGTTGACCTCGTGAAACGAGAGACTAAAGCATAGGGCCTAGTCAGATCTGATCTGTCTCCAGGAGACCTCTGATGACGATGATCAGAGGAGCTGGATGGCGTGAAGTTCTCTATCCTGGTGGAGGGCAGAGAGACAGTGAGGTGGTGTAGCCCACACCAGACCAGACTTGATTTTATTATCTCCCTCGTCCTCTCCCTCCCTCCCCTCCCTCTCTCCTCTCCTTTCTGTCCGTGTGTGGGGCAGTGCCTGATTCTCATTGTGCAGGCTGGCTCATCAGCCCCCTTTTGAGGGGTGCATTAGAATGTTGTTTTTATATAGCAGCAAGCAGAGGCATGCTGAGCTTCTTTTGAACTGCTCTGTACAAACAGATGGAGGTTTTTACACTGCCTTTATGAGATTAAGTGATACATTCCCATAAAAAAATACATTTCCCTGTGCCCCTGGGCCTCTCTCACCCTCCCTCCCTCTCTCTCTCTCTCTCTCTCTCTCTCTCTCTCTCTCTCTCTCTCTCTCTCTCTCTCCTCGTTTCTTTACATCCAGTTTGCCTCAGGCCTGGGCAGAGGCATCATGCTGTAAGCACAGTGAACAGTAGACCAACAAACATTTCCCTAGACAGACAAACTCAGCGTCTCCCAGAGATTAGAGCAGAAAGACTAGCAGCTTCTCCCTTCACTCTGGCTACAGGTTGTTGCCAAGAAAACTGTCTTGGAGTCTTATCTTGGGTTGGGTTTGGATATTTTCTATGCCCCTCTTTAAAACAGTATGAGTTGAGATCCTGCAGAAATATTGTTTTGGGGATGAGGAGCCCAGCTGTGTACACCACACTGTACCAAGACTGTGAAACTGATAACAAGGATGGGAGCAGATACTCACAGAGGACTTGTGGATTTTTACTGCTTCTCAGTTCCTCGCTCCTCTGTGTTTGCCTCACATAGCAGGTGTGTGTGTGTGTTTGTGTGTTTGTGTGTGCGTCTGCATGTGTGTGAGTGTCACACGGCTGGTGTGTAGGTTTTTATGTGTGCGTGTGTTTGCTCTGTAGAAAGATACAGCTTTCAGAGCACAGCCTGTTCCAAGAGGGAATTCCTGATGGCTTACTAGAGCTGTTGAATGAGATGGAGGGCTCCGAATGGGAACAGGAGGGAGGGAGGGAGGGAGGGAGGGAGGGAGGGAGGGAGGGAGGGAGGGAGGGAGGGAGGGAGGGAGGGAGGGAGGGAGGGAGGGAGGGAGGGAGGGAGGGAGGGAGGGAGGGAGGGAGGGAGGGAGGGAGGGAGGGAGGGAGGGAGGGAGGAGGTTACTCCAAGACCTTAGGAGGGGTGGCAGGTTCTCACTAACAGGTCTGATTAAAAAACAGGATGCGCTCTGAAAACAGGAACATTATCTGCCTCTTGAAAGGGCAGGAAAGGCCTCTAATTGGCTTCCCCTGTTCTCAGCCCTGCCACTCCACTGGTGAGAGAGGCTATCAGGCCCTCTGTAGGGCCTCAGCACAGTCTCTCCCTATGTCTCTCTCTTTCCCGCTCTCTTTTTCCCTCTCTTTTCCTTCCTTTCTCTCTCTGTCTCTCTCTCTCTCCCACTGTCTTTTATTCTAGAAGAAAGCACAGTTTCTACCATAATCAGCTCTAAAGGAATGTAGCAGCATACTGACATTCTTGTAAAGAGACATTTTGGACGTTAAGTATCTGACTTAGATTTATTAGAATTTTTTTTTTAAGAGAAGATTCTTGGCTCCGGTCACAGATCTCTTGATTGAGTGCAATACAAATAATCAAATGTTACAAGGCCTCCCTGGAGCTTGGTCGTGTTTAATGTGGCTGAGCTTCTAAGACTCTGGAGCGGTGAGAGACAGGATGAAGCGACAGAAACGAATGTTTCTGATCTGATGGAGATACGAGATGTGGAGAGGATGAGCTGAAGCGGTTTGTGTTTCAGTGTAAACAGGGTCAACCGAACATGCCTCTATGTACACCTCCATTTCTCTCAGTTCCATCTCTCCATCTCTCTCTACCTCTCCACCTCTCTCTACCTCTCCATCTCTCTCTACCTCTCCATCTCTCTCTACCTCTCCATCTCTCCATCTCTCTCTACCTCTCCACCTCTCTCTACCTCTCCACCTCTCTCTACCTCTCCATCTCTCTCTACCTCTCCATCTCTCTCTACCTCTCCACCTCTCTCTACCTCTCCATCTCTCTCTACCTCTCCATCTCTCTCTGTTGTCCAGCACCAGACAGCCCCAGCGTATGCACCAGCAGACACACCTCTGGGCCATGAAATGTGTTATGTATGGTGCTGTGCTGTGTTGAGGCCTAAAAGGTGTGTGATACATAAATCTTCGTTTCTTGGCTCCATCAGCGGCAGCAGGTTTACCCCCCCCCCCAACACACACACACACACACACACATTCACACAACCAGCACCCCCAGCCCTGCCAGAGTCTTTGATGTCTGTATCGGGGATGTTTTTGACAAGTGACAGTGTATCAGATGACGCTGGCCTTTCTCTCTTACCTTGTGCTTTGCATATCAAATCTGTGTCACAGACACAGCCGAGGCGACGTGAGGGAGGGAGGGAGGGAGAGGGAGAGGGAGAGGGAGAGGGAGAGGGAGAGGGAGAGCTTTATTGAACACTCAGTGACCCCAGGGTTGGAACACAGAGAACAACACAAACCTCCCCTAGCTCCATACCTGCAGCCACTATTCAGAACTTTTTTTCCAGTGTAAGCCTCTGGATGAATGTGTGGCTGAGCCAGGTTTGTGAGTGTGTGTGTCAGGGTGGGAAAGGGCTGTGTGGAAGGGGGTGGGGGGTGGCTGGTGGCTGGCAGTCTGTGAGTCAGGCCCCCTCCCCCTTCGGCTAGGTGCTCCTGAAAGCATAGACTAGAGTCTACCTGCCCTAACACGCCCCCTCCCCCTCTCCAACCACCCCCCACCCTCCCACCACTTGCCCCACATCAAAGCAGTTCTGTGAGTAATGGATACCCAGCGGGCCCACGCCCTTTCCTCCTGCAACTAGCATGGCTACGACACAGCCAGCGCTAAGCTCTCTGTCTCTCATACACACACACGCTCGAACACACATCCACACAAGTCAGTAGGCTGCATCCAGGTATTCTACTTTAGCACACTTTGAGGGCTGGCAAGCTCAAGGCTTGACTACTGAAAAATAAATTATGTCCTCAGAGTTCAAAGTTATAGTTTGGATCGCTGAGTTTTTGTGTTTGTAATCTTGAAGGCTTATCTCCCGTTGACACTGTGGACCACACAGAAGAGATACTGTACTGTACATGCAAGTCTGTTTCACCTTCAAGTCCTGGCAACCACCTGCACCTGTTCCCAGTGCTGGCAGACTGGATGGCTGTTACTGGACTGTGTGCTTGTGTCCCAGTGATCCAGTAATAGTTCCAGTGTGCCGGGCAGGAAGGAGAAATTAAAGAAGAGAGAGACAGAGAGAGAGACAGAGAGAGAGACAGAGAGAGAGACAGAGAGAGAGTGACAGAGAGAGACAGAGAGAGACAGAGGCTGAGAAAGAAAGGCTTCCACCCTTTCCCAGACCTGTAGGCCTCTGACCACTGGACCCTGTTATTACCCATCAGCCATTTCAGCTCCAGAGACTCTCTCTCTCTCTCCCTCTCCCTCTCTCTCTCTCTCTCTCTTTATTTCTCTCTCCTGTTATCCCCACCTCGTATCTTTCTGCTCTCTCCACTCTCCTCTCTTCTTTCTCTGCTCTCTTCTCTCTCCTTCTTCCACTCTCCTCTCCTGTCCAACATACCTGCACTGTAAACACATCTATACATATGCAGACTGAAAGACTTCAAACACATGGATGTACACAAATAGACCAGGTATAACTCTTTGGACAGGCAGAGTGATATTACATTTGTCCACCCTGATATTCCATACCTGATACTATCTGTGCCCTTACGGGTGGGTGTGTGTGTGTGTGTGTGTGTGTGTGTATCTGCCAGAGTCCCAGGGGTGTAGGGAAGCCCAGAGAGGACATCCAGAGCATAGCGGCTAGCTCTGTTGCCAGGTCATATCTGCTACCTCTATCAGGGAAAATCTATTGAAATAATTTCCCTCGCTGACACGGAACACCACAAAAGGTCACATGCATTAATGGATTCCACAGCTCACGTCAAACAAGAGGTTTTG
Organism: Osmerus mordax; assembly: GCF_038355195.1. NCBI lineage: Eukaryota > Metazoa > Chordata > Actinopteri > Osmeriformes > Osmeridae > Osmerus > Osmerus mordax. Next base: position 9,626,642 of record NC_090068.1, read on the forward strand.
ATCACCGCAGGAACGGTCTACTGTGGTCCTGGAACAGCTGTTGTTTCCCCATATTCATTGATTATTACATTTGATTATGTAGGGCTATAAAACTCCATGATGGCTCATGTGCAGGGTTGTTTGGGACCAAATGCCAGATCTTATCTACTGATCCAATGTGTCCTGTCATGTTGTATCTCGCTATGGTGGATGTCTTTAACCACAGAGCTGGATGTTACCCATAACGCCATAACAAAGTTGGAATGTTGCTACATTTCTCTTTGGCTCTCATTTTAATTGCCGTGTTTGGGTCTGAATGTAGTTTTCCTTTGATAGATACGCAGTAAAGAGCTAAATATATCTCCTGTGAATCATGCCATAGCGGGAGCTTTAAAAAAACAAACAGTTTCCGGGTCTGTGGGTTTGACAGAGCCATCAGGAGCAGACTGTATTTGGTCCCCATAATGACATAATAGAACCACACAAGCCAATTCTAAAATATATTCATGATTTTCTCCTGAAATGGCTGCTGCGGTCCTTCAGTGGGAACTCTTAGCAGTTCTGTGGTGGAGGCTATATAAAAGACGTATGTGTGTGTGTGTGTGTGCGTTTGTGTGCGTCAGTGCTTAAAGGACCACAAGTACTGTTTTTCCTTCATGTATAACCAGGATTAGAGGACGGCTGGGCCTCATGCAGAGCTGGGACCATCATAACCTCAGGTATAGCGCAGTCCCTCATGTGCCTCTACCTCTCGCACACGTGCTTCACTTACATTTCTAATTAGATGACAGCCTTGTTGACGTGCCAGGCGCTGGGCGCCATATCAAAGAGACATCTGACCCCGTTTTGACACCGTGACCTTTGAACCCCATCCTCTGACACACAACGTTTACAGCAGCACGCTAGGCATTCCCAGGAAACGGAGGGGGGGGGGGGGGGGGGGTGGACCTCTTTGACAGTTTGTGACAGCCTAAGGAAATGAGTATGTTTCTAGTTATGTATTAACTTTCCCTTTTTTGTTGTTTGAAGTGATGTGAGTTCAGAAGTACGTTCCTCCAAGGGGTTTTCTCATTAACTTGTGATTGATGGACCCAACGAGTGATGGCTTCACCTGAATTTGAGTGTGATGGTTTTTGTGGATGTGTGTGAGTTTACACGTGTCTGGGTGTGTTTGTGTGTACAAACTATACAGTATACGTGTGTGTGTGTGTGTGTGTGTGTATGTGCGTGCATGTGTTTGCCGGTTGGCAAAGTCCTCTCATGTGAACCAGAGAGGCATTATTTATTGCAGTGTTTGACCTGGGAGATCAGTTGTTCAAGCTTGCGGCTCCTCTTCAATTAGCCAACTGGCAGATAGTCACATTGGAATGCCCACTTTCAGAGCGCAGGTGTTGACACATTTATGAAAAGACTGCTGTTTTCTTATTTTTTCCTCTAACCGTTAGCAAGGTTTTAGTGATGGTTTGAAAGCATCTCTTTGCTTTCATGGAACACAATTACACCAACAACTCTCTTTGAGCCAAAGCAAACATTGACACTTTGACAGTACATGCTTCATGGCACCTGTATTGACTGAGAAAACTCTCTTCAACTTTCTACTGTTTCGCTGTTCCTGTGCTCAGGATCACTAACTCCCACATTCCCCAGCCCTGCTAAACGGCCATGTTTGTTTGGGTGTGAAACTGGAGAGGGCACACTAGGGACCTATCGTCACCACTGCCCCTTCTCTGCCCACCCCTCCCCTCTCTCTCTCTCTCTCTCTCTCTCTCTCTCTCTCTCTCTCTCTCTCTCTCTCTCTCTCTCTCTCTCTCTCTCTCTCTCTCTCTCTCTCTCTCTCTCTCTCTCTCTCTCTCTCTCTCCACCTCTCTCTATCGCCTGACTCTCCCCACCCCTTTCCTTCCAACAGTCATGGAGGGCTGGCACCTGCAACTTCTCATGTGTCTGCTACCCCCCCAACCAGAAACACACGCACACTCACTTTTTGCACATTTCTACTTTTTCTCACACACATTCTGTCCTTTCTGATTCAGGGTTGCCGTATGTTTGAATGCTGACCGACGCACAGTTAGTAATGCTCTCCATAGCCCTCTGCCTAGAGAGCTGTGGGATTGTGTAAGGGAAGGTCTGTACTTTGGCCCCCAGTGTCGAGACAGGGAGAGTGGAGTTTGACTGCCATCTAGTGGTTGATGTTTAAATCGCATGGCACAATAAGGATAAAAAAACAAAACAGTTACAAGGCTATTTATCCCTTTCCCCTGAGTCATGATGTGTGATTGTGAGGATTGTGTGTGTTGACTGTGCGGACCCTCCTGTGTGGTCTCCCTCAGGCTCACCTGGCGCTGGAGAGAGGGGCTCAGGCCATCATCTTCGACGTCTCGGACGACGCCAACGCTGCTCTCGAGGTGAGCAGGAGAGATCTGGCGCCTCCCCCAGCAGAACAAGCACCATCTGCTCGACCCCGTTCCCTAACCCCTGTGCCCTTTCCCTTCTTTTGTCCCGTCGATTACCTTCCCCCCACACACAAACACACATAAACGCACAAACACTAACATACACACATACAGTTGCATTCACAGTCATATGAAGACTACCTTCCCCACCCGGTGTTGCTGGTCGAGGCTGAGAATGCAGAGAAGCTGATGGGTCTGGTCAACAAGAACGAGGAGGCCAGGGTCCAGATTGATATCATAAGGGAGGTCCCCAAATGGGTAAGAGCTGTTTTCCTTTTTCCCCCTCACATAGAACATGGGATATCAAAACCCCAGCATACTTCTTCAACCTGCACTTAATTCAACCAACTAGCTCCACCACACCACCAACCTCCAGTCCCCCCGCAAAACACCAACTGCTGTATCCGTTATAGGAAGGGCCCCACTGGGATGGGAGGGGCGCAGGGCTGCTGTGTGCTGGGCAGGGGAGGAGTGGCAGGCTGGGTGGTTCCGTGCCGGAGGAAGGCTGTTGACTCTGGGTACAGAGTCGGCTTTAGTTCTCCAAGTGTTCTGTAACCACAGGCCTTATTGTCAAGAGCTGTACACACCCGCCTGGCCCGTGGTGCTTGGTGGACGGGTGACTTCCCTTATCAAGCAGCCTGATGACTGATGACTGTTTGGGTTCAGAAAGTAACACATTTCCTCCCTCTCCTGCTCCCTTTCTCTCCTCTTCCAGCCCCATTACGATGTTGGGATCCTCCTCACTATTGTTCTGGCCATCCTGACCATCGTCCTGATCTTTGCCTTTCGCTACAAATGCAAGTCCAACCGAACCTGGGTGAGTGACCGCACGCTGACCACATCCTGTGCACACACGCGCCGAAGCGTCTTCAGGACGTCGGTGAGTCCCGTCTTCAGCTGACCTCCCCTTTAACGGTGGCCCGCTGATCTCCTCCCCCCATCTGACCCCCCTCAGGACTCAGTCCACCAGCAGACCATGCGGGCCATCGGTCGCCTGGAGACCCGGACGTACAGCTCGGGCTGCTCGGGCTCCCAGCGCCACCGCGGGGGCTGGGGCTCCGCCAGCTCCAACTCCAGCCCCGTGTGCGCCATCTGTCTGGAGGAGTTCCTGGACGGACAGGTGGGTGGGAGGGAGAGGGAGGGAGAGATAGAGAGGGGTGGATGAACACGTGGATGGATGCATAGTGGGAGTCAGATGGCTGAGCGGTTAGGGAATCGGGCTATTAATCAGAAGGTTGCCGGTTCAATTCCCGGACGTGCTAAATGACGTTGTGTCCTTGGGCAAGGCACTTCACCCTACTTGCCTCGAGGGGAATGTCCCTGTACGTACTGTAAGTCGCTCTGGATAAGAGCGTCTGCTAAATGGCTAAATGTAAATGTATAGTGAGACTGTGAGATGCAGGCTGAGGAGGGGTAGTTCTCCCAGTTGAAAGTGGGTTTGTCTCCAGGACCTGAGGATCATCTCCTGTCGTCACGAGTTCCATAAGGAGTGTGTGGACCCCTGGCTGCTGCAGCATCGCACCTGCCCCCTCTGCATGCACAACATCATGGGTAAGAACCACAAGTTCTGTGTCGTGTGAGTGCGGTAGTGTGCGTGTGCTCATCATCCTGTTCTCACTGTCGCTGTCCTCCACAGGCACAGATCTAGCGTCACGCCAGTCCCAGAGGAGCCGAATCCAGCAGACCCCAGAGCACATCCAGAACTTCCTGCACCCCCACTCCTATGGAGGTCCCCACAGCCACGCCTACTCCCAGCACGCCATCCCCTTCTCCATGAGGCCCCACTACCCCCGCGGCCCCTCTGGGCCCTACCCCTCCCTGGGACACTACACCGGCTCCCCGCCTTCGGAACACCAGACCCTGCGCTTCCTCCCCAGCCGCCCGCTGGGTTCCGGCTGCGGTTACCACCTCCCTGCGGAGGTCCCTGGGAGACCCCACAGGGTGGGGGGCGGCTGCAGGCCGGGGGGGCACTACGTGGCGCGCCGCCCTTGCCACGGCTACCGCTCGGCCTTCCCCGCTCAGCGCAGCGCCTCCAGCTCCCGGCTGCATCAGCCGCCCTCCTCCGCCCCCCAGGCCCGCGCTGCGGGGGCCCCGCACAACAGGCAGGACGAGGGCAGCTGCTCGGGGGGGAGCTACCACACGGAGCGTAGCGGCTACCTGGCCGACGGGCCAGCCAGTGACTCCAGCTCCGGGCCCTGCCACGGCTCCTCCAGCGACTCGGTGCTCAACTGTACCGACGTTTCCCTGCAGGGCGTCTACGGCAGCTGGTCCACCTTCCGCAGCTCTCTGAGCAGTGACTATGACCCGTTTGTGTACTACGGGCCCGGGCCCGGTCCTGTCAGAACGCCACGCAGGAACAGTCTGGAGGCCGGGGCCCGGCCGAGGTCTCTGGACTCGGTGGTGAACAGAGGGGGCTGCCCTGAGGAGCAGCAGCAGCAGACAGTGTTCAGCCACGTCCACTACCACCGCCACAGACACCACCACTACGAGGAAGGGGAGCACGGCCAGGGCCCGGGCAGGGGCTCTGATGAGGAGCAGGGGGCTACGGCTGCAGGCCCCGCCCCAGCTCCGGACAAGGACTCCCCCCTGTGCCCCCTCAAGCACAGCCCCTGCCACTGCCCCATAGTAGACCCCATTGACAGACCCATCCCTGTGACAGAGGACCAGGACCATGAGCCCAGCCCCCCCTCAGGCCCTCCTGTTCTGTTGCCCCCTGGCCCCTTACAGCCCCCTCCACCCCCCTGCTGCCACCAGGCCCACGGACCCCCCAACAGGAGGAGCGGCCGGCTGGGAGGCTGCGTGATGGACGGACCCTCTGTGCGTTTCCACCAGAGCCTTGACCTGCAGGACGACTGCAGCATCCACATCCACTATGGCCAGGGACCAGGTTACTGCTGCCCCCCGCCGCCCGAGATGCCCCCCGCCCTGCTGCCTGTGCCTCTCATCCTGGACTCGGGGGCCATAGAGGACTGGCCCTGCTGCGGCGGGGCCCACGTGGTGTGGCAGAAGCGGGTGCAGCCGGCCCACTCGGAGCCCCAGCTGCCGGGGCCCGGAGCCCACATGGACAGGCCCCGCTGCCGGCTCCACCACAGCCCCACCACGGAGCGCAGCATGGACGTTTGTTTATACTGCCAAACGTTACACCATCAGGGTGGGTGTCCCGGTCCTGCACGATAAGGCTGCCGTCCACCCCTCCCTAGTCAATCTGCTCACCCTCTCCCCCCCCCCCCTCTCTCTCTCTCTCTCTCTCTCTCTCTCTTAACAAAGAAGATATTCCCCCCTCCCAGTTCTCCCCGTTAAACAATTAGCCTCTGAACAAAGAAGATACCCCCCCACTCGTGTACAGTGTATATATTCGGTGTTTCCTTCTTCTTTTTTTTTATAAGGTGTTCCAGTTTCAATTCTGTGTCGTTTGACTCATGATTCCTTTGAGTTTGGGGGTAGATGAGTGAAGCTGCTCTGCTCTCTCCACAGGATCAGAGGAGGAGTCTGGCGTGTGACGCCTTGCTGCATCCCCAACGTCACGCTGCTACAAAGGAGCCGGAATGGACAAACATATCTTCGCCTCGTCAGCCAGTTTTCTCAAGTCTTCCAAATAATTCCACATCGCACCTGCTTTTAGACTACAGTTCCCAGCCTCTCCAAGTCCTCAGAGCTCAGCTGTCTTGCTAACAGTGATCAAAACGAGGAGATTGTGTATTGACTGATTCGAAAGTTAGTTTCCACCATCAAATAAATCGAGATAAGCACAAATATGGACTTCAAAGGCTGTGTTGGAAGTACATGATGTCAATATGTGGTTCAGAGGTTGGAGGTTAGTCTTCTCAACGTGGCTTCACGCCGAGGCAGAGACCGGGAGGTTTTCTCTCGAAGCAACATTCACATGACAAAGGGGAAATGTGTTTTGTTGTATTTCATTCAAAATCACAGGAAGAATTCAATACCGACATGAAGTCCCCATGCTCCTTGGTGACCACTAAAATGATCCCAGTTTAGACTGTTAATCCTCACTGACATCATGCTTTTCCAGTCACGCTCCGACGCAGGAATAAGTGGTGATTAGGTTATTGATTTGCTGAATCCTTGATTGATAGATAACCTGATTAACTCGAGGTACTGGTAATTCTTACTGTCCTGCCCCCCTAGTTTGTCGTCAACAATAAGGTGATAATCATTGGAAACGTTGTTGGCTTGCCAGTCTACCTCAAATCATGTTTGTTTAGTTCCACTGTTAAGGGGTTGATAAAGGTACTGTTGGAGCTGCTGAAGTTGTCCTTTACCACGGAGCTGCGTCGTCGTAGAGACGGGAGGCTTCTGTTGGGCAAACAGAGAAGGTTTCTGTCTCAGTAATCCCAGACAGTGAACATGAAGATAGGTCACTGAGGCTAGCATGGGGCTGGTGTTGGTTAATTCAATAATGGCAGCTGTTTATCACAATTAGTTTGTGTTTCGGTTCATTTTGTTATTATTTTTTTTGTCTGTAATTTTGCTATCATTGTTAAAACAACCAGATTGACTGAAATGTGTTCACTCACGACAAGCTATGTTTTGTTTGTTTCGTTTTTGTTTTTTATCTTGCCATTTCTCGTATTGTCAGTGGTTACCTGTTAATAATGTTTCATCTGAGTGCGGTGGTGTGGGGGTGTGGGAGGGGGGAGGAAGTGGGAGGGGCCTCCGGGATCAGCACCCAGTAACATGAGCCTAGGCTCCTGAAGGACATTCATCATGTACTTAGCTCAGCCCCTCTCAGACCCACTAGACAACCACATCACACGTCCTAACAAAGACACTCTCTTTCATTGTCTTCCAGCATAGAAAGCTCACCATGGGTGCTTAGAATATACATGATTGCAATCACATAACTGGAGTAAAGCCATGCTAATTCGACTTTGGGATCGTAGGGTACCAAGCATTGACCAAATCTGTGTAGTAAATGCCTGGTGTGCCCAGTCAAGCACTTTCCCAGAATTTCTGACTTAAAGAGGCGAAACCTCTCAGGAGAAACACTGGAAGAATGTTCACAGGCTGCGGAAAAGAACCCGAACGGCATAGAAATCTCAGAAGTCATAACAGATGTGTTGTTAAACTCCCAATATAATGTTGTACTTGAATACATATTGAGGTTCGATGAAAATGTGAAAGGGGACTGTTCAACTTGGCAGTCAAACTGTCGAGGATGTTAACCTGAAAGAGCCCACGATGCCTTCTTCTGCCAGAGAGCAGGCAGCACTTAAAACAACCTCCAAATGTGATTTGGCGCATCATGGAGCACCCTAGCAACAGTTAAGTCCTCTACTGTCTCTACTGGGTGGCTTGGTTCTGATCAATTATTCGTGCCTTATTGATTCAGTTGCAATTGATACACAAGTCTCGGTCAAAGTTTCAGTCAAGCTTCATATCAATTTAAGTAGTGTTCTTAGCACGAAGCATTCATTCAATTCATGTCAATACTCGTCATTTTTAACCAAAGAAACGTTATAGATGCAATCCATTTTCCATGTGCCTCAGATTATTCTTCATCAGCAGAGGGGAAACAAGTTGCATATGACTATAATATGCAAATGACTTCTTAATTACAGCCACCATTGCAATCCCATATTTCAAATGTATTTTATGGTCTTTGAGTAATACATTCAGATGGTTTGTTTTTATGTTATTAATTAGATAATAGATTGGTCTCTCAACCTAAAATGAAAATGACTGAATTACAGCCAGCACTTTGCCTTAAAAAATATTTTACCGGAAAAATAAAGGATAGAAATGAATCAAAAAGAGAATAATTGAAGCACACGAAAGAACACAACTACCAGTACATGGAAATAACACATCAATAAAACGTCACTGAATGCTCAGGGCGATTTTATCATTTTAGGGTCCTCAAATGTTTGTACTTATGTTTGTCTTTGAAAGCATAATGAGCTGAAACTGCCTTTTTCTAATAGAGTACAATCCCTCAAGAAATTCTTTAAGGGATCTGTCAGTATATTTTGGATACTTTGTGTACAAAAAGAGAAAGACAAAAACAGAAATGAAATAAAGTGTTGTATTTTATATATAATAGAACATTTCAATATGGTGATATGTCACTAATATATTTATTTACTAATATATTTATCCATTTTTGTCCAGGTTTGCAAAACAGTACATGGTTTTTGTATAGAATGTACAGTATCTATATGAAACTCAGCAGTACCATCACAGATGTATCAACCTGGCTTCATTCCAATTATATGCAAATAAATTATTTTGAAATAAAATCTCTGGTGCTGCATATATTTCATATTTACCTGTACTTGTCATTTGAGTCTTGTAAGGAAATTGAGTGATTAATGCCATTACAAAGAGTTTTTGTGAAAGAGAACTTGATTGACACATTTACAAAATTAGACCATCTATAGAGTGTGTGAACATACTTTATTAATTGAGCCATACAGTTATACTCTGATATCAGGAAAGCTAATAAACAGTAGACTATCTGTATTAGCTAGTGTAGTATATTATCGGTAGTAAGATTGTTCCATGAATATTTCTAGATGTGTATCAGTGACATACTGTACTGTCTGTGCATGGGTGAAGTAGTGTGTTCTGTCTGGATTCATGCACTGGCTACTAGTATGTGTTGCACTGTGTGTGTTTAATGTGAGGGATGCTGGCAGGTCAGTAAAAGGCTTTGGGCTGACCTTCTGTGGTCAGCACAGTGAGGTTGCCCCTGGCATCCTGGTCCTTCTCAATAGCTTCAAAAAGAGACTTGAAGTTTCCTGCCCCAAATCCCTGGGGAAAGTCAAGACAAACCCTCAGTGTTTCGCCTTATTCCAGGTCTTTAGCAATGGCTCTAGGGATCTTCTCACTTGCAGCGTTTAGAAGATTACATCTTTGATGTGAGATTACCGAGAGCAGATGAACATTCTCCCAGGGTGTTATGTTCAAACGCCAGCTTCACTCCAACAGAACATTTCTCTCATGCACTCCAATTAATCATGTAAATATTTTCATGGATAATCAAAAGATCAAGTGTTAGTGGTTTCTCCTCAAGTTGCTTTGGTGTGGTTCAGCCAAGTTTCCCTTTTTTTCAGGGATCCCATTCTCAACTAAATGAAATGCCAAAGCATGACACAAAGAGCCTGTTTCAACAGGTAGAGGTGGGGGGCTGTTTAAAGATCAAATGCCAGAGGGTGCAACTCAATCCACAGCTCCCCCCGCTACATGGCAGTGGCAGTTTAATCTGCATCTGTGATAGATTTACTGGGCCTTTACAACTCTGTCTCTCTGTGGTGCACGCTGGGTGGGAGCCTTAAACAGGTGTTAGAGGTCATGTTGTGTTGGCTCTTTTATGGAATTACAAGGGTCTGTGGTGACAGACGGGCGGAGGGGGGAGGGGGGGGGGGCGCGAGTGGCCTTCTACTCTCCCTGTGATGTGCTTGTATCTCCGAATGAACATCATGCTGTTTCCTCACCTACAGTGTTTCTGTGGGGACTTTATTGGCCGATACTTACAAAGTGGTTGTGCCGCTGGATGACTTCCAAGAACAGGGTGGGTCTGTCCTGCACAGGTTTGGTGAAGATCTGGAGCAGGTACCCTTTGTCGTCGAAGTCCACTAAGATTTTCAGTTCCTTCTCACAGTGAAGCGGAAAAAAAACAAGCGCCAGGGAGTTTAATACTGGCCCCAGATATCAGGAATAACTTGCTCTTAAACAAGCAGACCATAATGACATGCTCCTGTCCTCACCTGTAGCCGGTTGATGTCTTCCTTCACCTTGATCTTGGCCGTCTTGAGATTTTGCCGCAGGATGGCGTAGTATGTGTCAGGGGCACACAGGAACTCCATGCCTCGGGCGCGGAGGTTGACTACCTGGATTTAACCACAAAAAAGGTTTTGAAAACCAGTCCCAACTTGAGGTTTGAAGACACTAATCAGGAGATAAAGGATGTATATGGATGATGTATTTTTGTTTTTTGATTTATGTGTAAAATCTAGTTAATAAACTTACTAAACACACTCCAGCTAAACATGTTGTCAGTTCTATAATATGCCAGACTCACAGATTCGATGATGTTTGACGAGTTCAAGGCAATGTGTTGAACACCAGGACCTCCGTTGTAGTCCACGTATTCCTGCAGAGTTATGAAACATGACCAAGTTAGGATACCCACCAACAGACACACACGTCTGGGAGTCAGGTGGCTGAGCGGTTAGGGAATCGGGCTAGTAATCAGAAGGTTACTGGTTCGATTCCCGGCCGTGCAAAATGACGTGGAGTCCTTGGGCAAGGCACTTCACCCTACTTGCCTCGGGGGAATGTCCCTGTATTAACTGTAAGTCGCTCTGGATAAGAGCATCTGCTAAATGACTAAATGTAAATGTCCAGTACAGACAGTGGGAGAAAGTGGCATCTTGGTCAAGTCAGGAGGGTCCCAGAGGGGTAAAGGTCAGACCTGGATCTGGGACTTCTTCTTCCCAGGGGCTGGCTCATTGATGGGCATCTTAATGGTCTCTTCGTAGTTGGTCACCACGATGGACCTCAAGGCGCTGTAATGTGTGTGTATCTGCTTGTCGTCTATCGACCAGAACCGGTGGAACAACAAACACTTCTGATACCTGGAGAATATCAAGACAGAAATATATATTGGGTTTTTTGTGTGTTTTTTGTGAAACCAGGAAAGAACCTTTAGAAATGTTCCATGTGTATCTTGCTAGTGAGTTCTTGCAGTCTGGCATTCTTCTGTTTACTTATCCTTTTGCCAATTTCTCTCTGCCAGGTGCGTACGTGCAACAAGCTGTGTACGTACGACCCTCACCAGTCTGATACTGGCACCATTTTATCATCTGGCTGGTTTCCCACAATGTGATCGATGAAGTTTAGACCCGCTGGCGGCCTGAGTAAAGGGGGGAAGAAAATCATGTGAGTTGTTGTTTACTGAGTGAGTTTATGCCTGTGAGACTAAGAGACCAGGCAGAAATGCAGTTTGTTATCTAGCATTTACTTTTACATGGAATATGTGCACTATGAGAGTATTAGCCTTTGGAAGAATTGTTTTCAGAGGACATACTATGTCTGTGGAGGGAATGTGTGCAGAGGGGTTTGAGGTGTTCTCACAGTTTGGGCAGCAGGGGGTCCTTGAAGAGAGGCTCTTTGTATCCGGGCAGAAACAGGCCTTTGTACGGTCCCAGGTACTCGACAAGAGTGTGCGTTGTGTCTCCATACTGGGTGAACATAAGGGTTTGAGAAGAAGAGTGTATATTATCAATGCTTGTTTCTTTGGAGTGTCATTATATTGTGACTTACTGTCTGAACCACAGCATACTTGACTCTGCCATAGCTGTCCTGCTCCACCCAGGGCTCCTTGACGACGACAGCCCCACGCTCCTTAGCTTTCTGTGTAAGGAGTACAATTCCGTTTTAGTAGAAACAGACTTCTGGGGATGTGGTTGCTTGGCAAATGTGCTTGTAATGTTATTGTTAATGTGTTACCTTGACTAAGAAGTCACAGTCCTCCACTTGAAAAGCTATGTCTTTCACCCCATCCCCACGCTTCATCAAGTGTTCCCCGATCTCTATGGAAACAGAATAGCAATTACAAAAACATGAATACAGACTGATGTTTTGTTCAACTCATTCCTACACTGTATTTGTGGTTAGCATTTACATTTATAAACATACCTTCATTTCCTGGATTCAAGGCAGATACAAATGCAAAAAATATCTGCGTAAGAGTGGGGCGGATAGAAAACGGTCACATAACAATCGCATGCAAATCAGTTGAGTTTAGTTGGAAGGTCAAAGAATGATGCTCTTGTATGAACAGTATCCATGTGCTGAACAAGCATTTTAATTAAGTTTGACAGAGGCACATGGTACTAAATATAAGTGAGAGTGCATACCTTGTCTTGTCTTATGACATGTGACACCACCTCTCTGCTCCCAGTCTCTAACCCCTTGTAGGCCACAGGTTCAAAGCCCATCTTATCACAATAGAACGCTGCCGCCTAGAGAGAGACATGGCTACATTTTACATTTACATTTAGTCATTTAGCAGACGCTCTTATCCAGAGCGACTTACAGTAAGTACAGGGACATTCCCCCCGAGGCAAGTAGGGTGAAGTGCCTTGCCCAAGGACACAATGTCATTTGGCACGGCCGGGAATCGAACTGGCAACCTTCTGATTTCTAGCCCGACTGTTTGTGAGAGAGCAGAGGAGGACATCTAGAAAGATGTTGGCTCGAGCTGGTTACGATTACTCAATCCCCTGATTGAGTATATTGTGACATGTGTTTTCTCTGTAAGGTTTCATGAACAATTTAGTTTGACGTTGCTCCTGTTGACCTTGTAAACACCACCACGTTTATAGAAACCTTTTACAGGTCCCAAGTTCAGTATCAGCACAATTCCAGCAACCTGTACTTCACCCCAGAGAGCAAAGGTTCATCCAGAAAAACCACAGCATTTGTGTTGATGTATCATTCAGGATCAGAGATGGCATATGACCTTGAATAGTACTAAACTCTTATAATAGTGTCAACTTGTTTCAAACAAGACAGATACTGTAAATCATCACTTGACTTCAGTATGTTTTAACGTTCTCAGTAAAGCAGACTCACCTGTTTGGCATTGCCTACCCAGAAAGTCAAGTGATGAAACTTGATAAACTTTCCCCTCTCGTGCTTTAAGATAAAGAGTGAAATATGAAGTTACATGTCGGAGCACAAATAGAGAAATCACACTTATGGTTTGAGCTGAATTAATCAAAAGATAAAAATAGCAGAACTCAACGAGATGATTTACCTTCTCTCCTTTATCTGTGTAGGAAGTCTGAAAATAAAATTATACATCATCTTTGGAACATATTTCACACTTTAGCCTTGTATTATAAAAACATATTAACATTTTACCAATTGTAAGACATTCTGTCTCTTTTTAAAATAAGGTGTGCTATATTAATATAAAATGAAAATAAATCATCTCAGATTATGTTAATTAATATATAACTAAACAGAAATGGTTAGCAACTATTAAATATTGACATACATGAAGAAGTGATTGAGATCACTGATTAATAAGTTACATATTTCTAAATCAGTAACTGGGTAAGTAAATGTATTTTTTTATTACTCCAATAAAGAGTTTAAATAGTAAATAAAAACATGATCTGATCTTTGAGCCAATGAGAGCACAGCCTGAGCATCATGGCTCAGTGTCATAGCTACTTACCATGTTGCTGCTGTGGATGAAAACCGATCACCATAAGAGACCGCTTGCTGGCCAACGGATAACGGATATGTACTGGCCTGAGGACCCATGGTGATTGGTCTTTGGGGTCAACGCCCCCCTGTCCGCCTCCTGTATGTTCCCCCTCCACCTGAGCACTGAGACCCATCAGCCACTGTCCTGATCCTCTGCTGTTTTGTCATATTGCCTGTGCAATATTGATCTCCTGCCACTGCCATAAAAACATATCAGTTTTTTGGTCTGTAGAGTCTCAATCTCTGTGTTGTTGTTTTTTTTACTGTGGGTAGCTGACAGATTGACCTTGATGGAGAGACAGATTAGATATTAACCTTTGTTAATGAAGGTGGTATATGTCTTGACCATGACTCAGCTTTAATCGTACTCCATCTAGGGGAATCTTGAGGGGTTCATTAACACACATGAATGAAATGTGACTTCAGATTGTGTATTTAATTTGAAGAAAAAACATCTATAGCAGTGGTTTTCAAAAGTGGTCCTCAGGGCCGGCTGTTCTGTATGTTTTAGATGTTTCCCTGCTTCAGCACATCTGATTAAAATTAATGGGCCGTTATTGGAATCAGGTGTGTTGTAGAAGCAAAATATTTAAAACATACACGACAATAGGAGGACCACTAATCTACAGCTTGACCATGCCGAGATCCTTCTTTTCACCTCTAGATGGAGCTGTGGTATATGTTATGTGGACTAAACTCTTTTAGAACCGTCTAGTCAACGTCCCTTCATCGAATAATTTCCACATGATTTAAATGTTTATTTCACGAGACAGTTCTGTACAGTGAATGACGCATGAGATATTTTACAGGATCTGGTATTTCCTATTGTGTGTATTTTCACTTTTACTTCCATTCAAACGCTGATTTCTAAAGAGCATCAGTAAAAACCGGTTAGACACATGACGTTGGCTACCTAGGCATTTTATCAAATAACGTGACAACACGAAGGAAGTTAGCAATTAAATATTGTTATTTTGTTCCGTCAAAGAGTGGGCCTACGCAGTGCAGACACTGGTTGGATCGTGTTTAACAGTTTGGGGTCCACAGTGAACAAGTTGAAAAACACTCTGAGACGAGGGAAAGGTTAGTGATTTTCAAAACTATGGTGTCAAAAAGGTCAAAGAAACGTCGAATAATTGCAAGCGAGGTGAAGGGTGTACTGTGGACGGGTATGGGAGGGTGTGTGAATGGACTGGAATGGGAGAGCGTTTTAGGTCAGACTATAGGCTATTAGAAGCGAAGGCCACAGACAAAAATAGGACAAACTCTTAACTAGTGTTGTAAACACTGACACACACCCGTCCCCTGTTCATGCTCTAGATTCAAAATAATTTATAGTATATAATAATTTGTATAATCTATCAGTGTTATTTATCAAGTTCATAGATTTTAGATTGAAGGTAGATTGCGACTTTAGATTGTGTTAGAATGTGTGGTCGTCGTGTATTGATAGACTACTGTCAACAACCCATTTTTTATTGGAAGTTCTTGATCATCTTCGGCCGACTGCCCTTTGGACCGCATTTCGTAGATCGAAACTGAAAACTACTTAACGTTATGTTATCACTACCGCTTTAAAGGAGCCTCTGCGAGCTCCATAACATGTGATCAGTTTGTGCCGCGCTGTGATTTTCTATTGGACGCTCAGAGTTATGCCTCTGCGAGCCGCAATCGTGGTTGATTGGCTTATTTTAGTGCTGGTGTATGCATGCCATTCGGGCATCTTTACGCGCGCGCTGTTACCTGTTGTAATCTTTCATTGGCTACACTGGTATTTTCCCTAAAAATACCATTGCATCATTGGTCACAAATGTGAGCTTCACTCTCGTGGATTGGTTGGTGCCTATGTCATCCCTCGTGAATGCGGAAGTCGTGGAGTCTACTGAGTCACCGTTGTATCAGCTGATTCTTTCTGAGTGAGTAAGTCGATTCTATTTAATTTCAAATAACGAATTGCAAATGTTGCGATATTATATGTTGCGATAATGTGAACATTATTGTGTTTGCCTCGTGCCTGTGCTTTTCTACTCGCCTGTCATGTGTAACGTTACCGAGAGAGCAGAGCTAAATCTGTAACTATGCTAACCATAGCCGCCTCCTACTCGCCGGTGTTTGAGAGCGGGGTCCCGTGTCGGAGTCATGGCTATGAACTCATGTTAGCAAACCTCGCTTTTGTTCGCTAGCACTTGCCACTATTACTATTGTTGCATCAATGTACATATCGTTACCTTGAATGCATGGTATGCTGCTCATATTTTTTGTGGTCCATACCTTAGCTAGTACAGAAGTTTTATGCTAATTCTAGTTAGCTAGTTGCTGAACGACCAAGAACCTCGCCCATCCCTGAAATTTGTCTGGCTGTTTATCTATGGATGCTCAACGTTTGCTGGCGCTTTCTTTCTTCCGCCTTATCCTGCTACTGCTAGCAGCTCGCAAACCCGCACGAGCATTCCGTGTAGGCATGTGCCTCAGTGGGTCAGTTGTTTGAAATCTAATTGATGCCTCTGATCATGTTACAAGTCAGTCAAGCCATTACAAGTAGGTAGCAGTTAGCAGTTAAGGACTGATCCAGAGACGGGACACCAATATTTAGTGTGTAAACACACCTTCGCTTGACTGGTTAATTGACCAGGTACCATCCTATCAGTGGTTGAAAGTTCCAGCTGCTGTCCAGTGCTTGGCTATTTTGTAGTGCAGTAGAGCCCCGGTGAAAGAGGATGTGGTTCAAAGAGAATAGACGGGTCGGTTATGCACAAGGCCAGTCACTAGTACATTTGTAACCAAATAATCTCAATTTATGAGATATCTTATCAGGATTAATTGAAGAAATTATACAATAAACCTTATCTGCCTAGAACTTTGTGATGGGTGGAAATGTGTATGGGTGGAGTGCTTTAGGATGTTTTGAATGATCAAGCAGTGATCAAACCTTGACATTAAGGAACATCAATGTACACCCTGTCTTGATGCATGTTTCTCAAAAACACTTTCTTGTGAATAAAGAAGTGAAAGTAGCCCACACACTCTTATCACAGTAGCACAAAGCTCTGGTTGCTGTGTTTGTCACTCACATCTTGGTCATATATAGCCTAGTAGGAAGGGTAGAGATCTGAAGGCCCAGCCTCAGGTTATTTTCTGTGTCACATGCAACATAACATTTACACATCTCTCAACCTGTGAACAATATTTTAGTCTTATTGGCCTTTTCTATGAGTGATCTTCATCTTTATTGGGTCTGCTGAAGTAGAGGTAGGCCTAAAAGGTTCGGCATGAAGTACAGCAGATTGGTATATTGCAAAATTAAATTAAACAGTCCCCACTTCAGACATGTCTGACCAGTTCATTGATTTTGTTGGAATAAGGTCATTCAGGTTGTCACAAAAGAAGAGCACGTGTAATGATATAAGCTAATCGCTTGTTAACTATCTACTCATTTTGCAATGGAAGCAACTGACTACAGACAGCACTTAAACGGTGGTCTTCATAGATTATCAATCATCAAGTTAAGAAATGTGCACACGTTTTTCAATGCTTGATCTTTCTCTAGTTTGTGATGCTTTTACTATTTATTTTTCCATGCTTTTGTTTTTTGTTTCTTGAACACAAAGTTGAATGTTTCCTGTCTACCAGTGTTGTAAGAAAGTAGTATCTCAAGTATACCACTGATGATGAATTACTATTATTCTGTCTCTAGGAATGCTCATTCTCAGAAACAGTTTAGCCAGCGACTGCAATTCGTATTAAGTCTGACATGCATGAACCTGCTTACAAGTAGTCTACTCTGAATATGTTGCAATAGGAATGTCAGTACCAATTCACAATAAGAGTTAGGGCTACATTTGTTCCCTGTGTGATAAGCACGTTTAAAATGGTCTTGTTGAATAATTCCATCCCCTAGCTTATCCCCTGACCCAAATGTGCCAAAATGTTCAACGAAAAACTCCAATTGTTTGTGTACAAGTCCGAAGCTGCACGAGCTGTATTCAATAAATATTTTGAAGAACCTCCGATTCAATACATTGGTGACAAGGGGAGTGTTGGCCGGTCTCGGCATGCAGTGTACGCGGCGCTGCTGTGAGGGAAGGCCGCTTCAGTGCAGTAGGTGAAACAGAGACGTGCCCTATAGTAGGGCTCTCTGAGCTGCCTGGCACACAGTCAGAAAACGAGGGAGCGAGTGAAAGAGAGAGAGAGAGAGAGCAGGGGGGAGGGCCGTCATGCCCTGGATTACAACCAGAGTGCTGGGGAGACAGAAGAGGAC
This sequence comes from Osmerus mordax, assembly GCF_038355195.1. NCBI lineage: Eukaryota > Metazoa > Chordata > Actinopteri > Osmeriformes > Osmeridae > Osmerus > Osmerus mordax. The sequence goes on from NC_090068.1 coordinate 9,644,570, forward strand.
GGCTATTGCTTTGCAGGCGCAGTGTCACTTTACAACTTTAGAAAGGGAAAGAACAGTTGAATGAAGCTTTGGGCAGTGTGTCCCTCACCACGCAGGTAAGAAATATCCACCAAATAGAGATTGTTTTAGTCAAGTATAAGAGGCTAATGGTCAGGGTTTTTTTTTTTTTTATGTGTTAGGGAAGTGTGCAGATGGGGGGTGTGTCTGAGAGAGAGAGAGAGAGAGAGAGTGAGTGAGTATGGGGAAGTGAGCGAGTCTAGGCTAGGCATCAGTGCTTGTCTACGAGATAAAGCAGACACTGTATTAGTTTAGACTCCTTGGTGTTAAGCTAATGTTTTGTCTGACTGTGTCAGGCTACTCTGTAAGTGTTTTGGAAATATCTTGCACGCCAGGTCTACATTTTCCACCCCCATCGTGTGTGTAGGCTAGTCTTAAGCTTGTGTGTACCTTGTATTTAACTTGCGTATTTAGCTTGTGTAGTGAGTAAATTCTTGCAAATATTGAAGCTCTGTTTCTCCAATAGTGTTTTTGTTTCAGTAGTGCAAAAACAGAATGGCTTCCCTTTTTGAATTGTGATAAAGTAGTCACATCCATGCAATTGTATTATTGGTCTTCCAGTAATGGACATCCATTTGCTGTCAAATGTTCATTAACATGGGAAGTCTTTATTTATTTGTACTCCCTGTTTTGGGTCCTACCTGTGCTATCTGATCTCAACAGGAATTTCCACATTGGACTGTTGTGTAGGCGTGCCCCTGGGTGCTGGATATCATTCCCAGTGCCTCGTGTCAATACCCCATGGTTATCTCCCCAATGTTGTCGCTGGTGTGCTTTTTTTATGGCGTGGATCAAGGTCTCTACTGTTAAGCAATGTCAAGTTTCCCTTTCCTGTAAATCACAGTTTATCCTTTTAGAAGGCTTGTCGCCCTGGATCAGGGTTGCCGTGGCGGCGTGGCGCGTTCGCCTGCATGTGTGTGTGCAGAGCAGCACACGTCTAGTCTGGCCTGTAGATGAGCCCCTTGACAGAAGCTTGACCTGACGCTCATCTGACGAGGGCTTTACTCCCCGTCACGTCCACCAGGCTGGAGGCTACGTGATGTCACCTGCACCCAGGGGAGGCGTGGGGGTCGTGCTGGCTCGTTGGGCTAGAGGAGGGGTCAACCAGAGTCAAATGCCATACATACTCAGGAAAAAAATATCCTTCATTTCCTGAAACGGGGGGCCTACATTTTGAAGATTCTTTGGGTGTACGTTTACGTAATGAAATGCAGACCTATTGCATGGGTTGATTCTTCTATGGTGCGTGTCAGATTGAGCGTGTGTGTGTAGGCTGTTTTCTCGCCTCATGCCCACTGTCTGAACAGAGTGTGTGTTTCCTATGTTGGCAGGAGCCGTCGCTGACACAGCGGAGCCCGAACGAGGGGAGGAGAGAGGGAGCTGGAAAGGAGAGCCCAGGGTACCTGTCTACTGCACTGACGGACAGCATGGTGAGCCAATCACACTGGTCCAGTGGGAGGGGGAGGGACATGGCTGTCAAAATGTACTGTCCCCATTCTGGTCCCCATTATGTGTTGGCGACCTTCGACAGTACACATAAGAGCTACCATCCCCCACCTTAGTTGGTAACATTGGGCCATTGGTTGCATGTTTATCTCTCTGTAGCTTTTAAACCACAAGGGGTTCTTTACGAGGAACATTTCTACATGCCTCACAGTATTATTGGAAGGTGTTGCACAACGTCACTGCACTTCCTCTTAAGAACCAAACTTGCCGCTGCATGCATCGTTTTGAGATTCAACCACTGTAGGTTTTATTTAAAAGCGTCGGAAAGTGTATCCTCCCAATGCAGCCACACCTACATGAATTGAAAACACGGTTGCTCCATTTAGCTGACTGTGCAGAATTACCCACGAGCACCCGAGGAGAGCGCGAGCTTGTTACGGTCTCAAACGCCTCCCTCGCCAGGCCCGGCCCTTTCATTCTGCTGCTTGTTTCATCGGAGCGTTGCTACTGTATCAGTGAGAGTGCCCGGGGGCGGGCAGCAGATGTGGCAGGGCCTTTGATGTCGGGGTGCAGAGCGGGGTCAGGGTGTAGTCTGCCACGTGTCTCCTCGTGTCCACTCTCTGGGAGGCCTGTCCTCTGGAGCGCGTCCAGAGTGCGGCCGCGCCTCCCCCGGTCACACAGAGGAGCCGCCTGGGAGACATCCTCCCCTTCGGTGTGTGAGGAGGGAGGCTGTGGGGGCTCGAAAGGGCCAATCAGAGAAGGGTATGTCTCGCCGAGGACCTGAGTCACCGTATCGAGCTGAAACGGTGACCTGGGTTAGTCTCAGTCTGAGCAGTTTTTATGTGGAAGTCTGACCAGTTGGGTTAGATTCGTGACTTCATTGTGTGTAGTGGCTCATCTTTGGAATGGGCGCCCTCTGGTGGTGGTTTGGCTGCTGATCCACTGTAAACCTAACCAGCACTGATGTGGCATGAAACAGAGAGGGATAATCCTGTACTGCTTGCACTTACACATGGCTTCTCATTTGGTTTGTTTGTGTGGTATTTGTCTTTGAAAGCAGTCACCCAGTGCTCTTAACTCAGGCCGCTTCATTGGTAAATTGAGGAAGTTGCAGCGTTACAGAAGTCCAGATAAAAAAATATTTTATGTAAAAAAAAAAAAGAACAGGTTTCCAAAATACACAGGGCTGTGTAAACACAAAACAAATGAATGCAGGTGACACACTATATACAGTAGCCTAAAAAATAACAAGTATCATATGCAGTAACAGTGCCATACTTGACGTATGTCACATGTCAGTGATGCCAGAGTCAAGATCAGTGGTGATGAGATATGACTGGGAACTATGTGATCCAAAGTTCTCCTTCCACAGGCCCCTCCTCTCTTATATCAGTCTCATGTTTGATTCTACGCTGCGCTGCTAATGGCGTGTGTGTGTTTCTTTGTGTGTGCCATAGCTCTAGCGGAGGGTTTTGATGATGAGCACTGTAGGATTTAATCCCATGCGTCATACCAGAGTGCTCTGCCTATACATTTGCTGAGTCCAGCCATAACTCTGGGTGGTCCTCCCTCTATCTTATTAGATGGGCTTTAAATCTCCTGCAGCCAGGAGAGGGAGGGCTGTGCTGTGGCACCACCAGCCGGAGGGAAAAGCTTATCAAAACAGGGAACTGGACCACAGTCCTTCACTGTTTATGTGACAGAAACCAGAAGTTTACCCACTGAAAGTGGGATTTGTCGCTCTGTTTTTCCCCCCACCGGTCTGATGACAGAATGCCGCTCGGCCTGGCGTGCCCTGGCGTGCCCTGGCGTGCCCTGGCGTGCCCTGACGTGCCCTGGTGTGGGGCCGTGAGCGGGGCCCGAGTCTGTAATTGTCCGGGGGCTGATTGGACAGACAATGTGCCCACCGAGCCGTTGCAATCAGGAGGGCTGAGCCATCCTCCCTGTCTGAGGCCCTGGGCTGGTGTCTGGGTTCACACTCGGACTGGTAACACGTCGACCGCAAACCTGAAATCCATCATGAAAAAGGCCTACACTGTAACATCAGGCCCAGTTCAAGTCTTCATGCTTGGATGTCCCAAACAAAACGGGCTACATGTACTGTATGAGTCTGGACAGAAAGTGTAAACGTCGCCTTGACTGACAGACGGAGGCACACACCCGCAAGGCGGTTATTACTAAGAACACGTTTGGGGAGAGTTTGTTCCTGTGGGACTGTAGGTGGGTGGGAGGGGCTCCCCAGGTGGGACTGAGGCTGGTTCTCTAGCCAGTGTGTTCCGCCAGGGTTTCCCAAAGGTAACTGATCCCTCTAATCCTGTCTTGTGAAGCCGTTCTTAATCACTTTCCAGTCCTAATATACTATGTTTGCTTTGTCCGTTAGAAACAAAAGGGCTGGTATTGGGTTCAGGCTGGTGTCGGTTCAGACTTTCATGTTGTCAACAGGTTCACATGAGCACAAAAGGGGTTATTTTACCAGACACTGGGTACCCACAATGCAGCAGTGGTACCTTTTCACAGGTATCTATTAAGGATGTGGGAGAGAGCGGCCGAGGTGTGTACTTTTGTGTCACTGGCCCACATGACGTCACCTGGTAACCTGGAGGTGAGGTCACCAGTGGATAGGGTTCCACTAGGGCCATCCTTTCCCACAGATCAGAGACAGAGACTGTGACCTGCCACCACCCATGTGATTAATGATCGACTTAACCCCCTCCTTTAAAAAGACTCCAGCACGGTTTAAGTCTTATGATCTAAACATTATCTTTGACTTGACTTGTTTGCACATTTCTGGTCTCTGAGATGGCGTAAAGGTGTTAGGACAGGGCTCGCAAACCCTTATCGATCACAGTCGACATACATGGTCAAATGTTCCCCACCCTAATCTTCTGTTGTCACGTGTGTTAGTTGCTGCGTACTTGAGTAGATAACCGTGGTTACCGAGAGTGGCTGAGAGAGTTGCTATCCTGTAGCACTGTGCTCTGACGCCCTGTGATGTTAAGTGAGTGTCAGTGTCCACGTCGGAGTCACGGATGTCTCCGTCACACACGAACGCCTGCCTGAGCGCTCAGCACCCGATAAGGCCACATGTGTCTCCAGTGTTATTTTGGGAAAGGAGGGCAGACGCTCATCCGAACGGGAGAATCTGCATGTTGACAGGATGCCCCTGGTCTAATATCTATATAGAGACCTGACTGAGGGAAGCATATGGTGTGATGGACCTCTGGCCATTCAAGCTGGGGTGCTGGGGAGGGGGAAGGGGAGTGTTTGAGGTATATTCTGCTTAGCCACACTGAGCCACTGTCTGTGTAAGGATTCCACTGGCTTTAATGGCAGGGGGGGGATGCTTAGAGGGCTCTGAAGGTTAATGCGGCCTCTCTCCTGGACGCAATATGAAAGAGCCCCATTTGCTGCTGTGGTGCTGACGGCTCTGTACAGTGCATCAACATGATGAACTGATGTCGTGCTCTGTCGTATATCCTGAACGCCCCGCCCCCTCCCACCCCCCTGTCACGCTCCGGAGCTACAGGCTGCTTCCACGTGATTGGCTGCCCTGATGTCACGGATCTTTCCAGCAACGGCTGCTCTCCTCCGGAACCCCTGTGACATCACAGAGATGCAGAGCTCCAGCCTGACCAGCGACGGTACAGGATGGAGATGTCTGGTGTTACTGCATTAGAGGCAGGAGGGTTGCTCTCTGTGCCTTGTTATACACCCTGGCTTACATTAGTACTATTTCCCCCTCAAATAATGGTTGAATAGAGAGTGAGAGAGAGTGAGAGAGAGTGAGAGAGAGAGAGAGAGAGAGAGTGAGAGAGAGTGAGAGAGAGTGAGAGAGAGAGTGAGAGTGAGAGAGAGAGTGAGAGTGAGAGTGAGAGAGAGAGTGAGAGTGAGAGTGAGAGTGAGAGTGAGAGTGAGAGTGATAGTGAGAGAGTGAGAGAGTGAGAGAGTGAGAGAGTGAGAGAGTGAGTGAGAGCGAGAGAGAGAGAGCGAGAGAGAGAGAGAGCGAGAGAGAGCGAGAGAGAGCGAGAGAGAGCGAGAGAGAGCGAGAGAGAGCGAGAGAGAGCGAGAGAGAGCGAGAGAGAGCGAGAGAAAGAGAAGGGGGGGGAAAAAACAGAAGAGTCTGACTCAATGTCACGACTCGACAATGGAAGATGAAGGATGATGGGGGAAGGGGGGGGAGGGGGTATGCTGTGTGAACCCCTCTGGCTTAGGGGACACTGTACACACACACACACGCACGCAGTGTCACCTCCTCCTTTCTCCTGGGGGGAGCAGGGGAGCATGCCGTAGTGGTGCTGGGTGCTGCCGCTCTCAGCAAGGAGACACCCAGAGGAGGAAGGGGGAAGAGGCAGCGCTGCTGTAGAATGCTGTGTCACTGCTGCTCTCTGCATAGGCTCCCTCCAGCCCCTCCCGCCTCTTTCTGCTCCCATCCATCCCTGTCGACCGTGCGTTCTCAATCCCTGCCAAATCCAACAGCCGCTTGACGTTGTTTGATACAGTGCTGTAAGTGCCCATCTTGGTGTGCTGTTCGAGGAGTCTGTCTTTGTGTCTGGGCGGGTGGGTGTGGACCTGTGTGGTGTGTGTGTGTGTGTGTGTGGGGGGGGGGGGGGGGGAGGGGCACTGTACTGGTGCTGATGCTGAGGTGTCAAGACAGGAAACGAATGCCTGTAAAGAAACGTTGTCCGATATGGGTTGACAAATGATCGCCTCGTAAAAGACATGATCTAAAGTGTGTGTGTGTGTGTGTGTTCACTGTTGCTGTGTGGCTCTAGCACAGTGGCTGGAGCCCTCAGGCTGACAGAGGTGCATGTGTGATCCGCCGGGTAGCTGAGGGAGCTGGACGGTTCCAGGGAGAGATCTCGGTGAAGGGTGAACGGAGGGAGGGAGGGGAAACGAAGAGCGTACCGCTAGCGCATGTGTCGGGGGGGGGGGGGGGGGGGGGGAGAGAGGGAGTAGATGCGCATGTTGAGGGTGGAGCTTAGCATCAGGCAGCTCGCTCTCTCTCTCTTTCCTCCCTCTCTCCTCCTCTTCTCACCGTGAGCCTCCCTATTCTTTTGCTCTGGTCCAGGAGGTGCACCTGCAGTCGTTTCCTCGTCGTTTCCTCTCTTCATCTCGGCTGTGCTTTCTCCTTTTGTGTTAATTATTGATTTATTTTTTTCCTTCTTCTGGACTATTTGCTTCCTTTTGGCTTTTGCCTGAGCAACAGGGGGGCTTTTTAAGGCATCCGTGTGCTCTCGCTCTCTCGCTCTCTCTCCGTACGTTCCTGCCCCCCTTGTGCTGGGGGGGTCGGTCAGTTCTGGTGGGGGGGGGGTGGGCTCTGTCCCCTGAGCAGCTTGCGGGGCGCGTGCGGCGTGTGGAGGGGGGGGGGGGGGAGGGAGGGGAGCCGGCTGTGGGGAGGGAAGGATGGTTCTGCCGGCCCCTGGTGCTCTGTTCGTGCATCGTAGGCAGTGTGTTTCGCAGGCACAGCCCTGCCTCTCCTCGTCATGAGCCTGGCAGCCAGGGTCACCTGCTCTATGCTCAACTGCTTTGTAAGTCACACCCGCTTTATTTGTAAATGCGTGCATGTCTGTCTGTCTGTGTGTGTGTGTGGGTGCGCATGATTTCTTTGTAGCCTTTGTCTCCCCGGTGTAAACACACTGCTCCCTCTCTCTTTGTGTGTGTGTGTGCGGAGGGAGATTGTAAGTCTATGGGGGTTAGGGATGGGGGGGGGGGGGGGGGTTGTGGCCGACGCACATGAGCACTGCAGCTGTTAAATAATCAACGGCGACTCCGCGGCATATAGAATCCCTGACTTGATACAGCTTCCGTTTGTGCGAGGACGTGAAGCATCGTTAAGCGTTACCGTTCTCCTCCTGAGCGTGCGTTCTATTGAGGCCAGCTGGCCACGTGAGCGGCCGGGGAGCGAGGAGGCACGTTGCCACGGTGAGGACACGCCGCCACATGGCAACTGTTGAGGCCTGCAGCCTCCTCTAGGGAGCCTGTACAGGAGAGGACCAGACTAGCCTAGCCTTGTACAGGAGAGGACCAGGCTAGCCTAGCCTTGTACAGGAGAGGACCAGCCTAGCCTTGTACAGGAGAGGACCACATTAGCCTAGCCCTGCATAAGTGAGGACCACGCTAGCCTAGCCCTGCTCAGGCCAGGGCTGTGTTCTCGTCAGAGAAGTGGTGCAGTGGTGATGTACGAGGAGGGGGAAATATAAATAAATGAATGACTAACGTACAGCAGGTGGTTGGGCTGGAGGGTGCAGTGTACTCTGCATTGTTGATGCTCCCTGCCTGCGGTTTCCCTGCTCTGGCTGTGCAGGGGAGGCAGAGAGGGGAGGGGGGGTCAGAGGGGTTTCTCAGCCCAGGTTAGCTGAGCTCCTCAGGTTTCCCCATGACCTTCCAGCTGGGTCACCCTGCCCCCAACCTAACCGATCGCTATAGTCGACCAAAGCTCTGCTTGGCTTGGGCTCCGGCCATTGTCCTATTCCACAAGGTTAAAAAGAAATGGTCAAAGAATCAATGCAGTGGAGACCAGCTAACTCATTTATTTTTCCTGTTTTCTATGCCAAGTATGTTGATGTGATGAAGGGATTTGATTGGCAGGCTGATTCAGGGCGGTATGTCCTGTCCTGGGTTCTAACTGGTTGAGCACTGCTGGATTTATGAACTGTGTGTGTGGACGGAGACTTGGCTGTACTTCACTGTCAGCGATTCAGCTGAATCGGCTGTTTTGTTGCCTGGCTGCCTGTATAATTTAGCATCAACACTCGCTTGTTGCCATCCAATTTCATAGCATGTTGAAGGCTCCTTTTAAACTGCTGGTTTTCAAGGTCCCATGCTTGTGTTTAAAGTGCCGTAGTTTTTCGTTTTCAGGCTTTTTTCTTTGGCGTCCTTCTTTCTATCTTATTCCCAAGGTTCAGTTTCCCCTCTGCCATACCCTCCCTCGCCTCTCCCCCCCAGCAAACACTGTGTTTGTTTCCCTTTATACATCTGTTTCCAAACTGAACCATAAAAAGCCTGACTTGATTGAATTGGTGAGTGGTTTTCCATGACTCAGACACCATTATGCCCCCGTGGTGATGTGGGCTAAATTAATCAGAGTGTTACCAGAGCCAAGAAGCTTCTGGGGGTGCGTCTGCCTGCCCCACGCTGGCACTCTCTTGGGGGGTGTGCGGTTGGCGGGAAGTCCTGGAGATTAGACCCCATGCTCCCTGTCTGGTACATGGCGGGCGAGGCCCTCCTGCAGGTTGGCAGCAGATGGGTTGTGGTGATGAGCGGCACCCCACCTCTGACACTGACTGGACCGGTTCCCCCGTCGGCACAGCCCGGGTCCTGTCGAAGTCTCCAGGGCGTGGGCCTAGTGACGGGGTAGATAAACACTTCGGGCTGTTCTCCCTCTGAGGAGAGGACGTGCTGTCACTTCAGGTCCAGCCACAGCGTCCTGTACCCTCACCTCCCAAGGTGGCACTCTGCCGCAGGAATGACTTACATCATACCTAGATTCAAATGCTGTCCTTTTGTCGTTTTATAGTTTGGCTTGTTGTCTTACCAGAAGCCCCCCCCCTCACCTCCCCTTAGGGAAAGATGTCCCTGTACATGTCTGAACAGAAGCACCAGTCCTCACCACTCAGCTGTGTGCTTGGGTGTGTCTATATTAGTTTGTGTGCATGTGCACCATCTCCCCTGAGCTCTCCTGTGACCACGCTGCTGAAGCTCTGCTAAAAAGAAGGCCGCTCTTTCAGAACACGCCTATGAAATATTAACGCGCCCGGGGAGGAGGGGAGGGGAGCGAAGGAGAGAGGATGGGAGTGTATGATTCATCACACATCACATGAGTCTTAACCACTCAGCAGCCCTGAGTACAGCTCCCGACAATATGGCCTCGTCACGTCATTCTGTGGTCCCCGATCCCCAACACTCACCCCCCTCATTCATTCCTCTCTTCCCCTCTGCCTGTTATTATCCTTTCTCCCGCGTGCCTGTATATTACTGTGTAAATATACCTCTGGACGGTGGACGCGCGTCTCAGACAGCGGCTGTGCTGTTGTTTCCCCCCCCTGACACCTAGTGCAGATGTGACTCTGACCCCATGGACTTGCATTCGGGGACATGCTGCACATTGGAAGCCATGTGCTTGGATGTTTTCTGCCTCAGTGCATATTTGAACAGGGCTGGATGGGCCTGCAGTCGTATGGTTTGGTAACTCCCTGTGAAATATGTCTCCCTGCAGAGACATCCACGCACAGCATCATAAAGGCAAGTGTTTTCAAATGTGTAGTATTTGTAATCCAGGACAAAGCTCTGGGCAGATTAAGTAAATATTAGTGTCCTGACATTTCCATGCGCTTGGCTTCCCTTGTTTCAAGGAGAAGGAAAGTTTGAGAACTAGAATAAATCGTGGCAGATCTGTTTAGTTTCAGATCCTCTGATCTTCAGTTCCCCTCCGTGTTTGGCCCATCTCCCTCTTCTCTTTCTCTGCCCCATGTTAGAATGAATGTATAGGCTATAAATATATATACTGTAATCCCTGGAGGGGGGGGGGGGGGGGAGTGGCTCACCGGATGGCTTTAACTGAGGGATTACCATGACATCGTCATATACATATTTAAAGGAGCACAGGCCCCTTTTGACGTCTAGTCGTAGAAACTGTTCAGCATCAGAGCAGAGAGGATCCTCTCAGAACCACAGAGCGCCATGAAACCTGCTCACGTCCACCAAAGTGACGTGTTCCCGTTTATCAGGACGCAGATTAGATGTGGCGCTGTGGAGAGAGATGGGCCCTGCGTACGCCAGACCCAGCTTTCTGAGGGGTTGTCGGGACAGGGCTGGGGGAGGGTGCGTAGGCTTTCAGCAGTGACAAAGCAGAATTGTGTCAGGCACAGCACACGCTGTTCCCTATCCTCCTGTCCAGGCTGCAGAAACCCAACCCTTCTTATTTATTTATTTATTTCCGCCTAAGCTGATTGGATGTGGGAGTTGGACGGACGGTATTGGACAGATCAAAAGGCTCCGAGACTGCCTCGTTGACACCGTTTGTTTACCCGTGTCCTCGTGGCTTGTCGTGTTTATTCTGGTGCTGCGTTCTGTCTCGCTCCACAAGACTCGGGAGTGGTGTGTAATCAGCGTGTCAGCTGGGTGTCTGCAGGTGGCCGAGTTCACGCCACGCTAATATCAATCTAAACTAGAGTACTGACTCACTAACTGGCAGCCTCAACTCTCTCCTATACTTTTCCCGTTACCCTACTACCACCAGCTCACCTGGGCCTGCTAAGAACTGCCTTTTTTAAGCTTGGTCCACACGTTCTAAATTTGTAGACTGTTCACCTCCAGGTTAGCGCCAGAGCCGCCTCAAAGCGAGCCCACCTGCCAGAGAGCTGGAGCCCCGCTCCCCTGTGATTGGGTGGGTGGGCGGGCCGGCGCTGGCTGAGGTCTGGGAGAGAACACAGTGTGCTAACAGACCCCACAGTGCAGCGTCAGGGCTCAGCCACGGCTTCAAAGGAGCGCCCAGCTTAATGTTGCCAAGTCATCGACTGGGCAGGTCGTGCTGGGAGAAGAAAAATGGGAGGCAGGAGAGAACAGATTAGTGTGTGTGTGTGTGTGTGTAAGCTCAAATGGGCTTAGTTCCTGCTCCCTCCCAGTGATTGCCATTATACCACTGCTCTGTCGCAACACTCATTCTGCAGCCTAATTTATGTCTCCCGTCTGGCACCACTCGGCAAGCCTTCACTCCTCCAGAATACATAATGAAGCTGTGTCGAGGCAGCGCCGGTGTTGCCACACAGCTCTGGGTGCGGTCGGCCCGTCTGTTTTTCAGATGACCCTCTTCAGGTCAGACTGCCCAAACGACCCCCCCCACTCTCGTTAATAGATGGACTGCTCCACCATGCCAAGGCCCCCAGTGTCAGTAGAGAGGGTGAGATTGATAGTCAGACAGCTGCCTCGTGAGACCAGGCAGCAGGCTGATAGGAACAGTGCCTGGAATATAGGAAAGGTCACAGAAGCAACTGCCCAAGGAGCCTTGTTGTGGCGATGCTGTCTTCGCCTCGGTAGATAAAAGTACTCCTCAGGTATCAATGCAATCACTCGAGCCCATCCCGAAGAGTCATCTTTCCTTTTCCTTTTTTTGGATTGTTGCTTTTCATAGGTAAATCAATGTTGTTTTCCATCCCCTGGCTTGTGTAGCGTGGGGGTACAGATGGGAGTAGGAGAAACGGCATGTGGTCGATGGAGACAGAGGGGATGATGTTGAGGTGTGACGGTGATGATGGCTTGAGCGTCCGCACCTCCAGAGCGCAGTGCTCCCCCCCCCCCGGATGCCGTCAACGCCTCCTCTAATCAGGATTTATCGTGTTGAATTAGTCCCGTAGACGGGCTCTAATGTAGCGGCTAATCACATTAACCTTGCGCGCCATCTTTGATTGGTAAAGCTGAAAGTGTGAGGACGACAACCAGGTGTGCTGCTCTGCCCCGAGCATCTCCCAGACCCAGTCCTGTTCAGCTCATCAGACGCCACCTACCTGATCCCTGTGGTTCCCCACCGCCGCCCTCCTCTGTCCATCCACATCCTTGACCACTCAACCCAGATACGACGGCTTTCTGCCTGTGTTTTTGATTACGCGGACAGATGGATTCTCTGTAATGTAATCCCACCAAGGATACTGCTTCCCACTCATACTGTCCAACGTCAAGCAGAAATGTGTCCTTGTTGACATTCTGTTTCAGTTGCAAAGTTTTCTGGCCTCACCATTGACGTTGCCAGCCCTCAGGGCTGAGCTCAGGGATTAACAAACAAGCTTTTAACAGTAGTTATGCCTCCATGGGTAATTAGCAGCAGTAGTGAGGAAGCTTCTAGAAGCCCAAACCTGACTGTGTTATCGCCCCAAATGCCTGGTCTACCTGAAGTCCAGACAGAGGGACACATTCCCCCACCCTCTGTGATTAAAGCTGTCGGATGTCACAGTCATGTGGAAGGTGTTGTTGCTTTCGTATCCGACTGCAATCCGCCAGGTTTAGTTTGGGGCTAGTGTAGTTTGTGTGTGTGGTGTGTGTTGACACCAGGCCAGCCCGACCAGTAGAGCTGAGCCTGCCTGTGGGTTTGATCAGTGGCTCTGACCTTATGGTGGCAGATGTCTCTTTCTGGGTGGCATGAGTTTCACATGGCAGGAGGGCTGCAATATATGATGAACCCTCAAGAGGGGTTCCCGCCACATGAAGTGTGTGTGTGTGTGTACCACGTTGGGTGTCTTGCATTGACTAACTCCAATTACTTAGTCACATGAAAACTGTTTCCTTCCTGTGAATATCAGGTAGCTGCTGCCAGCTCAGCGTCTCGTCTGAACTCTGGTGGCAGCATCACGGCCGTCTGGATATTACGCACAGTCACGATCTTTCAGTGTGTCTCAGCTTGATGTCTGGTCTGGTTTGTTTGTTCTGTTTGTCTGTGTCCGTCGTATGTGTCTCTGTCTGTCTGTCTCTCGTTCTCTCTCTCTGTGTGTATGTGTGTCTGTCTGTCTCTCTGTCTGTACTGTGCCAGAGCCCGTTCTGCCCCTGTGTGTCTGAGCGGAGGCGGTGATGGATGGAAGGAGGGCTCTGTGCACCTGCTGCTCAGACAGCCTGGATGGGGGAGAGGGAGAGGGGATTATAGCTGCATCCTCCTTCTGCTGCGTCTCAGCGTTCCTCTGCTCTGGTGCTTTCTGTCCAGCAGTTTGTTTCAGATCAGCTATCCTTTTGTACAGTAGGTCTGAATGAACTCGTTGCTCACCATGTTTTAGGATGGAGTCAAAATGTTCCCTGTGCGACTGCATGTGCATGAATCGTTATTATGGAATTACCCTGTCTCCGTATACACCGTTTATCCTGTTTGAATTATTGTTCAACGAGCAGAAAGACTTGTTTACATTTCTGTTTCCTCCCCGAGGTATTGATTTGGGTATTTTTTATTTTTTTTATTTAATTTAATTCAGTTCTTTTTCATGTAGAAGGCCTGCTGTTAAACGACACTGCTACTGGTGCTCAGTTCTGCATTGAGATGAGAGATTCCTCAACAAAAACAAACAATAAAATACACCCCAGAGGGAAGCCTAATGCTTCTTGGCACACACAGTGACCTTTTCTGCTCCTTTTATAGGGCAGGTGTACGTCTCCGTAAGTACTATCCCAGCAAAGCACATCTGAAAAAGCACAGAGCAAAAATCTTTCGTCACCGTGGCTTATCAGCTATGATACCTCCCTCCGGCTGGCCGGGAGTCTCTTTTTACAAACGCTCTGAGCTGGTCACCACGGAGACACTGTGATTTCAAGGTCACCTCTTCCTTACTGTTCCCTGCACAGTCCCAGCCATCTGCCTGCCACACACTCTCCAAGTGGGTCAGTCCCACCTCAGAAACGAGTCTGTAATACGTGGGGGCGTAGACTAATTATATTAGCTATAATTTGTTGTTACCTGTCCGACCTCAAGGCTGCAGACCGGTTGTCTACGTGTCTTAATATGACTCAGAGGTGTGTATTTGAGGACGTGTTGTTGCTGTGGCGAGCGTGCCGGGAGGCAGTGGTCGTCTCTGTTTAGGTTGGTTGAGGGGGCAGTTCTATGGCCGTATGTGAAGCCCTCTGTGACGTGCTTGCGTGTAAAAAGGGCTATACAAATACATTTTGATTTGGTTTAGACTGTGGTGCTGTCTCCGTCTGCATATTTGTATTTTTATATTGTAAATTACTGCAACTTATATTTAATATTTTATTGTATAGTTTATTTTAATCTAATTCCATTTCTAGATATGTACCCTTAGTTTGCTAGTTATGTACCCTTAGTATAGTTAGTCCTCATATTTAAGTTTTAGATTCCTATATGTTTAATGTATGCACCTTCCTGCCAAAGCAAATTCCGTGTCTGTGCCAACTTTCATGGCGAATCTTTTTGTAGGACATCCCTGAGTGGATGTAGCTAATAACCGGACTGTGTGCAGCAGCCCTCGGGTCTGTTTGTTCCCGGCTGAGCCCTTCCTCTGTCAAAGACCACAGCCAATGGCCTCCAATTCAGCCGCTGAGTAAATGTTTGACGTGAGTCATAGCTAGTGTCAACTGCCAAGCCCTAGAGCTTTCTAGTGAACAGTGTCCATGGACATAATTCAGTCCAGTATTACCGACTCACCGCGACCTTACCGACCTCCTGCCACTGCTCCTTCAACTCCTCTTGGAGTTCAGGCAGTTAAAAAGCTCATTAATATCCGGAAGGGAACCTTCTATTTTTTCATAGTCGTGACTACTTTCCTCAAAACCGTTGTTGTGGGTCTTGCTGAGATCTTTTACCTTCCCTCTCATGTGGTGGATTGCACAAGGTCCCCCAGGGTCAATATTTAATCCGCTACGTCATGCCTGTGAACACGCTCCCTGTGATGGCAAATTACAACTGGCCAATAAACGATACTGAGAATATAGGACCATTAATTTTGCGAGGGGGGATTTATTGCATGGTTGGAAAGTTATTAATATCCCCCATTGGACCCAAGTTCTGACCTTGCCATATCAATAAAATATCAGAAATAAACAGGTCATTAACGCAACTCTCCAGTTTACGATCAGTGTACAGTTACGATTGACGGAAGCCCCTGGCGCTGTGTGTGTGCGTAGGAGGAAGGTGGTGTCTCACGTCTGACAGCTGTGTTGTTTGTTTCCTGCAGGGTGAAGAGGGGCCCCCCAGTCTGGAGTACATCCAGGCCAAGGACCTGTTCCCCCAGAAGGAGCTGGTGAAGGAGGACGAGAGCCTTCAGGTAGCACCCACCTCCACTGACTCCACTGGGTAGCACCCACCTCCACTGACTCCACTGGGTAGCACTCACCTCCACTGACTCCACTGGGTAGCACCCACCTTCACTGACTCCACTGGGTAGCACCCACCTCCACTGACTCCACTGGGTAGCACCCACCTTCACTGACTCCACTGGGTAGCACCCACCTCCACTGACTCCACTGGGTAGCACCCACCTTCACTGACTCCACTGGGTAGCACCCACCTCCACTGACTCCACTGGGTAGCACCCACCTCCACTGACTCCACTGGGTAGCACCCACCTCCACTGACTCCACTGGGTAGCACCCACCTCCACTGACTCCACTGGGTAGCACCCACCTCCACTGACTCCACTGGGTAGCACCCACCTCCACTGACTCCACCTGGTAGCACCCGACTCCACTGGGTAGCACCCACTGACTCCACCTCCACTGGGTAGCACCCACCTCCACTGACTCCACCTTCACTGGGTAGCACCCACCTCCACTGACTCCACCTTCACTGACTCCACTGGGTAGCACCCACCTCCACTGACTCCACCTCCACTGACTCAACTGGGTAGCACCCACCTCCACTGACTCCACCTTCACTGACTCCACTGGGTAGCACCCACCTCCACTGACTCCACTACCACAATAACACACTGCTCGGGAAAGATGAGCAGGCAACGTCTGTAACTGGAAACCAGGAGATGCATTATTGTTGTTCAAAGCTTGGTGGATATTGATTTGATCAGGTCAAGGAAAAACGACATGTTGTCAACAGTTAAATACTTTTTACATCGGGCTAACCTGATATCTGTAAACCATTAGGCTTCCATTTAAAAAAATAATGCTCACGTGAAAGGGTTTCTGCCGAAGCGGCGCAAGGTTTAAAAACAACCCTTGTGGTAGAGACTGAGAATATTGACTTATGACTTAATGTCATGTTGGCTACTCGCAATGTTTTGTGGCTATCTTGTTGTTATGATCAGTGACCTATGCACTTTGTAAAGCTCTCTCTTGGAAGTCGCTTTGGATAAAAGCGTCTGCTAAATGAATAAATGTAAATGTAATGTGAGGAGTGTGTCCAGAGTATTAATATGCATTTAGGTGCGCTCCATTAGAAGTGTTTGTCCTTCTCTGGCTTCCTCGTCGTCATCTTTGCTGTTGGTTAGATGGCCTGGACACAGAGCAGATCCACCCAATAGGCCTGTCAGACAAGCCTGCACACGGATGGGATTCCAAAAGTCTGGAAAGAGCTCTTTTCTCAAGGCAAATTCCTCAGAACCATGATGAGGAAGGGTTGAACTTCTAGAGAATTTCAGTAAGTGACATGGTCAGGTCAAAACTTGACAGAAGTTCAGTTCTTGGAAGTTTCCTCTAAACATCTCGGGTATGTAGTAGGAGGAAAAAACATGCTTGTTGGTACTGTTAGTATCTTTATTAAAGGAAACGCAAGACCCAAAATCGCTAGTAGGCTATGGCTGTCTCTCACTTAGCCTACAGGCCAGTAGTTACCTGCGGCCTAGGCTCACCTCACTTCAGCAGTGGCTTTAAACCTCAGTAAATTAGACTGGGTGTGGATTAGCTGGCTGGGTGAAAGGCTAATAGTGGCTGAGGGCCAGTCTATGAGCTCATCTTAAATCCTTAGGCTGGGTGAAGTAGCAGCATTTCTCTGGTGACTGCCATTGTGCTGAAGTGGAACCTTGAAAGCCACGGTGTGACTGGACCAGAGCCTGCAGGACAGGGAGGGGGGCGGGGGAGGAGTCTGGAAGAGGGGGGTGCGTTTGATTCTCATTACGTCCAGCCGAAAGTTTTATAAACGATTTAAAAAGACAAATTGGATGTTGAGTAACAAGGTTACTGTCCAACACAACTGTTGTGTTGAAGGCTGTGAAGAAGGCGGGCTTGCACGTGGTCTGATCGACGTCTCCAGCTCCCTTGTGTGGCTCTACATGTAGGCTAAGCCCCAGAAACACAAAAGACCCATTTATGAATGAAAGAAAGTATTATGGGCTGTACAGAACTGTTTTAATTGATTAGTATTGAGGCCGCCTGTCGTCGTGAGGGCTTCTTTAGTGGTCGATCTCCAGTGGTCGATCTCCATCCAACTCCTGCTGACTGACACCCCCAGCACTTCAGGCTCCTTGGAGCATCCGAGCCAAATGTTCTGCTACCCACTGAAAGGACATGTAGTCTTTTTATTTATTTTATTTCTATATAACCGCATCAGTGAGCAAGCAAAGCCTGAGATCCTTATGGGTTTATTGAATCATATTTAATGACTCCTTTTTCTCATTGAGGAAACATAAAAAGGAGCTTACCGACACGTGGTGATTTCCAAGTGTCAGTGGAGTAGCTTGTGACTGGATCTGTAGAAGTCACTTTTCTGAATGTAATAAGCATCTGATGTGCTTTTTACTGTTCCATTTGAACTTGGAAATTAGTCACCAGCACCAGAAATACAATAACATCTATTCAGTAGAAGAAATGTGTTGTTTTTCTCTGAGGGGACAGATGAAAGGGGCGAGTTTATAATGGTTTCATTTCCTCAGCTGAATAACATCCTCTTTGCTAAGGTCACAGTGACCATTTTATTTCTGGTATAGGAGCAGTAAAAGAAACGTTTTATAGCCCCTGAGCGTCCCCTTCCATCAGTCTAGTTTTACGGAAATGGGCCTGTATTGTTTTACAGTCTCTTCTGTTCACGATCAGATGATATTTCTTGTCTCTGGTCTGTTGGCTATTCAGCCTTCCCATGTATTCATTGTGTGCAGTGACCCCCCCCCAGGTGATATCATTACACACAACACACGCCTTTACCAGCCATCATTAAAGGCATGGTTTCATTTGAACCCCACTCGTCCATTGCGAAGGATCAATCGTTTTTGTGGAATAATTTCCTCAGTCTCATCTCTATGACGATGACCAACGGGCCTGTATTTCCAAAGGGCTTTGTGTTGATGGGATGGAAAAGATTGCACAGGCCTGGTCATTACCAGCCCATCCTGAGGAAGTCTCCAGACTCTCACCTGCTACCTTTTCATCTGCGTACCCTCTCATGCATGGACAGGCCTCTCCTGTTTGAACTGCAGCTCCATAAAAAATGCATGTTTGTCTTGCTGGGTATGGCATTACCTTCAGGCTGCTGAGTGCTGCTAGGAGGGTCATCTTTGAAAGACAAAGAGCCAAGCTCAACTGTTAAAAACACAGGTCCTGCTCTCGGTTTAGTTCTCTCTCTCTCTCTCTCCCCCCTCCTCTTCTCCAGAGCATATCTGTCAAACTAGTTATGGGAGTCTGGCTTTTCATGTTTTAGATGTTCATGAATGCCAAGTTAGTAATTTCCATTTGGCGGTGTAATTGAGGTGAGGTTCAAGTCTCTTTCATCCCAGTAAGAAGTGGGATTACGCAGCAGGGGAAGTGAACCAGAAGGTCTAGTCATGACCCGGCTGAGGGTCACAGCAGGCTCGACATGGCCACTTCTGGATCATGATGTCACAGAGGGGATGTCACAGAGCCTGGCTGATCTGCGCTGGGGTCTGCTTAGCCACGGCGCTCTGCTGCTACGAGGAGAACAGCCTCTGTTAACAGGACCCAGTGCCTTGGCTGCCTGATAAAGCAGCTAATGAGGCTGCGTGTGTGTTCATTTTTCCTCTGCTCCCCGTGAATCCCCACAGCTGTCGCATGCGCAGCGTCGAGGACTCCGCTTGGCCATCTTGTTAATCCTGCCTTCCCCCCTCGCCAGAGCAGTTATCACTTCAGCATCCTCATTTTGTCTCCGGAATCCGTTTTGCCCCCTTTCTTTTATCTTCCAGAATCGGTCGCACATTGCTCTGCACGTGCATAAATGTGCATGTCCTTGCCACACAGGCTATTGAATTCCCTCCCTCTCTCTACTCTGTCAAGTGTGAGCAGGCTGGCTGAACCGGAAGTCACGACTCACAAGCCAAGTCAGAAAATATTACTCACTGGTCTTTTTCCTCTCCCTCTCTGTCTCCCTCTCTGTATCTCTCTCTCTGTATCTCTCTCCCTCTCTTCCTCTCCCTCTCTTCCTCTGGCTCTCTGTCTGTCTCTGTATCTCTCTCTCTGTATCTCTCTCTCTGTATCTCTCTCTCTCTCTCTCTCTCTCTGTATCTCTCTCTCTGTATCTCTCTCTCTCTCTCTGTATCTCTCTCTCTGTATCTCTCTGTATCTCTCTCTCTGTATCTCTCTCTCTCTCTCTGCACTGCCGTGAAGGATATCGAGGGGAAAACGTGACACAATATCTTCTGCTACACTAGCTGGCTACCAGTGAGTCATGCACACATGCATTTGGAGCAGAGCTGCTGTAATGCAGTTTGATGTCCGTGAACTGAGCTACACTCGGCAGGATTCGGTAAATCCTCCTTCTCAGAACGAGGAAGCTGTCTTCTCTCCAGCCGCCTGGAGTTTACAGAAACTAACGAGCACATTTGCAGTTCTCCTTTGCCTCTCTCTCTCTCTAGAGACGAGCACTGTGTGTTTGCCAGATCGTTCTAATGACAGTCGGCACCTTCATCCACCGGGTTTTATATTAAAATATCTTTCTCACACACACACACACACACACTCCCCTTTGATTAATTGAAAACGATAAATGCCCAAGGCTTGTGATCGATCTCCGCCTGTTCCGCCTGAGTGTTTTGATATTGGCCCGTAGAACTCATCTGTCTCCTAAACAGTCACACCTGGCAGGGCTCATAAAATATGAAATCTCCCCCCTCCCCCTCAGCACTGGAGCACACTGCCTTGCTACTTCCGACGGCTGTCACAGGAAGATGTGGCTGAGGGTTTAAGACAGTGGGCCCTGCCTGTGCCAAGCCACCCGGGTACTGGCAGTGAAAGCTGAGTAGCAGCAGAGGCATGAATAAGATAGAGCTGAGCCTCGGTGTGGAGGGCTGGTGGTACTGTCTGGGCCGGGTCTGAGAGCTGAGCCTGGGTGTGGAGGGCTGGTGGTACTGTCACGGCTTGGTCTGAAAGCTGAGCCTGGGTGTGGAGGGCTGGTGGTACTGTCACAGCTTGGTCTGAGAGCTGAGCTTCGGTGTGGAAGGCTGGTGGTACTGTGTGGGCTGGGTCTGAGAGCTGCCAGGAGCAGGGAGAAAAGTGGAGGTTTGGAAAAGGCAGAGAGCTTTTTGCCAGCAGCCCTCTTTCCCCCTGATGCCCTGCCAGCACTTGACTTGAACGGCCTCTTTATCGATTCTCTTTTTTCCGTTTTTCATATTTCCATTATAAGTTTCTTGGAAACGAGAACTTTGTCCGGGGACATTTGAATTAAGACGAAAGAAGAGACCCCAGGATCAGTAGCCGTGTCCTGATCTCACGATCCAGCTGCTTTCTGCTTCTCTCCCGTCTTAAAGCTGGACCTTTTTATATTTATTTCCTCTTCAATTGCGTGTTTATTAATTATGTTGTTTGGAGTGGACATCTTACTGTAATCCCCCTCTGGCCTGCTTTGCCTGTAGTTTCATGCATCTACGAGAGTGACTCAGCGCATCATGCACGGTGAGGTAGCGCGCTGCGAACCATTTGTCTCTAGGCAACACCGGTGTATGCATGCGCATCAGGAATAGAATGATTATAATTTTCCTCATTGTCTCTAATGACTACTTGGAGCTAAACAAACAAAAGTGTTTTAAGTGTGTCGGCAAGGAAGCGGAGCCACAGCTCAATGTAGAAGAGGAGAGAGAGAGACATAGAGAGAGAGACATAGAGAGAGAGACATAGAGAGAGAGACATAGAGAGAGAGACATAGAGAGAGAGACATAGAGAGAGAGATATAGAGAGAGAGAGAGGGAGGGAGAGGGAGAGGGAGGGCGGGAGGGAGGGAGAGGGAGAGGGGGAGGGGGAATGGAGGAAAAGGGCTTGATCAGAGCATCGCTTGATGTTCATCTGACCGAGAAATATGGGTGCTATGTGCTCTTCAGTTTACCAGATATGAGCGAGAGAGAGAGGTGATGATATCTCCCATCATGCTTTGCTGCCCTCATCAGCAGCCAGTGAGATGAGATCTTTGTTCCAGGCAGAGCAAAATGATGGAACGTCCCACGTGGCTTCCTCTCATTTAGACTCCATTGTTAAACATCCCTCACAATAAAGATGTTACCGTACCCGCCTATTCAATGAAATGAGCAATATTAAATTGTTCACAATGAAATGTTCCTCTATGCCTGCTGTGAAAGGCTTAATTAAAAAGACTAGATTTAACCCTGTACATGTTTTTTTATCTAGCTAAGGTTTTCCATTTTGGATAAAACTTGAGGCCTTGTTTAGAGAGGTTGGCTTGGCATTAGACTGTCTTTCGATCCACCTGCATGCGTTTTCAAGCAGCTAATGCACTGCCTCCGAGTGAGATGAAAAACCTGTTCTATTATCCTCTGATGGGAACCAATTACTTTAATGCAGGGGTCTGGTCCCAGGACCGGGCCTGGGCCCCAATCAAATGGGCACGTTGCAGGAATGTTAATGGAGGCTATCTGGGCCACGGAGAGGGTAGCCTGAGCCATGTAGACACGGCCCTCCTTCCTGCCCACCGGGGCCACCCTCCCGCTCACTCATGCTCGACGACGAGCCCCCTAGCTCACAGAGATCCTTTTATGCTAAGGTACGTGCTAATTGGACCGACTAAAGCACATCCTATTCCCCCCCCCCCCACACACACACATTTTCAACGATCAAGTCTTGGCCTCTAGTCAAATGGAGCAATCATGCACCGCGGCCGGGATAATTATGGCTTCCTAAGCTGTTCTTTGGCTCGGTTTAGCCCAGCTTGGTGTCGTATCTCCTCGTAAGCTCGTAACAATCCCAGCTTGGATGCCAGTGATAAGAAATAGCCTGTGTGTCAGTCAGGCTGAGGCCGGAGGAGACGGGCGGAGGCGGTGCGTAAAGACCACGGAGTGGGCTGGTGTTTATCAACAGGTGGTGCTGAGGCGGAGTGTTGTCCTGAGCCATGTTTGTCTTTCCCTCCAGGTGCCGTTCCCAGCGCTTCAGGGGGAAGGGGTGGAGCACCTGGGCCGAGCCGATGACGCCATCATCGCCATCTCCAACTACAGGCTCCACATCAAATTCAAGGACTCCATCATCAATGTAAGAGGTCACACACACGCACGCGCACATGGAAACATCAACGTGTCCTGCTTTGATCCAGTCCAAATGGCACGGCGTGAACAGAACAGTGACTCGTGCCATGACAGACCTGTACCGTGCAGGCAGGGTTGAAATCACCCCAACGTTTCCCTGCTCCCTTTTAATACAATGTAATACGCCTGGTCATGCTGCCTACAAGGCAAATAACCC